>NC_056523.1:71431945-71596580 GCF_019175285.1 Sceloporus undulatus | reverse complement strand
AACTAATAACGACTCTTACAAGTCTTCACTCTAAACGAGGGCTTTAATCTTTCTTTGCAGTATTTACAACATAGATATACACAGTGTATTGGACATCCGTCTCTAATACACACTATTTACACCAGCCAACAATAACACAACCTCTGAGGCAGCCACATTAACACACAACCATCTCACTGCCTCTCAGTAACAGACACAGCCCACTCTAAGGCACCAACTGTCTCACTCTAACAGACACAGCCCACTCTCAGGCACCAACTGTCTCTCTGTAACAGACACAGCTCTCTCTCTGAGGCACCAACTGTCTCTCTGTCCCTCAGTGACAGTTGAGAACTGACAGTTGACAGTTGCATCAACATTCCGATGATGCCCTGTTTGAATGCTGACACATTAGCTGCCACTGGAGCTGTAAATTATCTGCACAACATCTCCCCCTAGTGGCCACACCAATGTCATTTCCTGACAGTTCAAGGGTGGGCACTGGAGAATTCCTATTACCAGTGCAAACACAGCAGGAGGGTTTCACAAACAACACAGGAAAAAATGGAAGGGAGAAACTAACAATGCACTAAACTGTAATATGTCAAAGGTATAAATTTATCCTAAGAATAAAACTACCACTCTAACATATAAATAATAATAAATTGTTTATATACAGTACTCACATTGTAGTGATTCTGAAAAACAATAAATACACATCCAAAGTACTATAGAGAGCAGTGTATCCCAAACTAAGTCCACATATTTCCTCAGGTCCTAACAACCTCCACTGCAGTGAAAAAAATTTTGGAAAAAGGTTCCACAAATGGTAGAGTAGTGCTCCCTCTGATCTTCACAGCTCCAATTTCAAGCTTTATTTCTACAAGCCATAGAAAATGGTCCCCACTTGGATGGTTGCAACAATGCAGCATACTGAAGGTAAATGCTGACAAAGGCAAATGAAAAGCAATGATGGCAGGAATGGGATCAAATTACTATACTATAAATGTGCAGTGTGGATAAGTACCAAAATATGCAAACTACATCACACTAGTTTTCAAAACTCATAGATTTTATCTCAAGGTAAGTATGATTTTTAAAAGGCATGTAGGGGTAGGAAAATGACAATGTTGGAGTCCCAGTGTTTATATTATTGCTTATCTATTGGCTGAATAAGAAACAGCTCATGGAAATAGGTGCCAAGTGATAGCTCAGACTACTCCAAAGCCAGCTTGAAGAGCCGTGCCAAAAGGTAAGATAAATTTGCCCACGTGATGTTCTACACAGCTTCCTTCACCTTTGAATTGGCTGTCAGCAGTTGCATGTTAATACAGCATTCACTTGGATCCCAGGCCTCCTGCTGAGTTAATGCATCATTTTAAGCCAGCCACTTGAAACTGGACCACAGCAATATGGAATGTCATATGGATGGCTGCATTGTCAGTGTCCAGTATCCCACTGAAGCTGGGGAATATACATTTGTTGTTATGTGCCTTCTCGTCCAACTTATAGCAACAGTCCCCTAGGGTTTCCTTGGCAAGTATTATTCAAAGAAGGTGTGCAATTAACATCCTCTGAGGCTGAGAGATTGTAACTTGCCAAAAGTCATCGAGTTGGTTTCCATCCCTGAGTGAAGATTCAAACCCTGGTCTCCAAGAACCAGACAAAACCTTTGAGTAAGTGGTTAGACTTGGATTCCCTTTTCTCTACGGAAAGGAACTTATCATGTTCCCTTTCTGGGCTAAAAGAGCTGACGGGTAGGATTTCAATTTTTTTTAAAGTGCTATAAAAATAAAACCATATGCAGAGAGTCTAACATTTTGTAATATTTTAAGAGAGTGCGTTCTCTAAAAACATACAGCCTATACCATTTCACTGACACATTGTCCTAGTTTGAAGCAAGCTGCATCCAAGTTGAAGGGAGGGGGGATATTCCCTTTCTCAGCAGTAACTAAATGCAAGTGAGATTCAAATCCTGCCACTTTTCATAGCTGCAAGACAGTATGGGAGGCTATCAACACCAACTGAACAAAACAACAGAGAAGGCCCACAGAGAAATTGGTGCAAGTCAGTGTTTGGCCTGGCCTGGCCATTTTAAATGTGCCATCTGATTACAATACGAATGCCCAATCAACAGTCCATACAGACAGTGTTGAATGCCATAGGCAGGTCTTGGGGGAATCGATCTTATGTTCCCCCCTAAATACCATGTGGATTTTTGCTGGATCCTGGCTTTGTCAGAGGTGCCAGTGACACACCGACGCCTCACAATAGACGCAGCATGTGCAAATGAGAGATGGTGGGGGCAAGCAAGGGGGCCTATAAATATTCATGGGTGAGAGTTTCCCTGATCAAAAGGCATAATTCTGTTTTCTTTTATAATATATCTGGTTAATACAGACTTAATGAACGAATGAATAATAAATTAGTCCAATTTTGTTTTCTTTCTTTTCAGAAGTGCAGGCTCAAAGGGGGATTTTGTACGAGTTTGATTGATAGCCTAGGCTTGCTGGGAAATCTGCCACCCAATTGTTTATTAAATATGAAACAAATGATGGTGCAATCATTTTAATCTTGTTGTGGCAGCACATGCTGGTGGCGGTAATAAAGTGCAAGAGGGTGGAATCCTTACCTGGCGGTCTTCTCTGCCTTGCCTCTGTGTGTGCGTGTGTATGTTTTCTTAGCAGAAAGGGAATTGAGAGGGATGGGGGAGGGAGGATTTAAGGCTTTCCCTGGGCATGACAAAATAAGTGGGGTGAATAAAAAATAAGACCAAAAAAGTTGTGGGGGTCTGACCTATTAAGTGAGCCTTTTTTCTCTCTTTAAAAATCCCTGAAAGACAGAACACAGCAAGTGTTTCCTTATTAGATAATTTAATAATCATGGTTCCACTTGGGAGGAAGTGTAAATTCAGAAACAGCATAAGGAGCTGTTTCACTGCCTACAGGATCTCTCTTAGGGTTCCTGTCTGTCCACACTATGTATTTAGTGCAAAATTGCTACCTTTGGTTCACTTGTTGTTTATAGGGCATCCACACAAGATTATCATTGAATCACCATCTTCCAAACCACTGTTCTCATGTCTGTCTTTTCCATCCATGCTACTACTTCTTACCCTCCAACTGTCTCAGTTTGGCAATTAATGAAATTAGCTTACAGTTGTAAATGGCTTAGACACTGCTTAGGCGGTATGAAGCAGAATATAAATGAAGCTTGTTTGTTTTTGTTTGTTTAATCTTCTGTCATCCAACTTTTTCAGCTGCTTTTAAAATGCCCCAGTTTCTCTCTCCTGCTCTCATTATCCCTTGCTTGCTCTTCAGTGGCTGCAAATGGAGATCAAATAGCAAAAGTAGTGCTAGTACTAAAATAGTTTGCACTTAAATCAGCAGAGAGAAAGGAACGAAGGGATTGAAATATTGTCCTTCCCTGTAGGCTCAGGCAAAAGTAAACTACTACAGCCTCTCCTGACTTGTATGTTCTTTCTCATTAATAACTTTTGCTATCAACCACATTCTGATGTTATTTGGTCACAAATGTCCTAGTTTTCATATGTGAAATATTGGGTGGGGGGTTTATGTAGTGATTTGAGTGTAGAATTTTGGCTTCAAAAGGCCAGGGTTCAAGTAGCTCAGACATGGAAACCACTCCAGGGCATGTCACACTCTCTCAGCTTCAGAGGAAGGCAATGGCAACCTGGATCTGAAAAAGAAAATCATGCTAAAAAAAGCCCTGTGATAGACTCACCTTTGGGTCTTCATAAGTCAGAAATGACTTGAGGGTACACAACAATAACAATGTACCACTACCAGATTCTTGCCTTTTTTTACACATCAGGAAATCTGTTTAGTGGAATGGAGGGAACAAAAATGTAGTACAATCTTAACAGGTGTAGTGCAAGTGAAGCTACTTTGCCTTTCCACATAGTGTGGGCTTAACCTGTGCAACAAGGTAAACTACGGCCCTGTACAAATGGGCCGTTTCGTACGTACTCCGTATGTTTAAAATAATTGCTCTTTAACAATCTTTTTGCAGAAGAAGATCACCATCAATTTGGCATCAATGTTTTTTTAATCTAGTGTATGCATTCTAATCCAAAAGAAACATTAAACACTATGTTTATCAGCATTTCATAAACTATAATCAGGATCAGACCATGTTGCTGAAATGCAGATTATATAATATTACTGCTAGAAAATAGCAAACACATAAAAACCTTTAAAGAAAACCAAGAAAGAAAGTGTGAGCACTGGATTACAGTTGAACATTAAGAAAGCAAAAATAATCACTACAGGTGATTTATATAAATTTAAAGCAGGCAATGAAGACATTAAGATAGTCAAAGATTTTCTATACCTTGGCTCAGTTATTAATCAGAATGGAGACTGCAGTTAAGAAATCAGAAGAAAACTAAGACTTGAAAAGCAGCCATGAAGGAACTAGATAAAGTCCTCAAGTATAAAGATATATCTTAAATACCAGTCTTTGAATCACCTAGACTATAGTATTACTGATTTCTATGTATGGTTGCGAAGAATGGACAGTGAAGAAAACTGACAGGAAGAGATTAACTTAATTTGAAATGTGGTGCTAGAGGAGAGTTTTGTAGATAACATGGCCTGCCAAAAAGACAATTTTTGATCTGAGAGCAAATCTCACCTGAACTAACACTAGAAACCAAAATGACCAAACCAAGGCTATTGTACTTTGGACATATCATGGGATGACATTACTAAATGGAAAAGAAAATAATGTCTAATAAAGTGGAAGGCAGTAAGAAAAGAGAAAGACTGCATCATGAGTGGATAAACTCAATCAAGGAAGCCAGGGCTTCCCTGAGTTAGCAAGGCCTAAAGTTGATAACGGGGATTCTTGGAGTTCTCAAGGAGAATTTTGGAAGGTTATGGAAAGGTATGTAGTTACAAAGAGCTAGTCTAGGCCATAAGCAAGCATACTTTCCATTCAGTAAAATGATGGCACTGGGGCCTGCCAGAGGGATGCATGCACTGGCAGACCTGATGCTCCTAGCAACTGAGCCAGAGAGAAGAATCATCTGTCAGCAACCATGATGCCTGATGGGGGAGAATCACAGCCCTATGCCATGCTGGATCAGAACAGAGCTTGGGAAAGCTCCTCTGGTTGTCTGGGAATGGCTGGGAGCTGTAGTCCAGAAAAAAAACTTAGGCCCTGTACACACGGGCCTTTTAGTATGTCCTGGCGACGTGCTAGAGTTGCCTCAGGGCACTGTTTCCAGACGCCCCACAACCCTAGGATGTGACCAGGATGTCACAGCTGTGCGGTGCCGTATACACGGTGCACACAGCTGTGACGTCACTGCCGTGCACCTTCCAGATGGGCGTGTGCGGCAGCAATGTCGTCGCGCCGCTGCAGGCAGTTTGCAGCGGCGCTAAAAGGAGCCGCTTTTAACAGTCCTTTTGTTTCCACGTAGCCACACCGCGCAATTTGGTTGCTGTGGCACGGTTACGCAGAAAAGAGAGGCGGCCACTGGCCGCCTATTTCTGGTGCTCTGTACCCCGCTTTAGTCAACCTTTTTGCCAAAAAGTTGTTATCAGTAGGATTCCCAGGTCCCACAGTTTTCTCCATTTCTCAAGGTAACAAGGAGTAATTTCAGAATGAGAGTGGTCCCTTGCATCATGGTGACAATCATGTTCTCATTATGATCCCTCTGTCCAACAACAACAACAACTATAATTTTCCATTTTGGTTGTTTTTTATTTTAATGTCATCATCCCCTTTGCAGATGTGATTGATATTTAAGGCATTGTGCATAATGATATCACCGAGGGATTTCCCTGAGATGTCACTCTTGCAATATCAACAGGGTCTGGCTCTTGTGTCATAAGGGATCATCCCTACATCTTAGATTTTGGATAGTCCTGACCTGGCCCCCCTAGTTGTATACTTGAGCCTATAAATGATCTCAGTGTCTGTTGGCTGGGGCTATCTTTTGCCTATTATAATGTTGTGTCACTGGGAACCTTTTTAGCTGAAGGGGAATTCTTTAAATGACAAAATAAAAATAAATAAGATCGGTGGTAAATTTCACCCCAGACCTCCCTGAGCCTTGCCCCCATCAGTGCTGTGTGTAGAAGCACCAAGCCCCCAATAATGTGCTAAGGCAGTGGCAATTCTGCTTGCACATTACAGCAAAAGAGCAATTATTAGACAGCACTAGGAGCTGCTCATGTGGAAGATCCTTTGTGATTGGGTTAGTATTGTTGTTATTCTGGAAAGAATAAGTGACAAAGTCAGTGCAAGACAAACAAGAGCTGGTTTCACTGTTACTTAGCCAGTGTGCAGTCATGAGAAAATCTTTTCCTTTTCTTCTTCTTCTTCTTTCAATTAGTTCACTATGAGAGCATCAGCCTATATAGAGTTAGAAAGGTGCAGAAAGAAAATAGACACAAACTCCATTCACACTGAATCAATCTGTAGCAGTTACAAAGTCAATCTGAGCATCTATGCATGCAGAATACATAAATATGCAAGGTACTACACTTTGTTGTTGTTGTCGCAAGTTGTTTCTGATTTATGGTGACCTTAAGACAACTCTATCATGGGGTTTAATTGGCAAGATTTGTTCAGAGGGGGTTTGCCCTTGACTTCCCCTGAGGCTGATAAAGACTTGCCTAAGTTACCCAGTGGATTTCATGGCCAAGCAGGGACTCAGACCTTGGTCTCCAGAGTCACAGTCCAACACTCAAACCACTATGCCATGCTGGCTCATACTCCACTTACCAACTTTATTGTCTTTTTTCTATAGTTTCAGATCATCACAGCAAAAAGTAGTCCCAACATGGATGTTCTATGTCTACATCTATTTTTTAAAAATTGAATGTGGGTTACCTGTATCTCAGGAAAATGCTTATTTATGTGACCATTATAGACCAGGAATGCCACATTTAAAGCTTCTTTAGCACAGTAGCCAGCCATCCCTTTGACATATGCAATGTTTGTACATTAGCACTATTTTTGACAGGGAAGTACAGCACGCTAACTAACAGATGCTTCACCTACTAGGGACTGAGCATATCAGTAACATCAAACAACACTCCTGAGACATAGAGGTGTGGCCCCAAGATATCATTCTGCATGCGCTTCATATTCTTTAACCCAGCACAGGTTTCACCTCTGAGAGTACAGCCTACAAAGACTTGGCAAAGGTGAATGAATGCTGCTAGTCTTTTTTCATTGAGACACTCTATAAAATGCAATTCTGGGCCCATTTGTGTTCCAAGACAGCAGATGTCCATCCAAAGGCAACACTATTTGCAATCATTATGTGGGGCAATTGAATAAGCTGTCTAAGCTTTCCAACTGCACAAGAAACTGGAAAGCCAATACCAAGGAATTGTTTCTCCCAATCCACCTGGCACCCTGTGTTGTTTTAAATAACCATGCAGTACAACACTGATAGTGAAGGAGTCACCTTATCAAGACTCAAACTGAACATTGGCAGCACTGTCCCTAAGCAATGGTGTCACTAGGGGGTGCCGGAGGTCCAGACCACAACAGGTGACACTCTAAGGGAGGGTGACACCACTACTGCTCAAACACCTATATTTTTTAGAGAAATATTGTGGCATTTGCCTGTATCTCTTTGAAATGCTTTAAGAGATTATGTGAGTGAGGTGAAGCTCAGTGAGAGAAGAAAGGAGCCCCCCCCCATTTATAAAAAAATTAAAATTTCAAAATTCAAAATTTTAAATGTTAATTTTTAATTGATTTTTTAAATATATATATAGTTTTAAACTTTTCTTTAAAAACATTTCATTTTAACTAAATCTTCACTATGTATATATAAATACATGTAGATTTTGCATATGGTATTGTAATTTGAAGGTATTCTTTTAAGTTTGCTAGGTTTTTTTATGTCACAACTGTTAGCATTACATTCAGTGGTATATGGGAATGATTATTTATGAGTAACATTAGTGCAAAAAGGCATTACTAAGGATTCTGTATGGTGTCAAACAGGAGGAGATCAATTGGGGGGGGGTGACACCAACCCTAGGGATGCCACTGTCCCTGAGCTGTGATGGCACTGTGAACCAAGCAAGAATTGACATAATGATTCTATGATTCTAAGTGGAGGGTATGCCATATGAGAGTGTGGGAGCGAGGGTGGTCAGGCATGTGGGAGCAAGTCAGTAAGAGGGAAAGCAAAGCATCAGGCATGAGAACGAGAAGCTTGCAACTGAATAAGTGTGTTAAGTTGAAAAAGTAATGGGATGGGTATGTAGCTGAACAGTGTGGTGGCTAATTGGAGGAGGAGGGGAGCTGAAGCTGATAACATTGGACAAGCTGTGCCATTGGTCTTGAGTGGAGAGGGGGAGAAGAACACCCATCTCTCCTTGTCCAAGTCAGAAGTTTTGTTTGTATGCATGGGAGTTCATTCTCATCAGGAGTTTGTTTGTACAGACACACACTTCATCATCATAATCAACACCACCACCACCACATGTTGTAAGGGAAGTAACAAATCATACAACAATTGAAATTTTTGGATTAACATGTAAACATTTGGACAAAAAAACAGAACTGGAGACCAGAGTTCGAATCCTCACTAGGCCATGGAAACTCATTGCGTGACTTGGGCAAGTCACACTCCCTTGGCCTCAGAGGAAGGCAAAGGCAAACCCCTTCTGAACAAATCTTGCCAAGAAAACATCATGGTAAGTTTGTCTTACGGCTGCAATAAGCTGAAAACAACATGAAGGCACACAAAAGCAACAACAATGAAGTCTCAAAGGTAAATGTAGTTATTTTAACTGTATTTATCTTTTTCTTTTCTGTTTTAAGAAATAACCTTGTCCTTGATTAAAGTCCATAATGCTATATATATGCAGTAGGAAATTAGGGTTTGGTGATATATATATATATATATATATATCACCAAACCCTAATTTCCTACTGCATACTTTAGTCAGGAAACTTTGTAGCTTACGTTTGTTTGCCTCAAAAATAGTGCATTTTGTTTTTTTGTTTTTTAAAAAATAGATTATGATAGAAATGACCCAATATGAGCCATGGTATAATTTCAGAAATGTCAGAAAGGTAATTTCAGAATTAAAACACAAGCTTTTCTTTCATTATTCATAAGACAATATTTGTGTGTTACAAGTTGGTCTTGAGTGCTGCAAGCTTCTTTGGATGGAGAATGTAAACCAGATTTGCCAGTAGGCAGAAAAGCAGTAATCACTGGACCATCGGACAGGGAATTCAGATAAATGCACCTTGTGGAAGTAATGTCAATTTGTTCCTATGGAATGTGTCAGGCTTTTAGCTCACCCTTGTGAATTTGTGGCAGCTATGGTAACAATGAAGCTATACTGAAAGAGAGAATCACTGCAACACTTTCATGCTTCTAGTACTTCTGTCTTTTGCTTTATGTGTGTTTGTGTGCATGTGAGTGGGACAGATTCTTCTAGAGCACTCTTGTGCACAATGCTGAGTTTTTACATTATTTATTTATTTATTTGTATCCTGCTCTTTTTCCAGAACTGGGACTCAGAGCAGCTTTACATTTCTTCTTCATCTCCCCAAACATCCAGGTCAGAAGAGCAAGCATCTTCAGAGTGCACCTCCCCTTAGTGCTGGTGCAGTTTACTGAACCAACAAACTGGTTCCAGTTCCATGCCTCATTAAAGCCTTTTGGTTCATTTAACACTCCACCTGCTGAGGTGAAGTGGCATGGAAAGGTGTTGGGACTCATACTGATGAAGAAGAAGAGTGGCCTCTCTTGGCCTATACTGCTGAGACATTCTCCACCCCGCTGAGCATAAGGAATTTACATTCCATATTTAAAACAATCTAAGGCAAGAGGTTTAAGTTGCAGGATGTAGGTTCATCCAAATTCCTTTGTGCCCTTGATCTAAGCTAAAAATGATGTCATTATTAGCAGAACATTGAAGGTTTCCAATAATCTGGACTTCTGCTAAAGCTGTATTTGATAATGCTCAATATATAAACTGCCGTTGTAGCTTGTTTTATAAACTGTCCCTTGCTGCAACCAATACAAGTCCAATGTAACCAGTAAGTCCTTTATCTTCTATTTGATTTTCACACTGTGTGTGAGAAAATTTCACCCATGACAATTAACTCTAGACCAGGACAAAGGAAATGACATGGACAGTCCATTTAAAAAAAAAAACCTTACTCCTACCTTGTAATGTGTAGCAAAAACAAACATCAGATAATGTGGATTGTCTGCAGCCACTGTCAAGTGTATCATTAACTACAAAATCTCAGTTTGCTGAAACTGTCTAACATGTGGAAAACTCCTAAAGTGTAAATTCCTTTGTTCACATGTTATAGGCAGTTTATGGGTATAGGGGAAATGTGTATCATATCCTCCTTCTTTTACTGTTGTAGGTTGGCCATGTAATGTTAAAAGCATCCTATTACACCAGTACAAAGCAGTGTTTGTGAGAAATATGGACACCAGATATCAAGTACAAAAACTGTCCTTGGGATGACCTATTACATTTGGCTAGCTCTACCAGGTCACCAGCAGTTATGTGGCTATATAGTCACTGTTCGTGTAAGCTTATTGCTTTTATTAATACATTTGTTTCTAGAACATACCATTGCCTAGTACTGAGAACATCAATACATTTTCATTACCTTGAGGTACCAAAATTGAGAATACTTTGGTAGTGCTTAGTATTCACACCCACACAGCAAAACATTTCAATCCTCTTAATTCCCCATCCCAGTCACTGAGTCCTTGTGATGTGTCGGATCCAGTGCTGGACCTTCAACTAGGAAGATCTACCTCTAAACTTCTTTTCAGGCATGGAAAATTGTGGGCAATCTACTGTCTCTTGCCTGAATATCCTTTGTTGCCGCACTTTTACACTCACTTGTCGTGAGGATAAAATGAGGAATGAAAATCCTTCCCACACCATCCAGAGGAAAGGCAGGACACAAATCTAATGAATTAGAATTACTCATGAGTTTCTAAAAGCAGATCTTGAGAAAGTTACTTTTAAGTGCAAATTCCTGCCAAGAAGAGATTGACCCCCAACTAAATTAGGCATGTAGCCGAGCTCTGACATACTAGGATCTGATTTTCATGCAAACACCCCTGAAGAGTCCTGTTCAGCAATGAAGGCCAAGTGAGCACAGACATGAAATTCTGTGTCCACCTCATGAATTGAAGTAAAAAAACCAAGAAACAAAACGCTCTTATTATGTGACTGGAAAATCCTTCCTGCCCAATATCAGAATTCCTGGCAAGTCCATGTAGCTTTCCTTTTCCCTTAAAGCCAGTCCCAGCAAGTCTACTCTATTTCCCCCCTCCAAAGTACTTTTTTTCCTGTCTTTTTTTCTGGCAGAAAGATATATATGCATAATAAGCATCTGCCCTTGCCCAAAATGTCTTCTGCTTCCCTGATTTCTCTAATCACTTAAATTATCCAAATCCAGATGCTCTCAGCTCCCACACAAGGCATAATTGCTTCAGTGTCTACCAGGCTATAAACTAATCCTTTCCTGGAGCTTACACCAGCAGAGTGCTTTGAAGAGAGGGCTGTCTCAACTTGTAGCAATGTCAGCATAGTTAGAAGGTAGGGAAAATAGTAGCATACCCTCCAGTGTTTCAGAGATGAAATCTGGGATGTGTAGCCACTCAACATCAGAGTGTGCTCAAGATGGCAAAAGTTAATAATGAGGAAGAACAGACAAACTAGGAAAGGCTGCCGCAGTTTGCTTTTGCTTGAGCCCATTGGAGGGGCAAGATTCTTCCTACTTCTCTCCTTTGCGAAGTTAATTGACTTCAAACTACCTTTGCACCTGGAACTCAGTTTGCAGCATCTGAAGGGAGGTTAACAAAGAGTTAAAGTGGAGAAAGAGTGAGAAACTGGGATGTGTTGAAAGCAGTTGAAAAAGTGAGACAACAAAGGATTAATTAAGTCTGCCCTTGCCAAATTGGGAAAGGTGGAAGACAAAACAATAGACCTACAAAATAACCAGTGAAGTACCTGTTGTGGGCAATAAGGCCACAGAAGCAGCAGATGACTTCCTGTAACAGTGATGGTGAACCTTTTCCAGGCCAAGTGCCCAAACTGCAACCCCAAACCCACTTATTTATCGCAATGTGCCATATCCTTCTGGCTTTCTAGTAACAAACTCTGGCAAACTCTGTGCTAGGGCGACGGCACATGTACCCACAGAGAAAACTTTGTGTGCCACCTCTGGCACGCGTGCCATAGGTTCGCCATCACTGTTCTATAACAACATTGCTAATTCTATTTTACAGTTCTAGAGAAGGTTAAAACCTAAATTAAGCCACGAGACATCACCTTACAACATATATATGACACTGTAGAAGAATCTGTGACTTCCCCCCACCTCCCTTGAATATTCAGTTGAATATTCACAGTCCAGTTCCAAACTGGTCTCTTCGTTTGTCCTTTCTTTCTCTCCTGCCCATCATGGCACTTGACTAGTATTAAAAGCCAGCATGGTATAGTGATTAGATGTTTATCTGGGAAATATCTTCTTATCTTCCAATGAGCTATAAATTCACCAGGGACTTTTTCACATGGAGAAAACTAGAAGGTTAAACTAGTTACAATGCAGGGTCATCCAGGGCATTAGGAACAATTTCGCAGTTACTTTTCAGATGGCGTTGTGTGCAAACTGGTCAGACTCTAGACAGAAAGTGAGGTGAATCAGGAAATAAGCATTTTCACAAAACTACCGTATTTGCATTTCCATTTCATTTGCAAATTCACTCTCTTCACATAATAGCAGCCCTCTGAAAACCAAGTCCCTTTTCCCAGGGTTTCTTGCTGTGGCAAGGAGAGGAAGGCATGCTTGTTCTTAAAGGGATACACACACATCTCTTTCCCTGGCGTAGATGCTCTCCTTCCTCCTGCAGCCTCTGAAAGAAAACAGCTGGTGAGAGAAGGCAGAGGGAGAGGACTTTTGGAGGGAGAAATGGAGGACATGTCCTGGAAAAGGAGGGCATCTGGGAATATCAGTCCTCGCTGGAATCAGGCAGGTTTGTGGAGCGGCCATCTCCTCGATCTCCCGTGTGTGTGTGTGTGTGTGTGTGTGTGTGGTTTTAAGGGAATTTGCAAAGGGAAACCTCAGCCTTCCTTCCTTCCTTCCTTCCTTTCTTCCTCTGAAACAGCTTATGGGGCAAAGATGATTTTCTTCCCCATTTCCCTTCCCTCTGGAGCATGTGTGGTGTGCACTTGTGGAGATGACAGTTTGGGGCATGTGCAAAAAAGTTATTTCCTATCTAGCAACAGGGATTTGTCCTCATCAGTCTCAAACCCAAATTTGCTGTCGACTCACTTTCTTGCCTAAGTAATGTGCTTTTAACTCATTGTTGTGCTCTGTGTGTGATAAGCATTAGCGAATTGGTTTGCTTTTCTGGGATGCCAACACTTTAAACATTTTTGGTATGGAAGCACATAGATCCCCATGTGAAAAAGCCCCTGGTGACTTTGGGCCCAGCACTCTCTCACAGCTTAACTTACCTCACAGGGCTGTGGTGAGGATAAAGTGTGGAAGAGCCTATGAGTACCATCTTAAGTTCACTGAAGGAAAATTAGGATAGAAATTTAATACATAAAATAGTTCTCTGGAGGTGGAGAGAGAAAGAGGAAAGTGAATTCAATACAGTAGTAAGTGCAACAGAGGACAAATACAAATGAGTGCAATCATAGCTATCCAATTTTACTTTTATGTAGCATTCACATGGATTAAAGAAGCAATGATGGAAACATCATGGGGAAGGTGACCTTACTGAGCCTTTAGAGGTTAAGTCAAAGGTTTTGTAGGGCTGGGTGTCTGCACGTGCCCAGCTCTACTATTAGTGCACGGGCGCCATGATTGCACGTGCCCATCCATATAGGGCGCACAACGATGACATCCATGCAGTGCAGCACCCAAACAGCACTGTGCAGATGTCATCATTATGCATGAGCACACCAATGGTGCCTTGCATGTGGCGGAAAAAGAACCCACCAGCAGCGGGTTCTTTTTAGGCCTTGCGGAGGCTGCAGCGTTTGTCTGCTGCTGCCTCCTTCCGGGGAAGAAAGGGGCAGCCTCTGGCCACCCCTTTCTCCCAGTTTGTTCAACCCCATAATGTCTTTGATTTGAAGGGTAGGAAGTCAAACATTTTTATTTTATTTTATTTTTGTTTTTTAGTTTTCTTGTTTTTATACTATGTTATATACTGCAATATATAAGGCTATACTACTATATATTAAGAAATGTTATAGTGTACAATTTCATATTGTAAGGTTTTTTAATATATGAATAAATATATTATAGAAAAAAGCATTTTATTTTTTTCTCAGTTAAGAATGCAAATTAATTCCTGCTATCAACACTTGGATTATAAAAACTTGGACAAACCAACATTCATAAAGTTAACACTGTGTTGGGTTTGGATGATTTTTTAGATACAGGAATAATGGCTGAGGATATGCTTTCTATGGATTTCTCTTATGACACCACTTGTTTAAAAGGCTTAACACTGCCTAATGTACTATTCTCTCATTCCTACCCTGTTTTCACCCCTGATCTTGCCAGTGATGATGAGCTACCAATGGAATGAATCCACAAAATCAGCTACTTACCACTATTTTAAAATCTGAACTTTAGATTTAGAAAATTTAAATTTAAATTCTGAATGGCACGTAAGTGAGATGTTAAGTTTCTCTTATGTTGGAGATAAATAAACTATATAGATTATTTCTCCTAGCAATATAACTACACAAAATATTTCCAAAGGAAAATGCATGTAGTGCCTCTATCACTGCCTTTCCATTGGTATGTAAGCACATCTCACATCAGTCATTTCTTCCAGAACAATTCAAGCCGTGTTTCATCATCTGCAGAGATACCTGGTACTCTTACTTTGATGTGGAAGCAATGGTGTGGGTGTGTGGAGGGGGGAACATTGTGGAAGGTAGACAACACTACATCGACCAAAACTGTTCTGAATAGAACAGAATGTACAATTTAAATGTTGATCCAAAATTCTAAGCGGAACCAGTGTTGCATTTTTGAACCAGTGGTTTTCTGTCTCTTTTGTCTGTCTGCATTTGGGATTAGCACAGCCTGACCATATACCCGTTGTCTTCCCACCTGCTCATGCTGTATTTTCATTAATAACAAATATAACAAAAGTCTCCATGACTCTCATCAAAAGGAAACTCATCTGAGAAGTTTCAAGGTGCCCTGAAACAAAGTATTTCTTCCAAGCTTGGTATTCACTTTATACTCTCTACTTTCAAAAATCTATCAGCTGTAGAAATGAGGAGCATAAATTTATACTTTTTGGAGCTGGTGGTGGTGGAGGAGGAAGAGGAGAGACATAAGCATGAGAGCACATGTACACTTTCACACAGCTTGAATGAATGTGTTTTCCCTCTGTAAAAACTCATACACACTATCATTATCTGTAAAAACAATGAGAGTAAGATTTATACAAGATTTCTTGTCAATGCCAGAACCTCTCATCAAGAAAGAGCCTTGTTGTTGCTATGTGCCTTCAGGTTGACTCTGACTAATGGCAACCCTCTCCTAGGGCTTTCTTGATTAAATTTCATCAGAGGGAGTTTGCCTTTGCCTCCTTTCAGCCTGAGAGAGTGTGACATGTCCAAGGTCATCCACTGAGTTTCTATGGCTGGTCAGGGATTCAAACCCTGGTTTCCAAGAGCCTTAGGGTGCATCTACACTGTAGAAATAATGCAGCTTGACATCACTTTAACTGTCATGGCTCGATCCTACAGAATCTTGGAAGTTGTAGTGTTGTGATGCACCAGTATTCTTTGGCAGAGACCTTGTAAAACTACAAATCCCAGGATTCCATTGGATGGAGCTACAGCACTTAAAATGATACCAAAGTGCATTATTTATACAATGCACCAAGGTCCAACACTCAAATCACTATACCATGATGTTCAGCCAGGGCTTAATCCTCAGATTTTATATCATCACCCAAAGTGGCCTGTTTTGGATTACTATAGTTAAGCAAGCTTGGAATGAGTGGCACCATGGGCTGTTTCTTATAGACAGAAAGAATATTCAGTGTCATCTATTGCCCAGCTGAAAATTTGATTCTCCAAGCCTCAGGAAATCCAGTCAGGAAGAATAACATAGAGCTGCAAATTTTGTGTTGTTTTCAGCTGGTATTCGCACATTCCAAAGTGTATGGAAAAATTATTCAGTGCAGAAATACAAATAGGATTAATTTTTTTTGCACAAAATGTAGGGGCTTATGCACACCCCCCCAATCCACATTTATCATACACAGAAAACACTGGCTAGCATTCTGTTATGCAATTATGCTGTTGTACACTGGGCTTATGGCTTCATAACTGTTTGGTATCCACATTTATGATTGTGTTACCATTGCCATGGCCTTAAATGCCTTCAAAACCTACCTTAAAATCCAGGCAGCTGTGCCAAGGAACAGAATTCTGTGGTGCTGATATGATACATCCACCCATCTTGCACAGGTGAGCGGCAATGTAACAAGCAGAAGGAAGGATGCCTGTGGGGTGTTGACATACTGCTGCCTGCTGATGAGAGGAGGTTGGATATGCCATCCTTCACCCCTCAACTTGCCAGTACTGGCTGGATTTTAAGGTGGATTTTGTGAGTCAGATCAAGAGAAAGAGCATAGCCATGACATCATAGCTGCATGACTGAGGTGGGATCTCAGCCACTTTTCCCAGAAAAACATGCAGTTTTTGTTCAAATAGAGTGTAATGGGAAACTCTAGTTTAATGTCAGTTTCTTAACCAGGATTTCAAGCCACATGTCAACTGCAGGAGTCAGATATATCAGAGAAGTATAGTTCAAACTAACTATTTCACAGAAGCAGATAAAATAAAGAGGCAGAATCATAGAATCAGAGTAGGAAGAGACCAAAAGGGCCATCCAGTCCAATCCCCTGCCATGCAGGAACTCTCAATCAAACCATAGAAAGATGGACATCCAGCCTCTCTTTAAAGACCTCCAAGAAAGAAGACTCCACTACACTCCAAGGAAGTGTGTTCCACTGTTGAACAGCCCTTACTGTCCTTCTAATGTTGAGGCAGAATCCTTTTCCTGGAGCTTGCATCCATTGTTCTGGGTCCTAGTCTCTACAGCAGCAGAAAACAAGCTTGCTCTCTCCTCAATATGACATCCCTTCAGATATTTAAACAGGGCTATCATATCACCTCTTAACCTTCTTTTCTCCAGGCTAAACATCCCCAGCTCCCTAAGTTGTTCCTCATAGGACATGGTTTCCAGACCTTTCACCATTTTAGTTGCCCTCCTTTGAATCTTTCCTGGTATTGATGTCAGACTAACTGGACGATAATTGTTGGGATCCTCTTTTTTCTCCTCTTTGAAGATGGGAACAACGTTTGCCCTCCTCCAGTCTGCTGGGACTTCTCCTGTTCTCCAGGAGTTCTCAAAGAATATTGCCAATGGTTCCAATATTACATTTGCCAGTTCTTTTAATACCCTTGGATGTAGTTCATCTGGTCCTGGAGACTTAAATTCATTTAGATTAACAAGGTATTCCTCTACTATCTCTTTACTTATTCTGTGCTGAAATTCCCCTATTCTGTCCTCTTCTCCATTATCTTCAGGTTGAGCACCCTTTGCCTTTTCTGAGAAGACTGAGGCAAAGAAGGTGTTGAGTAATTTTGCCTTTTCTCTGTCTTCTGTTAGCATCTTGCCATCTTCTCCACGCAGTGGCCCTACCGTTTCCTTCTTCTTCCTTTTGCTGCGGACCTATCCAAAAAAGCCCTTTTTATTGTTTTTAACCTCTCTAGCAAGCCCGAGTTCATTCTGTGCTTTAGCTTTTCTGACTTTACCTCTACACATGCCTGCTATTTATTTATTTTTATTCCTCTTTGGTGATTTCCCCCTTTTTCCATTTCTTATACCTGTTCCATTTTAAACTTAGCTCAGTTGAAAGTTCCTTAGTCATCCATCCTGGTTTCTTGAGACACCTCCCATTTTTTCTCCTCACTGGAACTGTTTGAAATTGTGCCTTCCGTATCTCCTTTGAGAAACTCCCATCCGTCCTGAACTCCCTTCTCTTTTGTATTTCTGAAAACGGAATCACCTTCAATAGAGAAGTATTGAGGGTGATCCCATGGTCAGAAATACTAAAGAAGAAGGAGTTCAGGACGGATGGGGGTTTCTCAAAGGGATACTGAGGCACAATTTCAACCAGTTCCAGTGAGAAAGAAAAACGGGAGGTGTCTCAAGAAAGTTTACTGAAATCCACTCTCCTAAAGTCTAGAATGTGTTTGACTATGCCTGGCTTCTCCTTTCCACTGTATAACAAACTCCAGGAGAACATGGTCACTTCCACCTAATGATCCCACCATTTGCACCCCATTAACTAAGTAATCCTTGTAAATCTTCAATTCTTTTGTCCCTGTATGTGAGGTTGAATAATTTCCATAGTTATCTCCCCGCTCTGGAGGGGGGAAAACCCATACATTTTTTACCCAACATCCACACATCCTAAAGTATTTTGTCAAATTATTCTGTGCAGAAAAACACACCAGCTTTTGCAAAACAAAAACAACAAAAAAACAGAAAAACAGTTATTTGGAGAAAAACATGATTTTTGCATGAAAATCCACTTATTTCAGATCAACATGTTGAATTTGTTCATGAAAGGAGAAGACAAGGGGAAGCATGAGGGGCAGTTCACTTCCAACCTTCTAACCCATGGTTTAATTTATAGTTTAGCAAACCAAAAAGTGTACATCTGAAACAAGCCATAGACTTATTGAATATGCCAACCTAAGGTACTTCATCCAGATTTGGTTCACTGATTTTCTTGCTGTCCTTTGCATTATTATTTCATTGCTTTCCTTAACACTTCCTAGGGCATTGTTATTAATAAACTAAGGACAACGGACAATAGTTGCCTGCTCATCACCTCATACTTATAGCATTTCTTTCATTTGGTCTCCAAGAAGGAAGTTGCTGACATGTTCAAATGGGGAAATATAGGTCAGATTTAGCTGCTAGGCAGAATCAGAGGAGAGCCTGGAGCCATCCAAACATCATTAGATAAGGAGAATTATGGTGCCCAGGGGCAAAGCATGTCAGTGATATCCCTAGGTGTTTTATGGTTCAGTTCTTTTAGCTTTGGTACCCCAAGCAGGTCTGGGTGTCCCTCTTCTTCAGAATGCACAACTTTAATCCTTCTCCAACAGACACACAATTAACAGAGTATCCCAGATATGAGGGGTGGATTCCTTAATAGCAACAAGTTACATACCAAAGGTAAACTGCACAGCTTAACTTCTCCAGTGTAATATAATTATCCCCAAACAGTTACTCTACTGCTAAATTGATGTGGCTATAATTAACACAGGTTTTAACAAAAGGTTTTAACATAGCATTTTAACAAATCAAACCATTGATCCATTTAGTGTAATGTCTGCTACTTAAAGTGATGGTCCGTGGACCAATGTCAGTCTGCAAACTATGGCTGCCAGGCTACAGTGAGTTTCCAAGGAAAAAATCTACTCCTCAATGGGGACAAATTGGTTCCTGGCACACGGGGCAGTGTGGGGGCGGACCTTGCCAGATAGGTTAAGAAACACTGGTCTATGCTAATTCTCAGCAGCTCTCTAGGATTTAGGAGACACCAGGGGTTTCTCTGTGGAAAACATGTGGTCTGAAAGTGACCACATAGTTCTCCCTAGAAAATTCAAGCAAGAGAGAAGAATGCCAATAATATACTGTGAATGCAATTAACTCCTTTTTCTTTGTAGGTATATCTCTGTTTGTTGTCGTTGTTACCCACGCTCAAGTCAATCTTGACTCATGGTGACCCTGTGGATGAGACATCTCCAAGACTCTCTATCCTCTACTGTTCTTCTAAGCTCTTGCAAATTCATATTTGTGACCTCCTTAACTGAGTCCATCCATCTAGCATGTAGTCCTCCTTTCTTTCTACTTCCCTCCCCCTTTCCCAACATTATTGTCTTTTTAATGATTTGTGTCTTCTCATGATGTGGCAAAAGTATGACAGCCTCAGTTTAGTCATCTTTGCCTCCAGGGAAATGTCAGGCTTGATCTGTTCTAGAACCCATTTATTGTTCTTTTTGCTGTTCACGGAATCCTTAGCACTGTACCTAATCAGAAGTTAGCAGTCCTTAATTTCTCAAATTGAAGCACAATATGGATGTGTTTTGATCCATATAGAGATGCATATAGAGATGCAATGTCTATGTTTCTTCACGTGTACAGTGGAAACAGGAGACAGAAAAGAGGATGGGTCAAGAACCTTGAAGTAAAGGGAATGTGTGCGTGTGTGTGTGCGTGTGTGTGTGTATACGTGCTTAGAGATGCATAGTCAGTTTCTTCTGTGTCATCTTCTTGGATATAGGAGGCACTGAGGAAGACTGGGTCGGGGAGTACATCTCTACACATATCCTTCAAGCACATGAGATGAAGGACAAGGCTTATAGAGATCCATTCTTCACTTTGAAAGCAGAGCGAGCCCACAACAAAAAATGCTCCCTAACAGAAGCTACACTAATAATTGTGTAATTTTTACTCTTGTGCAAATTATGTTCTGGACCCAAGTACTTTAAAATATCTCTAGTAGGGGAAAATAATAGAATGATGGATTTGTGTAGCGTTTATCTTTCTCTTATCTCTTCACCACATTCTAAGCTTGCAAATGTAAGTACATCTTGAAATAACAGACTAATGTACTATAAATGCTCTAATGAATTCAGCTGGATCTGATTTCAGAGTAAACATCCTTAGTTACAATTACTCTGCATGTGTATTTGCAAAAGTGATATAGAAATTGTTGTTTAGATATGAGAACTGCACTGGCTTCCAATTTGTTTCTAAGCTCAATTCAAGGTGCTGGTGTTGACCTACGAATCCCTAAATGCTTGGGCTAACACACTGAAAGACTGTCACCTCCCATATGAGCCTGCCAGATATTTGATAACTTCAGAGGAGGTCCTGTTGTGTGTCCCAACACTGAGAGAATTTACATTGGTGGGTACATGTAACAGGGCTTTCTCTGTACCTCTGCACCTCCACTGTGGAAGTACCTATCCATGGAAGTTAGGCTGGTCCCATCTCCTTGGGGAGAGCACCACTGCAGCAAAGAAGTAGTGGGCACCAGCGGCAGTACTGAACTTCCCCATAGCAGGAGGGTCTGACCGAGTGTCATCCCTCTTCCAAGGTGTCACCCAGCGTGGTCCACACCCCCTGCACACCCTCATGAGGCCACTGGAGTCTAGGATTGTTTTTAGACTGATTTTAGGAGTTTTTGAAAGCGTATTTTATGTAGTTATTTCAGAGAAGATGTCAGCCACAGATGCTGATGAAACATCAGGAAGAAACATTTCTAGAACATGGCCACATAGCCCGAAAAACCCACAAAAAACTATGGATGCCGGCATGAAAGCCTTCAACTTCGTATTTTAATGTGCTTTAAAATGTTTTTATCTTTGTAATGTTTTAATTGGTTTTTATTTTTTCATCACCCTTGTGAGCTGGGAAGCTATACAGATATACTTTTTAATTAATTAATTAAATCTCTGGTCATACTACAGCCATTCATATTATTCATATTGTTCAACTACTCAGTATTATTCACAGCCATTCATATTATGCATTCATATTCAACTACTAATGTCTACTAACACTACACTTAGAGTGAGAAGAGCAGTTGCATCATCAAAGAAACGTGGATATGTCGCTGTTGTAATGGTAGCAACATGCCCATTTAGGACTAGATTCATTCACACTTGACCAAGAGACAAAAAAACAAACAAACATGTATATGTGAATGCAAATCCATGTCATGCATGCTAAAGTTTCCCTCCCCATGGAACATTTTCCTAACTTGAATGTTTTGGGTTTGTAAGGTGATGTATGACACTTCGTTGTTTCAGCCCCAAAAGAGTGAAAACTCAAACTGCAATTCACCATTATTGGAGTTCTGTGTTCAGGCTTTTAATAAACAAACATGATGTATGTATACACACACACACACATTGTCAGCATTTGCAGTGTGGTTCAGCCCACCAGTCCCAAGTAGCAGCACCTTATGCGGGAAGAGTAACAGGCCCCTAGCATCAGTACTTGGGCCAAAATAACCATACCAGCCTTAGTATGAATGTAATGTGGAGTCAGAAGGTATGTAGTGGGCAGTTGTTGTAGTTGTTGTTGTTGTAGTTGTTGTTGTGTGTCTTCAAGTAGTTTATGACTTATGGCACCCCAAAGTGAACCAGTGCTATTCAACATCTTTATCAATGACTTGGAGGACAAAATTGGGGACATACTTATCAAACTTGCAGATAACACCAAATTAGGAGGAGTAGCTAATACCCCAGAGGACAGGATCAAGATTCAAAATGACTTGAACAGACTGGAAAACTAGGCCAAAGATAACAAAATGAAATTCAACACAGAGAAATGTAAGGTACTGCATTTAGGGCAGAAAAATGAAATGAACAGATACAGGATGGGGGACACCTGGCTGAACAAGACTACATGTGAAAGGGATCTGGGAGTCCAAGTAGACCACAAGTTGAACATGAGTCAACAGTGTGATGCGGCAGCTAAAAAGGTCAATGCAATTTTAGGCTGTATCAATAGAAGTATAATGTCTAGATCAAGAGAATAGTGTCACTGTATTCTGCTCTGGTCAGGCCCCACCTGGAATATTGTGTCCAGTCCTGGGCACCACAATTCAAAAAGGACATTGAGAAACTGGAGCGTGTCCAAAGGAGGGCGACTAAAATGGTGAAGGGTCTGGAAACCATGCCCTATGAGGAAAGACTCAGGGAGTTGGGGATATTTAGCCTGGAGAAGAGACGGTTAAGAGGTGATATGATCGCCCTGTTTAAACATTTGAAGGGATGTCATGTTGAGGAGGGAGCAAGCTTGTTTTCTGCTGCTCCAGAGAACAGGACCAGGAACAATGGATGAAAGCTACAGGAAAAGAAATTCCACCTCAACATTAGGAGGAACTTCCTGACAGTAAGGGCTGTTCGACAGCGGAACACACTCCCTTGGAGTGTAGGGGAGTCTCCTTCCTTAGAGGTCTTTAAACAGAGGCTGGATGGCCATCTGTCGGGGATGCTTTGATTGTGATTTCCTGCATGGCAGGGGGTTGGACTGGATGGCCCTTGCGGTCTCTTCCAACTCTATGATTATATCATGGGTTTTTCTGTGTCTGAGTGTGTGTGACTCACCCAAGATCACCCAGTGGGTTTTGATGGCACAGTGAGCAATTGTAGTCTGAATCTCCAGTCATAGCCCAACACTCAAACCACTACACTATGCTGGCTCTCTGGTGGAGCATAAGGATGGCAAAAGATGCTAATTGTATTATTTTTAGTTTAAAATATAATCTCTTTTTTGAAAGCAAAATAGATCTTAATCCCAAAGAAATGTGCTTAATGTCAGAGTAGGAGAAGCAAACTCCCTTTTGTACCTGTAATCATGACAACTGTGCTCTTCAAATACCTGTGCTATGTAAATACATGTGTTATTGATATGCACTGTCAAAACTGTACGTGCTGAAAGTATTCCACAGAATCACGGAAGGGGCCACAAGGGCCATCTAGTCATCTGTTTCCCCTTGCCATGCAGGAATAAACCCAAATACTCCTGAAAGATGCCCATCCAACCTTTATTTGAAGACCTCCAAAGAGGGAGAGTCCATCACTCTCTGAGGCAGTCCATTCATTCTTGAAGAGCTCTACAGTTTAGAAAAAGTCTTCCTAATGTTTAGGTGGAATCTCTTTTCATTCCTTTTTTTTAAAAAAATCAGGATTTTCTTGTTTTGTCCTAAAATACCAGGGAGGTAGAATACATATTGTATGGGATGGTAGAAAGAGAAGAGAGGCCTGCCCAAGCTGTAAAACATCCTAGCAAGGTCCCCTCTCTGTTGTCTTCCAGCCAGAAAGGGAAGAGTTTTAAAAATCCAGATAGGAAGCCAAGGCTTGCTTTTGGGTGGGTGCTGTCCTTTCCTTTCTTTCTTTTTAAACATTTTAAAATGGTGTTTTACACGGTTTCAAATTGGCATTTTTATTCAATTCTGTATTGATGTTTCATATTCTTCTGTGTTTTCATAGCAAATTAAATATTTGAACCTCTGTGAGTCCCATCTTTGGAAGAAAGACAGGATAGAAATCTAATAAAGCAATCGGAGAAATGCTAGTTGTGTTTTTTGCAACTGAAGGGATACACATCTGGGGAGGGGGAGTTAGGGGGTCCCCTTAAGACAAGGGTGGGAAGCATGGAGCCCTCCAGATGTTGCTGGGCTGCGACCCCCAGGAGTCCTAGTCAACAATATTTCTGCAAGAGACAACTGAACGACAGCTGCAGCAGAATGTAACAACTCTGCGTGTGCGGCTTGTTAAGTAACTCCCATGCAGAAATAGCCTCATGCCTGGCAACCCTGGAAAGACCCCTGCAGCCAAGCCACAGGCCTTAGGCATAATGGCCTGTGCTGGTTCTAACTGCCCCTACAGCAACAGCAGAGTCCAAGGGGGAAATGTCGATGGGGTTTATCACATGGAGGAGATTGGGCGTTTATCCCATGAATATCCTGGGGAAATGGTGTAATTACGTGAAATGATTTCACACGACGTGGCACAAAACCCACCATTAAAGTGGTCACAAGTGATAAAGTGCATCTTTTTTACTTCTGGGATGTCAGTGACAATGCATTTCCAATATCACTTTCTTTGCACAATTGTGGGTGATAATCATTTGTGCGATGACTAGCTATTTTCGCATTGTTTGTGGGATGCTTTAAATGGACTTTAATCTCTCTTTAATGCCCCTATGGATCAGAGAGACTGCAAGCTCCCTGCTACTTTGACAGAGAGCTCCAGGAATGTATTTTTAAGGCAACTGCTTCATAGTCTTAATTTCACGAAGTGTCTTCAAGTCCTTTCTGACTCCTGGCAACAATAAGGCCAGCATAAGGTTTTGTTCAGATGAGTTTTCCCACTGCTTCTTCTGAGGCTGAGAGAGTGTGACTGGCCCAAGGTCTCCCACTGGGTTTCTATGGCCAATCAGGGATTTGAAACCTGGTCCGAGAGGCAGTGTGGTGTAGTGGTTTGAGCCCTGGGCTATGACTTTGGAGACCAGGGTTCGAATCCCTGCTGGGCCCTGGGACCTCACTGGGTGACTTTGGGCGAGTTGCCCTCTCTCAGCCTCAGAGGAGGGCAATGGCAAACCCCTTCTTTCTAAAAAGCCCTCCCCCTTCCTTTCCCTTCCCTTCCTCCCTTTGGCTGCATCCGCGCTGGAGAAATAACCCGGTTTGGCAGCGCTTTAACTCTTTTTCTGGCTCAAGGCTATGGAATTCTGGGAGCTGGAGTTTGTTGTGGGGCCCAGAGCGGAGTCTTGAGCCCGAAAAAGAGTTAAAGCGCTGCCAAACCGGGTTATTTCTCCAGTGCGGATGCAGCCAAAGGGAGGAAGGGAAGAGCCCTCCTCGCCCCTTCTTCCTCTTCTTCCCCTCCCTTTGTGGCTCTCCAAGGGGCGCTTGCAATTCACACACCCCGCCCCCACCCCTCTCCCCACACAACACACCGAGGGAGGGGGAGGGGGAGGAGGGGCTGGCTGGCCTTCCAGGGTTTTGTCCTCCTCCTCCTCCTTTGTCCTGAGAGAGGCTCCCTTCTTCTTCTTCTTCTCCCCCCGGTTTCCACAGTTCCTGGGGAAGAAGGCAGGAGGGCCGCTCTCCTGCCCCACCGAGGGAGCGGGGGAGAGGCGGCCATAAAGGCTCCCAAGAGCAGGAGAGGAGCCCTCACTTGGGGGGAAAAGGGGGACACAAGGATTCTGGGGGGCAACTCGCTTCCCTCCCCCACACAAAGTGGAGCCCCCGTCTTTCTGGACCTTCGCTTCCTGCCCTCCCCTCCCTTTTCGCTCTTTCGCTTTCTCTTCCTCCCTTCCTCCCCCTCTTTTTTCCCTTTCTCTTGCTTTCCCTCTCTTCTCTTCCTTTCTTCCCCTCTTCCTCCTTTCTTTCCCCTTTTTATTCTCCTCTTCCTTCCTTCCTTCCTCTCTCTTTCTCTCTCCTTCCCCCCCTCTCTCTCTTTCTCCCTCTCTCTCTCTCTCGTCTTTGCCGAGGGGGGGGGTCTGGGGCGCAGGTGAGGCGCCCTTCCATTGGCTGAGGGGCTGGCGACCAGGGCCCTGCCCGCTTTGTTCTCTGGGACCGGCAGCTGAGTCCCCCCCACGCAGCCCCCGCTCTCTCTCTCTCTCGGCTGGCGAGGAGGAGGGCGCCAGCCAGGGCAGCCAGGGCAGGGATTCCGGCGGCGCAGGCAGAGGGGCAGAGCTGCCGCTGCTGGGCGCCGGCTGCGGAGAAGGAAGGAAGGAAGGAAGGAGGCGCCGGGGGCAGAGGCAGCAGCAGCAGCAGCCCTGGGCCCTCTCCCTTCTCCCCCAGAGAGCCCTCCTCTCCCGCTGCCCGCCTCCTCCGGGGAAGAGAAGGGGAAGCAGCCACAACCAGCAGGAGACCAGCAGCAGCCCCCGATCCCATCCTCGGAGGGAGCCCCGGCGGAGGGCCAAGCAGCGCCAGGTAGGACCGCCTTGGGCTCCTTCCTTCCTTCCTTCCCAGGGGCCCCTTTGCCCCCGTCCCTGAGCCCGAGCCCCCCGGGGCTCCGAGCGAGAGCTCTCCCGGGCTCCGTCCGGGGGCTTGGCGGGAGCCGGGCCGGGAGGGCAGGGCAGGGGCCTGGGAGGGAGCCTCCTCTGAGCCGGCCTCCGCTCCAAGGAGGGACGGCCGAGGAGTGCGGAGGAAGCCGCCTCCAGACTGCAGGGAGGCTCCGCTTGGGTCCGGCTTGGAGGGGCCTGGAGCCCCAGTGCCACAAGCCCAGAGTGTGCCCGAAAGAGGAAAGGAGGGCCGGGTCCAGGGAAGGGGGCCCTGGCGCTGGCCCCTTTGTGTGTGTGCGGCCAGGGCAGGTGCGGGAGGCGGAGGAGCGGAGGCAGGGCGGCGGGGCAGTGCTTCCCCTCCCTCTCCTTCCGAGGGAGCCATCTGGGGCAAGCTTCCTTAGAGAGACTGGAAAGCCCCGCCGGCCCTTGGAGCGGCTCTGGGGCGCCTCTGCCTGCCTTCGGGGATCTTTCGATCCTCCTTTGCGGCTTCGCCCATCCCTTTGGACTTGCTTCCTTTTAAGTCAGCTGTGTCCCTGGCCCTCTCCCCGCCTTTCCTGGCTTTCTGTCCCATTCAGATGCTGCTTTAGACCGTTCCCAGCGCTGCCTTGACGAGTGTATTAACCCCCGCTTTCTCTTTCTCTTTCTCTGTCTGTGTCCCTGTCTCTGTCTTCTCTCTCTCTGTGTCTATACGTGTGTGGTCCATATAAGTATCTAGAAGAAAGAAAAGGCCCCCCTTGGGCCAGTGAGGGGCTCCTGGCATCACCTCTGCATGGCATGCCCTCCCAGGCTGTCTCTGTAGGGAATGTAGAGAAAGGTCTGCCACACTTTCTTCAGGGCTGCCCCTTCCCTTGGAGGGCTGTTTGCCTCTTTTGGGGGACGGCAGTGGCTGTAGACCACTATTTCAAGCATGATAAGCAACGCAAATGTTTTCTTTCAAGAGAGGAGAGGAATGTTTCCCAAGTTTTTGTGAAAGTTCTGGGTCTGGAACTAGATGAACGCCTTTCTTGTTTAATCCGGTGTAATAATTCATCCCTGATCGGGAGAACCTGCAATCTGAAAACCATTGAGTGAGCAGTGATGGTGGGGTTTGTACATGCACAGGCACCCACCACGTTCATCAGTTTCCATCTCTGTGCAGTGAACGCTTGGGATGGGAATATTGTTACATATGGGTGCACCAACATACATGTAGCGCTTGAAAGGTATAGCTGTATTAGTCTGTAGAATCAGTCTGTAGAGAGATCTTGTAGCGCCCTTGAGACCAACTGAAAGAAAAGGTGGCAGCATGAGCTTTCCTAGATTGAAGTCTACTTCCAAATGCATCTGAGGAAGTAGACTTCTGCCTGGGAAAGCTCCTGCTGCCAACTTCTTTCTTTCAGTCCGTCTCAAAGACACCACAAGATCTCTCTCCATACCTGGAACCCTGGGTCAGTAAGCACAGCACACGGGGGAAGAAGCCCTTTGAGAGCGTTTTAAGTGTTTAATATAGCAGCCGACTAGAGCTACACTTTGCAAACTCTGTATTTCCTTCCCAAAGCCAGGTGGTGTCTGGGGATCAGGAATCAAGCTGGAAACATTTGTTGGCTTACAAAAAGCAAGTGGAACTAGTGGGCTGCGTTTTTGTCAAGCCTCACAGCAGAAAGTGTTTGTAATTTTTGCCTTCTCAAACCACCCTGGTGACTACCACCTTGAATAAATCTTCCAAAATGGAGGAGGGGGGAGGCCAGCCCCAAAAGGACTGGGAAGTGTTCATCCCTTTCTGTGTGGTTTCAGACTGGCTTGAAACCAAGACCCAGAGGAACAAAGGACCTAGGGCACTTGAGACTGCTGTTCTGTCACTGACACGATGGAGAGCACCAGGGATGGCTGGCTGAAGGTCCATAGTGCTCCATAGCCCACTCTGTCCATGCTAGAAATGAGTGAGTGAAGGAAGTACTCCCATAAGCCTTCCTCATTTCTTGTGGAATTATATTGATTTCTCATTTAAGAGACTTGAAATGAAATGACTTGCTCAGATCTGGTTTGCCCTCTCTTTGCTAATGAAGAAGAAAGGTGTTGGGTGTTCTCCACCCCCCCCCCCCCAGTTTTGGAGGGGGAGGTGGTATTTGAGAATCACAGATTATAAACAGCAACACACACCACACGGCACAACAAGCAAACTCTGAACAAACTACAAAGAGAATAAGGATTTGTTTTCTCCCAAGAGGTCAGGATCTGTTTCATTCCCTGTTCTCAGGATTTTATGTGGGATCCTGATCCACTCTCAGAGTATGAGTTGTGATGGGATTATGAACTGTCCTGAATCTGGTGCTCTGTAGTATTATCTTGGATGCTGTGCCTTACATATTGGTGAGGGAAATCTATCCATACACCTGTAAAGCTACCATTTTCATTTTCAAAGAGGTGACAGGAAGAGGCTAATCTATATATTTGTGGCTTTTGTGTTTTCATTAGCTCAGCATGTGCCTTGTGTCACCAGACCTTTATCTTGAATTTGTCAAGGTAACAACTGAGGTAACAATTCTGATATTTACACCCGTGGCAAGCAGCTGGACACACAGAATGACTGGAAAGTGGAGGACCAATTCTGGGGGTTGCTGCAATTGCTACGCTGCCATTTAGGCTAAATTGCTTTGGGAAACAAACCTTATATAAAAGATAGAACAGGAAACCTTTGTTTTGTCTATTGTTTGTGATAACAGAAGGCAGCATTTTTATTAATGCAGATAGTTTTGGGAATATTTGCTCGGTGCTGCTTAATGTATGATTCAAAAACAATGGAGCAAAAGTAAGGCTGTTCTTGTCCGATTTTGTGCCATTCTTTTTGAAGCACCTTGTGTTAGCTAAAAACCCACCTGGGCTGCTTACGCTTACTGTCTGCTGCAGAGTATTTCCTAGAATCTTTTGTTCACTTGTTCAGTTGTGTCTTCATGAACACTTTCCCCTGGTGTCACGAGCGCAGGATAAATGCTGTTTAGGGGGAAACTATCCATACTAATCACTATGAGGCAAAAGAACAAAATTTATTTTTTAAAGTTTGGCTCCAGATTTTTTATTTCTTTTTTCCTACAGTAAAATTTAGAAGCGTTTGCTTATTTGTTTAATCCAAGGTATCTTACAGTATGAAGTGAAAGTACTCTTAAAACAATATAGACTACAGAGGGTTTTTATGTTTTCATTTTTTTTGCACCTGAGACCCTGCTTTTAGTGGAGACATCTCTGGAATCCGCCTGCCCAGTAGACTAACTTGGTTTTGCAAATAAATTGCCAAAAGGTGCTAGCCTGTAATGCTTCTTTATTACTGTTTCTGCCAATATAACATTTCTTTTAGATTACTCAAAAGATTTTTCCCTGGCCACAGCCAGCCAGGAAAGTAGTTATTCACAAACTTTATCATTGAAGAGTTTTTTTGCTTTTGTCTGTTTTATTTGTATCCCGCACTCCCTTTAATTCAAGTTGGTGGTTTTACCTGTAACTTTGAGGCATGTGTGGCTGAAAAATTGTGACTAATCCATTGTGTCACCTCTTAACTAAGTGGGAATTGGGACCTTGATCTCATCCAGCCCAGGATCCAACATTTTGTCCATTGCACCACACTGACTGCGCTGTGTCACATAGGACTGCCTGGCCACTATAAGCTGTTAAGCCTGTTGTTGTTTTTTACCCCACTTAGACAGTGCTTCCAATGAGAGATATGCATTACAAAAGCATATCCTCACTAAGAAGACCACAAACACAATTTATGATTTACAACAGTTCAGTTGCTCAGGGACTGGAATATGTGAAGACCCTATGGATATCATCATTGCTGATTGTTGTTGTTGTGTGCCTTCAACACGTTTCTGATTTTTGGCAAACCCACAGTGATACCAAACAAAGCATTTTTGTTCTCCGGTCATCCCAGTACACTTATTTTATTTAATACCTATTGATGATACATCCAAAGATGCATTACTGGGGGTCTAATAAAAACCCAGAGATGTTGTTTTGTGTCTGCAAATTTTAATGAATTTGGAACCAAGCATTTAGAGGGCGACCCACTGGAATCTATCACCTGTTCAAATTCTCTTTTTCTAGTTTGGTCCCTTTTCATCTCTTCCTATAATTTCCCAAACATTGCTTTTTCATTTATCTGGCATTGGTTTCATCTGGCAGATCCTTCCCCCTGTTTTTAAGGACCATTTTCTGTCTCTTACTTGCACTTTCTTTCTCTTTAGCCTGCTTGTTTCAGCTGAAAAATTGCTTCCCTTAACATCATCCTACCCTCGTCTTTCTGGTAAGTATATTCTTCAGAGGATGTGCCTACATATCTTAGTACAAGAATTGACAAGTTTGCTCTATGCCCAGGAGAAAGATAGGTTCTTCACAGTGGAACCTGTCACTTCCCCAAAATGGCGTAACCTGATGAGGGTGGGGCTTAGTATAGGACACAGGATAGATACCGCACCAAAATATCTTGCAAGGATACAGAAGTGAAGGGCTATCTAGGTATCTCTGTATGTTGTATGTGGTCTTGTCTTGCTTAATTCTCCTGCTGTTTTGCCTAGATGTGTATTTTAAAATTTGCATTAGCATATTATTTTGTGCATCTTAAGGACCTTGCACCAGTGTTTCAGTGTGGGTGCCTGGAGGCTTTCAGTTGATGTTTCACTGTCTTAGTACATTAGCACTGCCTTAATCTTTCAGTTAAGAGCTATCTTGCCTAGTGTTTTAAGGAGAAGATGTTCCTAACTTCAGGACCCTGCAGATTTAGCATCTTTAAAAATCAAACTTAAAGCTAATAAATTTGAATATAGCTATTTTTGTCACTCTCCTGCTCACCCTTCCTGTGCTCACATTTCAGTGGTCTTTGTTTCTTTGTTTTATACTGTTAGTTGTATCTATGTTAATGGTTCAATATACTTCACTTCTGTTTGCCTTGTATCTTGACGCTTTGTGTCCTTGCTTTGTGATGTTGGCTATCATGTGTACCTCTGTAGTCATGTTTGTCCTGCATGTACTATGAGCAGAACTGTTTAACAAGGATATTGGTTCTTAAGAGAGAATCCCATTTCACTTTGGTAGATCAAATCTGAAAAATAGTGACTTTGCTTTGAAGCTGCTTCGTAACCCTTGTTATAGATTCTTGATCATTAGTACTGGGGCTGGTCTTTGTGATCACTGGCTAGTTTTAGGCTGCAGGATATTAATGCAGTTTGGAGGAGCTAAATTAATTTTATGAGATGACTATGTGTCTTCAGATAATTCAGTAAAATAACAGCCTGGTGGAATCTGAAGATTGAGATAATAACCCTTTGTTTTAAGCTTGAGGAATGAATGAGTAATTCTATCATTACTCTTCATCTGAAATAGAAGCTAGGTTGGGAATATCAATAAGTTTTTAATGAATCTCCTGTCATCACTGTGAGATATGATCTCTCAAAATTAAATCAAATATGCTAGATAGCTGAGGTTAGTGGTGTATGTGTGGTTGAAAGAATGACCATTATCTTCATATGTTGCATTCAACATTACAGCTGATCCATTATTCATTAGTGCTACCATTCCCTGTGTATTTAGATGCAGTATCATGTTAGACACTAAGAAAATTCTTGAAGCCAATGAATAAAATCACTGACAGTCCCCTCTCCCACCTCAACTCAGTGAGGTCACCCATGAAATAGTTTGGATTCACGGGGGACAGTGCGGGATCAATCCTAGATTATAAGGCCACTAGTATTTTGGTCTCTGCCTTCAAAAGATTTAACTAGAATTGTGCCTAACGGATGAAAAGCAAAACAACGCAGACTATTTTCTTCTTTGTAGGAAGTGTAACTGCTGAGCTGTCATTGCTGTGGGGAGCCTTTTGTGAGATACTATCTCATTGTCTGTGCAAGCTAATACCTGGTGTCTTTCTCCTGCCGTCTGGTTCTCTACTCATGGATAGCTCAAAGAGGAAAAAGAAAGGACAGGGGAGGAGAACTGGCTCAGGAATGCAGACAGGTCAGACTCCCTCCTAGACTTTAAATCCAAACTCCTTCATAGTATCACAAAGGCTCTGTGTATATGTGTATGTGAGAGAGAATGTATTTGCATATGTTATAGTACTCAAAAGCAAGAATTTGCTATTTTAGAATAACAAAGAAACAAACCAAGCTTCAATGCTTCTTTTAGATTTTAAAAAGGTTAGCTCTGAGCACAAAAAATGTAGCTTTGTGCATGTGCAGGGGTTGAAATGTTTACCTTGCAAAAATACTGGAAATTATGTTTTCATGCCAATATTCATAACTTACAGTAACTAAATTAGTACTTTCAAAAATGAAATGCAAATTAAATATTGTACCAGAGGGGTGCATAACATGCGCTAAATGGTGTCCCGTCCCCCCCACCTGACATGAAAGTTTAGATGCTGTTATTTGGCATGAGTTTTATTTATTTATTTCATTACTACAAAGGCTAGCTTTCTAATTAGCAATACTTGATATTCTTTTTATGTCTACTAAGGCTGGATTTGTTTCCTTGCACACTACCACACATTTTAAACAAGTTATCATATGCCTGATGCCTGACTCACAGAATGCTTCCTCCTACAATATATGTATTTGCAACAACTTTGATCAGCCTCAGTGCTAATTCTAGTATACCTCATGGATTCAATGCTGTCATTCAAGATGCTTTTGTCTGGATACACTGTCCTTTTTTGTGTGTTTTGAACCCAATTATATTGGGCTCTGCTTACATATTTGTGATATGATCCTGTAAAGCTTGTAGCAAGATTAATATTTTTTGCAAAATCCTCATATGCAAATACTTATGAAAGTTATCTTTTCTTCTTTTGCACTGGTAGTATGTTTTCTCCTATAGTAGCTGGCTTGGAAACTTGTAGCAATATACCAGAAGGCATGGCTATTCTTTGGAGTAAAATGAATTTCTTGGTTTTCTGCAATTGTACAATCATAAGGTATCTGCTGCTTCGGGGACAAAAAAAATACAGACTTTTTCTAGACAAATTTTAGTCCAGTTCAGTTTGGTCTTTAGGCAATTTGTCATCTTCATAAGCTTTAGAAAGTACACTCTCCCAAATGTATTCTCTTGGGATTTTTGTACTTTTTTTAAAAAAAAGTCCAGCTCTTCATACTAAACCTTGCCTTCTTAATTAGAGCAAACATTTTAAAGTTCTGAATGAATGTGTTGTTTTTTTCTCTGTTGTCTCAAACTTGGATCTAGGGGTACTCAGCTCTAGTACATACGACTGTACCTGCATGTGTTTAAAACACGAATCCCTGCTCATGTTTTCTGACACAGTCCTCTTGCCAAGAAACTTGTTTGCATAACCTGTGCTTGCTCAGTCATAAAATCTGTTGCATTGTGTTTACCTTTTTGTCCCTTTTTCTCAGCACTCCTTCCTTCCTCTATTGCAAGTGTATTCTTTTCAATGAAAACAATGATATCATTCAGCAATGTCCACGCTAGGAGATTAAAGAATTTATAATGAGTTTAAAGATACTGTACAACAGGACATGAGAAATTCACTACTATTTATGCTATGGGGGGCATAGGTCTGATATACTGCAGCCTCAAATCAAATCATTTCTCCTATGTCCTTTTCTTTGCTCGTCTTTATCCATCTCTCAAGCCATAAATTGGAAATCATTTGAAGGCATACAGCAACAACAAAGGGCCACATAAACTGGAAAGGCTCACTTGAAATAGGTCCTCCGGATTTTAATCTGAACATTAAACATGCTATTCGAGATGCTGGATCTATTTGGATAAGGTTCATCAGTTTGTATAGTTCCTTTAAAGTTTGGTTTAAAATGCAGAGCTTTTTCATGAGCTCAGTGACATGTTTAAATATTTGAAAGGATGTCATATTGAGGAGGGAGCAAGCTAGTTTTCTGCTGCTCCAGAGAACAGAACCGGGAAGAATGGATGCAAGCTATATGAAAAGAGATTCCACCTCAACATTAGGAGGAACTTCCTGACAGTAAGGGCTGTTTGACAGTGGAACACACTCCCTCAGAGGGTGATAGAGTCTCCTTCCTTGGAGGTCTTTAAGCAGAGGCTGGATGGCCATCTGTTGGGGATGCTTTGATTGTGATTTCCTGCATGGCAGGGGGTTGGACAGAATGGCCCTTGCAGTCTCTTCCAACTCTATGATACTATGAAGTTTATCACACCGGAGTTAAAACGTTCCCCGGTGCATTCTAGCGGGGGCGTGCAGGGAGCGTGATGGGAACGCGATGGGTCCCAGATTGCCATTTTTCTGCACAGCGGAACACCGCCTTTGCCGCTGGGCGTTCCCGTCGCGTTCCCATTGAGTTCCAGGGGGCGCAATTTCTGGGAACTGTTTCAAAGCATTCCCAGAAATCGTGCCCCCTGGAACTCAATGGGAACGCCTGGCGGCAAAGGCGGCGTTCTGCTGTGTGGAAAAATGGCGTTCTGGGACCCATCGCGTTCCCATCATGCTCCCTGCACGCCCCTGCGCACCCCCGTTAGAATGCACCGGCGGACGTTTTAACCCTGGTGCGATAAACTTCTATGATTCTATGGAAGCCATCAGCTGATACTATCATGAGGTATAGGGGTGGGCGGGCAGATGTGAAAGAGAACAGCGCTCTTATATCTTTAAGAGTTGTGACTGAGGTTGTATGTTTAGGAAAGTATACCCAACCTCACATAATTCAGGGACATGATACTGCACAGCTTCTTGAATTACTGTGTTATTGTCACTACAGACCAGTCCTCTCACTCCCAGCTCAAGTACTTGTAAACTTACATAAATCAGATTACTGCACTACACTCTTATAGTGCTAGTATTCCACTTTTCCTGATCTGGCTGCCTCCTGTTGCATTCTGGGCTTTGTAGTTCAGTGAGGCCTAAGAGCTCTTGGCTGAGAACTCAAACTGCCCCTCCCTAAACTGCAAATCCCAGAATGCAATAGGAGGCAGCCAGAACAGTTAAAGTGGAATAGCAACACTATAAGTGTGTAGTGCGGTAATCTCCTTTGTCTTTGTGTAGTCTAAACGTGTATAAATCTTTTAATTAGAACTAAACAGCCTAACAGCACAATCTTGCCCATGTTCACACAGTTAAAAGAGTTGGGCAGCAAATCAAGTCCTAATTTTCCCTAGAAGCCAAAAAGTGCATGAACTGAGGCTGTTATACTTTGAACATGCCATGGGATGACATGACTCATAGAAAGGACAATCAGGCCTGCTAAAGCGGAAGGCAGTCAGAACAGAGGAAGACCACATTACAGTCAAAAGTGGATGGTTTTAACATCTTTGTGCAAAGAAATTGCCAAGAGCTTTTTCAAGGTGTAAGGTAATAAGTAGATTATGTTTTTTTATTGCACCGCATCTAGGCTAAAGCTTGACTAGCTTCAAATTCTGCACACCATCCAGTGAAATTTGTCTACACACTAGGTAATCAGAAACTAAATCAAAACAATGACTGTGGTTTCTGCCCTTTCTGAGACTAAAACAAAGATTAGAACAATGGTATCCAGCAGCATTGGGAATTAACACAATAGTTTCTGCTGGGAGGCAGCTGCATCACACACTTGATCCAAATCATGGAAGAGCAGGACCAGAGCTTGGAAAGTTACTTTTAAAAAGTAATCTGTTTATGCAACTTGTCACAAAGCCCAAATGAAAGTAATCTGTTGTTGTTGTTGTTGTTGTTGCTTTAAATACACAATGTATTACATTTTTTTAAAGAAATCTTAGGAATAATAAAAGAATGGTCTAAATCTTGAAAAAATATATACTCAGAGTGTCTCTTAAAATGCTCCAAAATATAGATGTATCTAGAAAACATTGGCTGTAATGTGCAAACAAATATTTCCTCTTTTTACACTACTTTCAAAATTCAGTTCCAGTACATTTTAAAATGCAACTTTATTAGAAAAAGAGGGGTAATTAGTTACAAATAACTATGTTGTTTGTAACTTGTTACTACCAGTTCTATGTTAGCTATAGTTCACACACATAATTCATTTCTTTGAAACTGGGCAGCATGCAAATAGTGAGATCCTTTACCCACATTTTGGTGGGGACAAAAGCTCAGACCTTACTGAGGTCGTATTTTGTGCCAGTATCCAGATTACTATTAAACATACATTTCTACATTTCTGTTCTGTTTAAAACTTTATTCAGCAGGGGAGCAGGCTGCATGGTACATGTGACATTAAATGCCTTTGGCTGACGGTTTTCTTCATATATTCTCCATTTTGAGGAAACCAAGGTGCCACTGGACTACTGATGTATCTTGGGTCATAGATTTAGCTCTACACTCATTTGTCTTATACTCAAATGGGACTTGCTTCTGAATAAACACACAGCCAGAAACTAAACTGTAAAACTGGCTAAAACTCAAAATGGGACTGGTCCATGTATTTGTTATTAATCAACCAATCTAGGACTGAGCAGGATGGAACTTGTTGAAATAATGGGACAGTTGCTCACCATTTTAACATGTCTGTAGCAACATAGTTATATTACACCTAAGGGAACTCGGAAAGTCTAGATTTATTTATGCATCTGTCCTTCCTTTTATAGGGTTTGGGGAAGCATAGAGTTCTGTGAAATTTCTGTATTTCTTTCCAATTCTCTCAATCATCTAAGGCAAGAATCCTGTATGTAAAGTTGGTTTCAGATTTTTTGGGCAGAGGGCTCCTTCTCCATGGGTATTATTAGATTTCCAAACTGAATACAGCAAAATTATTATTATTATTTTGTCATCCTTCATACATTTTCCCTTCTGGTCTTCTGACTTATCCTGTTGTCTCAGTGCTCAGGAAAATCACTGGGTTGTTTTTTTATTTGAAATTTGTTTCACTGATCTTTAAAACATCAATTGGCCTTTGGCTGTTATCCACTATTAGGGCATGCCTGCATGGGCCAATTAAACTGGTTTCCCTCCACCCTCAGCACGACCTGTCTACATGTTGAAGGGCCAAATCCTCAATTTGAGTGCAGACATGAAAGTAGCCCATCATTGCTGCTGACCACAGAAGTAACAGGGAATCTAGGGCAGCTCCATTGTCAGAATACTCCAGGAGTAGCCCACAGTATTCTGGCTTGTGTAGACGAGCCCTTAGCTTATTTTCCTACTTATTTAAGCTTTTCCAAGCAGAAGAGCCCTACACTGAAGATTGGCAGGAGGAGACTACAAAAGACAGACTCAGGTTGCAGGCAGAGGTATTACTATCTCTGGAAGTACATAACATGTTTTATTCATCTGAAACATCCCTTCTCCAGAGCTGAACTGAAGGGGGAGGAGGTAAGAGTATCAGGAAATACCAGGTATGTGTGTGTGTGTGCCTTCAAGCAGTGGCATCACTAGGAGGGGTGCGGTGGTGCAGTCCGCACTGGGTGACATCCCAGAAGGGAGGTGACACCTGGTCAGGCCCTCCCCTGCGCCACCCCTGTCCTTCCCCACGCACTCCAGATGTGCGTTATCTCACCCTTTTCCTCATCAGGAAAAGGACAGGGCAGCACAAGGGAAGGGAGCGAGTACTGCCCCTGGAAGCCCCACCCCCCAGAAGCCCCACTCCCACATAAAGTTAACATTTCCTGCCATTCCATGATATGCAAACTCAGCAGTCTGAAGAGACTCACTGTATCTAACAATAACTTTGGGTCCTCAAACTCACAGTGGTGTAAGACTCTCAAAGGATTAAACATAATATCAATAAAAACAAAATACATTGCATTTTGGGTGGGGATAACTATAGTACAACTTGAAATACTGAATTGGTTGTTTTTAGCAGTCAAGGAAGAAGTATTTGTGTCAAATTAAATAGTTTCATGAAAACCTCAGGATTGCAGCTGCCAAATAATAGAAAACAAAAGGTTACAGATATATGGGGAAGAGAGAGAAATGTCATAACATTGTTATATTAAGTAACAGTGCATCCACACCTTGATAACACTCTTTTAAAAGAATGATAGGCCTGTTACAGACTGCCAAAATAAAGCTGCTTCGGGTCTCTTTGGAGGTATGCTATTTAAATGATGCATGGGTCTTAAGAGTCCAGAGTTCGCGCCAAAGCCACACTCCATTCCTAAGCACTGGAGTGCAGCTTTGGTGCAGCTTCCGGATTCTTAGGGTGCATGAATCATTTAAACAGCATACCTCCAAAGAGACCCGAAGCAGCTTTATTTTGGCAGTCTGTAACAGGCCAGAGATACATAAAGATAACTAGGAAGTGCAACTGGAATTGTCAGGGTAAAGCAAACGTTCCATGTAAATAAAAGTTAAAAAGGATTAGCACTTTCTGGTTCAACTAAAGAAACAGCTAACATTCTGTTGATATTCATTTATTTTTGTGCTAACAGCGCACATTGTGGCTGGCACTTCCATGATTAAAGCAAGACCCAGCCTCTGGCAACTTCTCATTCTAAGCATTGCTTATTACAAGAAATTGCCGTATTATATTTGTGTTGTGCCTGGAAAAAATATTTTTTGGTGTGTGTGTGTGTGGGTGTGTGTCAGGGGAGGGGGACTACAATTGACAAGCCTGCGGAAATTTTGCGTATTGTAGTAAAAAAGGTCATTTTCCCAGGATTTGGATTTTTGGTGTCCCCCATGGTTACTGAGAGGATTTTTTTCAAAGAAGTAGCCATGTTAGTCTCTTGCAGCATAAAATGGAGAACAGGAGGGAGAGAATGAGACACCCAGCCAAGTGATAGATGCTGGGCACCTTGTTCTGACCTCAGAGTGAGTGACTTGCTGCAGTGATAGCCGTACCAGGCAGCACAGTGAGATGTGCACACCTGGTATAGGTGGCATTGCAATGGAGAGCCCCAACTAACGGGGAAGTTGGGCATCTCTGGGGCCAGAATACCCCAGGCTGCTCCTGGAGCATTCTGACCAGTACAGAAACCACCCAAGGCAGGATTTTGTACAGACTGCAATAAAACTAGCTCCATGTTAATGACCTTGTGGTATTAGAGGTTAACTTTCTGCTTTAGCAGTGGTATCCAGGTTGTGTTCCTATGCAAGTACATTGGTTTTCTCCTTGTGCCGCTGCTGGATCACTTACTCTTAGCACTGAGCTGTTTTAGAAATGCAGTGGTGCATAGGATCTGGCTGTAAAAAGGGAAATGGCTGAAGTATATAAAACTGTGATTATAGCATAGAAGTGGACAGGTTTCAGTCATTTACTTTTCCATGTAATGCTAGAGCTAAGGTGATTCTCGATTATATTAACTGTTAATGGGTTTAAAACTTTTGATCTGTGAAACTTGCTGCCATTGAATTAAGTAATTTATTTTGTTTAGTTCTCAGACACATGATCTTTCAAAGAAGCTGGCAACAGTTTGAATCATACATCAGTGAAGATCAGCAGTGAAACAAATGAGGCCAGAAAATGGAATAGGAACATTCTAGGAAGATGGGAACATTGACAGGCTGCTAGGCTCCTACATAGCAACAGCTTTTAGTCAGAAAGCTCATTGTGTCTGTCCTAAGGCACAAAAATGCCTGTGGGTAAAAACAAATGTAATATTAATACAAAATTAAATAAGAGCTCCCAGCAAATTCTTCAGGTGATGCACAAGCCCAGATTCTTCCCCTCATTTTAGGGATTGGAAAGCCAGGTATACATTCTAGTGAATCTTCTACTGGCTCAGCAGTCTTATTGCTTCTCTCCCCATGAATTGGGCAGAGTCTCAGACACCCCCACACACCCCAGTCCCTGTGTTAAAGGTATCAAGGCATTGTTGTTGTGTGCCTTCAAGTTATTTCTGACTTATAGTGACCCTACGGTCATAATCATGGGGTTTTCATGTTTGTTCAGAGGAGGTTTGCCATTGCCTTCCCCTGAGACTGAGAGCATACATGTATGTATGTGTGTATATTCCAAAAGATCTTTTTTGTTTTCAGTGCAAAAGAGATGGAGGGGAAGTTTCTTGATAACACCACAAGGGGCCAACAAATCAGCTCTGTACAGCCATACTCAGCTCTCTCAAAACTGGTCTTTTTAAAGCCTGGTTCTAGAGATCAAAGAGACAGTGTGGAGCAGTGGATTGAGGCTGGACTAGGACTTTAGGAGACCAGAGTGCGAATCAGCATCCATCTGTGGAAACCTGCAGGGTGACTTTGGGTGCATTACCCCCTCTCTAAGACCCAGAGGATGGCAATTGCAAACCTCAACTGAATAATTCTTGCTAAGAAAACCCTAGAACATGATTCCTATAAGCTGTGGTTCATTTGAAGGCACAAAACAACAGCCAAAGATAGGAGATATATTTCCATTGAATGTGGTGAGTGTGCTTCTAGACTGAATTGAACTTCTTTAAAAAAAAATCCAAAATATTGTCTGTGTCTATCTTACCTGAAATATCTTCAATAGTGCTTTGCTAGTATGAAACATAAAGAAACTTTCTTCAAACATCTAGATACATTCTTTCTAAATCTAAGTTATTATCAGACTAAATTGGGATAATCTGCAAATAAAAATCTTTGTATCCACAAATTGTCCACGTCACAGTCCACAAGCAGGGATTTTTGATTCTGGAGATTTTATTCACGAGCAAGAGTTGCAACAAAGCCTATGTCAAAAATTAAGCACCACTATGTTCGTTGTGGCCTGTTTCTAGGTAAATGGATATTAGTTTATTGCATGATTGGGAGGACTGTAGCAGATCTCCCTTGTCTTTTAATGTCTTGTCTGTGCTTGAGTTAAGGTCTCCAACATTTCACCAATTTAAAAAGTGACACATTTTAAAAAACAACCTGCTATCATGGCAAGATCACTGACTACAGTTTTTACTGTTACACATTGCTGAAAGCATTAAAATAATTTCAACAATTACTTGAATTCACCAGCTTAGTTCTTTACTCCTATACTAATGTGCAATAAAGAAAAAATAATAATTTATGCTGTGCTATGATTTTATTGAGATACCATTCATTTTAAAATCTTCATACATCTTGTGTGACATCAGGCTTAATGATTGCAGTGGCAGATTAATATTTACTGAAGGACAAGCATTGAAAGCCCTGTGATTACTATGATCAATTATTTGAAAACTGACATGATTTAGCATTCTCAACTGCTCCATCTATAGTCTGTGGGGCTTGAGCAGTATGAAAAGACACAGAGATAGATAGGCATACTGACAAAGGTTCTTGCTGCTTCGATTAAAACTTGACTAGCTTTAATCAAAGTGATTTTTTTAATCAAAGAAAAGGAAAATTAATAACTCTTCGAGAACATGGCCACATAGCCTGAAAAATCCACAAAAAATATAATATTTTTCCATGCTTCTCCACGAGCTTATATCCTAGTCTAGAGGAGTAGAAAAGCCAGCTTCCATGTTATGTATCAGTATTACACATGAACTGTTGTGCACACTTTCATACACATAAATAGGAAAACAGCAGATAATGTGTGTGGATTAGATGAGCATATGCTTTTAACTACAGCTTATTTTTTCAACTGAATCAAAAACTGAAATGAATTTAAATTGTAGATTATTGGCACAAGTCACAAATCAATTTCTCTCTTGTTTGTTTTAATTGGGGGGGGGGAAGTCCCCCCTCCCAATGTCCTCAAAATTTCCAGAAGTTTTATGTCTCTAGTGAGGTCTGATAGGTGTTTCAGTCCAACATCTGAAGGGGCCACAAGTTGCCCACTCCAGTTCTCTCCCTTTCCTTCCCACTCCCATCTATATATCTCAGTACTATATATCATAGGGCAGGAGAATCCCAGACCACATAAAAACCTGTTAATAAAGATTATGCAGCATTTTAACATCCTGAAAATGAATTACAATGAGGAACTGACATTAGGGCATTGTTTGCTTGGACACACTTTGAATTATCCAAAATAGTTCATGAAACCAACTGAGTTCTGCACCTTACAATGAAAACAAAAGCAGGGAAGGAGGGGAGAAACAGAGTGGTTTGTATGGGAGAATGAGGGAGAATGTGTGCATAAAGGATGCACCTCGGCATCAAATCTACAGACTTATATTCATTTATTATTGAATTAAGGGGGGGGGAACCACCAAGCATTCCTTGTGCATAGTCTTGGTACGGGGGATCTTTTTTGGATTTGATTATTGGTGAATGCTGAACCATTCTAAGATGATGTGGCCAGATTAATGGTCTGAGCCAAATCTTTTGTCCTGTGCGTGCCCCTGTGTAGTATACAGAAGTAAAGAAACATAGCTGTCACTTTGTGCCTTAGAACTTGTATCTTATATTAATAATTCAGTTTTAATGCAGAAGCGAATAATAAGCTAAGACTGACAGGCCATCGGCCCATTAGAATATCTTCTGGAGCGTCTTTTGACAAAGTAAAGGTGTGAGTGGATAAAGAGAGGTATGGATGCTTTTTTCTTGTCCTCAAAATTAACCTGCTCTTTGCTCAAAAGAAACATACAGAACTCCCCATTCCAACTGCCTGAAGAGGTAATGTCCTTTAAACAACCTGGTTGGGACATTCATAGGTTTAGATTCATGTGCATTTTTTAAGGAAGTGAAAAGATCTTTGAAGAGAAATTCTTTTAAAGTGCAGTTGCTTTTCTTCAATCTCAAAGGGTTGAACTGATACAAATTCAGCTCAAGATGAACAATTACTTCCTATGCCTTGCAGACGCTGCAAAAGAGAGCATCTCTATTTTAACTACATTTAATTCTGCTTCCTTAAAGCAGAAACATGGAATTAACCAGGGTTCTCTTGTTGCCTTTTCCACTGATATCATTCCATCATTCACATTGTGTCTTATACTTTAGCTCTTTCTGGAGCATTCAAGGTACAACTCCAGTGTGGCTCCTGAACTGAGAATAGTTACAGAGTACCAAAACTATAACTGGTTCAGTGATAACACCTTTTCTGATGCCATATAGCAAAGCAACAATATTACATATATCACTGGTTTGTGACGCAGGCTGTGTGATCCAGCTGCATATTAGGGAACATGTGATATACATCCACACAAGTCAGTTATGCACACACTTACATTGGTCTGTAGAGTGTCATGGAGACCCAACCAAAATTGATCTTTGGCACTGTTTTGTTGGGCAATATAAATGTTCTGATTTTGAGCATACTTAAATAGTCTTTTCTTCTTCCTAGGTAGTTCTGGAAAAGGCAGTTCTATGAGACATGGGCAGTTTAGGAATAATTTAAAGGTTTAAATACAGCTAAATGATGCAGAGAGAAAAATAAGGCTATAGTAGAGAGCAAAAACTCATGAGTAGATTTTTTTTTGAAAGATGAAAGAAATTAGTTTTGATGCTGCCTTTGTGGATTAAGTGGGCTTTGAAGATGAATTTGAAGGTCTCCCCACTGAATCAAGCAATGTATTATGCCCACTGAAGCAGGCACAATACACTCCCAGTCTTGGCATTTGCAATGAAAAGAAATACCCACAGAGTAGTCTGCTATATTTGGCAGTTCTTTAGTCTGAAGAGAGGCTGCCAGGTTTGTTGCCAGATCTTTTCTAAAAACCAGCTTGCATGTATTCCAGCTGGGCATTCACAGAAATAGACAAAAGTGTCCCATGCTTAGTAACTTACTTGAAGAGCACTTCTTATGGCACAAAAGTCCATGTGGTTCCCAAAGTGTTTTTGTGTGGGTGAGGCTGCATCATCCAAAAAGGAAAATGAAATAATTAATTGTATAATGCAGAGGAGCCAAACTGTCGCTGTATGTTTAAAAATATAACTTTATCAGTTTGGTGAAAAGAATGTTCAGCTTCTCAAGTTTCTTCTAAAAGGTATGTGTGTTGTTTTTGTGTGCCTTCAAGTTCCCAATCTATGGCTACATTAAGACAACCCTATCAAGGGGTTTTCTTGGCAAGATTTGTTCAGAGGAGGTTTACCATTGCCTTCTCCTGAGGTTGAGAGCATGTGACTTGCTTAAGGTGGGTTTCATGGCCAAGCGCAGAATCAAACCCTAATCTTCAAAGTTGTAGTCCAACACCCAAACCACTATGCCATGCTGGTTCTCACATATTATAGATATGTGAAAACTTCATATGGTAACAGAGGCATCATTGCTCTTTGGGCTAATGTTGCTTTCCTTTCATAGAAAGTGAGAGCCTCTGGCAAGAAAGGTGTCAGTCTGATGTTTGCGGGGGGGGGGGGTACTCTTTGGAAGGGGTTAACATGGTCTTGGTCAGAGCTTGGAAGAGTTACAACTCCCAGTATCCCCTAGGGATGTAGCACAGTGGAGGGGTTGATGCTCAGGTACACAGGTGCCAATGTGGATGGAGAACGTTGGGCATTCCTGGAAGTGAATTTTAACTTGCTACTTAATGAGACAGACAGAATTTATGTGCAAATGCAACATTGCTGTTGGGGCTTATTGTGGAATAAGATGAGCCTATCTGGACAGGCTCCACCTGAACTGGAGTGGAACCAGCTTGCTGGGGCTCAATATTAGAAAAGTATAATAGCATTTAAAGTGACTTCTGGACAAGATCTAATGGGAGCTAGGGAACATCTGGTGTGGGATGACTCATCACTCTGGCAAGGGGATGGAATTGTTGCAGAGCATTCAAAATAGGGACAGGATCAAACTTGGCAAGGAGCAGACAACAGAGTGAATGGTAAAGGGGGGGGACTGTAGGATAAAAATACACATCAAAGACATTTGAAAAGGGACATAAAGTATAGATGTTTTAACACGAACAGGGACACCTGGATTATAAGTAGAAGGTTCAGTGACAAGGAATGCAGGTTTATCTTCATAAACTGGAGACAAACAATTGCCTATGGTTATAACTCTGGATACAAACACCATAATGAGGACAAGATGGAATGTATTACTCTGTCTATCAAAAAAGACACAAAGAGTATAATAAATTAGAATGCTTAAAAGAAACAAACAGATCAAATGAAACTGCTGTGGGTGACGTAACAGACCTGAAAAGCAATTTTGGTACAAGTGACATATTTTCAACTTCTGATCAAAATATTCAAAATGGTCTTGAGATAAATTGAGAAGAAAGTGCTGTAATTATTAATGGCTTCAGTTACCCTAACACAGATTGAGGAAATGTATATTCAGATTATAACTAAGGGGGAGGAAGAAATTTGAATATCCTAAATCAGTGTTTCTTAGGTTATCAGTTGTGAAGAGCCAACAGTTTTTCTCTCTTTCATTGATGCCATACAGTGGTACCCCGGGTTACGAAAATAATTCGTTCCGCCGCCGCGTTCGTAACCCGAAATCCTTCGTAAGCCGAAAAAGCCATAGGCGCTAATGGGGAAAAGCCGCGATTTCGTGCGAAAAAGCGCCGAAAAGCACCAAAATTTTTTTCGTAACCCGAAATAACCTTCGTAACCCGGAACAGTTTTTTTCTATGGATTTTTTTCGTAACCCGGAAATTTCGTAAGGCGGCGCATTCGTATCCCGGGGTACCACTGTATTTGTTACCATTGGCTGCAATGGATTCTTTCATTCCCAGAAACTCACTGGGAACAAGCAGCCCACAGCTTTAATCGACTTACATTGGTCCATGGATCACCACTTTGAGTAACATTGTATTAAATTACTGTACCTTAGAATAGTTTAACATAGAACTAACCAGAAGTGTGGTGGCCTTGGACTTACTCCTAAGTGGTTGTGGATTGTAAAGAAAGTCTTGGAGGAAACTGATTGTTTGGGTCTATGCCAATCTGGTTTCAGACTTGCTTTGTTGACAAAAGGGGTCTTGATTGCCCTGCTGGATGAGTAAAACCTTACTGGGTCTTCTGGACCTCTCATTAGTTTTCAGTAACATCAGCTATGGTATTCTCCCGGAATGTCTGGCTAGGTTGTACTTAGGAGAATATGGCATGGTTTTTGGCATCCACCCCGAGGGGGGGGGCATCTGGAACAGAACCCCCACAGATATGAAGAGGAAAATGTACTCATATTCAGGCCTTCACATGCAATTTGTAGGGAAATGAAAAAGAGGGTCATCTGCCCAGAATTAAGGGTATGTGATGATCTGACCCTCTCCACTGGTATTCATCACTTTCACCTTTTTAGACCTCCATCTTCCTGTGCCATTTTGCATCCTCCCAGCTCCAGATTGAGACACTCATTTCAGTTGCAACAAATAAGAACAGCTGTGCATAGCACTATCTGTCTGGGTTTCATTAAAATACTGTTTGTGTATATGTGTCATGCATGAGAAAGAAGGAACAAGGAACCATGTCATTGTGGGAGATGTGCGTATACCCAAGACTCATGTAAAATGTGAATGGTCTGGGCTGCACTTTATAGCTGTTACATATATTTGTAAAAAATATAATATTTCTGTTAAAAATCATGTAGTTACACTCTATGTGAATTGGCTCCTCTAAATCAGCGGGAGTGTTAGAAGAATCTGTTCCTGATTGGCCTTCCACCATAAGTTAGCATGACTCTGGCCAGGGGAAGGTATGTCAGCCTTGTGTTGTCTGGATACAGAAGCAATTCAAGGGCAGTGATTATGAGCCCAAAAATGCTCGAAAGAAAAGATTTAGCTGTTTTTCTGTGTCCTCCCTTGTGCTTCACAACCTGCTCATTCTGATTTGTCTAGGAGAAGAAGAGAGAAGGCAGGCAGGCAGGCCAGTGGTGTGGTGGGATAAGGGGTTAGAATCTTAGACTGCCTAGAGTTTCTATGGTGAATTGATGTAAGGTGTGCTCCCCAGCTGTCAGTGAAACACCTAAAAGGTTACAAGTCAGTGGTAGCAAGGGAAGAAACCTTTGATCCAAGAAGGCAGGGCAGAAAAAGGGGGTGATGAAGGGAAGCTCTGTGAGCAGTGGGTGTAACAGCATTGCCTGCTGGAAGGAAACCACAGCAGGGGTGGGTAAAGTCTCCCTTATGTAAAGAAGTCTCTTTATTTGTGATATCTCCCTATTCCAACCCCATCCTTCTCCCTCTCTGCTTGTGTTTTGCATAAACCCCAAACTCCTGTCTGATTACATAAATTAACATAGATAATTAAATTAGGGTCAGCCTTGATCTTAACTGAATGTGACTGGCTTAGAAATGTCCATTCTGGAGCTGAAAAACAAGGAGAAAAGGAGGCAGTATGCTTTATTCTCCTTTAGGATCATGGATACTCTTCGCTTTCCACTGAAGGCAGTGGGTACCAAATGCCTAGTCACATCATTTGCGATCATTTATGAGAGTCCATAATCTGTCTGTTGGTGGTTGTGGCATGCAGTAAATATTATCTTCTCTGAATCTACCAAAGTGCTTGTTACAAGGGTGAGTTTTCTGTAACAGGGAAATGAGAGATGATGTTGTGAATGATTCCCTGTGTCTTGCCTAAGTGCATTTTCCATTGTGGTAGGGGAATCCTGTGATAGCTGTGATCCCAGTGTGATTGGGTCCTTTTCCAGAGGTTTATGTAACTAAATTATTCACTTTTCTCCCTAGCATGGTCTGACCTGAATAAAATTAAATCTCTTTCACAGAACACCACAGCCTAAATTCAATTGTTAGTGCTAACTAGAGTAGATCATTGGAACCTAGATAAATGCTGACTTGTCAAGTTATCATTGATATGATGGCTGTACTTTACTTAGGACTGAGGAACTTTCAACATTTTTAAGGACATTAAAGAAACTTCAGAATACAAATGAAAATTAAAGATTTACTGGTAATATTATATGAGTGTTGCCATTATGCACAGTGCCCCCATGTGTGTTCCATTTTAGAATTTCACTCTTCCAATAACAGTCTCTGATGAGCCCTTGTTGAGAGAATCACCTGGAGGAAACACAACTGAAGAAATACTGCCACTATCAGTAGGGACAGATACATATATATGTGCAATGTCATTGGGGGCTGTGCAGACAGTCCCTAAGGGATGGCCTGCAGCCACTCCTTTTACAGTCAGAACGGGGCTGCAGGCTCTGACCTAGCCTTTCCAGGGCACAAAAAGGAGCCGCAAAAAGCAGCTTCCTTTTGTGCTCCGGAAAGGGCACGATAGCTGCAGCACCACAGCTTTAAGTCACTTTTTTGGCACTGTGTTATGTGGATGCAGTGTCAGAGGAGTGCCATGACGCCACACGCTGTGTGGAGTGGCACGTGGTGTCATATGGATGCCATGCCCTGACTCCACCCTTAGGCTGGCCTTAATGGTCGGTCTGCAGAGGGCCTGGGTGCACAACTCCACCTCTGTGACCTTGAACTGAATGCAGATGTTGTGCATCAGGCAAAAATAGGGAACGTACATATGTGCAAGGTACTAACAGGATTCCAAACAACATGTGGTCATTAGGACTGTGCTTGAACATGGTATGTAGGGGTCTGCTCAGGAATTGTCTCCACTCTACGTTTGTTTTAGTTTACATACCATAGTTCCCACCCTGCATCTAGATGAAGAAACGGATGAAGTGTAGTTTAAGAAGGGTGTATCTACACTATAGAAATAATGCAGTTTGACACCACTTTAAGTGCTGCAGCTCTGAATTCTGGGACTTGTAGTTTTACATGTTCATTAGCTTTCTTTATCAAAGCATGCTGGTACCTCACAAAACTACAAACCCCAGGATTCTGTAGGATGGATCAATGTCAGTTAAAGTGGTGTCAAACTGCATAGTGTCAAACTACAGTGTAATTGCACCTGAAGTTAGAGGAGCATCTGGCTGTCTGTAGCAGCAGATGCAGTGGACTGCCATTACTGTATGAAAGCCTCATGAGGTTAGAGTGTTGGACTAGAATTTGAGAGGTTCAGGTTCAAGTCCCAACAGGCTAAGAGAAAGAAAGAGAGAGAAAGAGATTGACGGAATCATTGGGTGGTCTTGTGCAGTGATTCTCTGTCAATTTCTCTCTCTCGGCCTGACTTACCTTACAGAGTTCTGAGGATAAAGTATAGAGGAGAAGAGCCTTGGGGTAATTGAATGCTGCCATCAACTTGCTGATGAAGGGCTGGATATAAATACAGTATAACTAGGAAAAAAGTAAACAGTAGATTCTAGTTGTTGTGTGCTTTCAAGTCATTTCTGACTTATGGCGAATCTATCACAGAGTTTTCTTGGCATGTTTCTTCAGGGGGGCGGCATTGCTAACCTCTGAGGCTGAGAGAGTGTAACAGGGTCTTCCAGTAGGTTTACATGGCTGAGTCAAAATTTGAACCCTGTTCTCCAGAGTCATACTCCAATGCTGAAACCTCTACACCACACATTATTTACTTAGGGAACTATTAATAAATGTAAACTTGCCTCCTCTTGGTGTCTCAACTAGTTTAGCCGTTTTGTTGCTTCAAAACACTGGCACAGTGATCTGGTTCATGTATAGATGAGGTTCTACAAAAGTTAAAGCCTTTGTTTGCTCATCTGCTCTGTGGAGCCAGTCCTTGTCATTATTCCTCCTACGCCAAGGTTTCTAAACTGCACCTCAGCAGCATCTGCTCAGTTGGTGGCTTCCATTGGTCCCTTTGGAGGTACTGGCCTGCTGCCAACTGCCCTGTGGTGCTGACACTGGCAGTGCTGATATCTAGTGGTGAAGAACAATCCCAACCTAGCAGAAAGTCAGTCTGTATCTAATTGTCTTTTTCATTTGTAATTCCCAAGACACTGAAAATCCAATAGCCATGTTAGAAGTTGGCACTTTACCCATTTGAAGAAATACATTCTTTATTCCTTATCTTGGCTATAAACAAAAGATAAGCATCTCCCCTGCCAGGTTCTCACTTAAGACTGTCATTTCTATTGCTCTCATACCTGTAGCTAATAGCAGCCACCTAATCTCTTGAGGAAATATGACCATCTGAAGTTTAGCTGCTAAATTCTTCTCTTCCTCCCCCCTCCCACTTTTATATTACTTAGCAAGAATATTCTTAGGAATAATGGCTTAGATTATAGATCTCGGTCATTATTCTAGATAATTAAGTGTCTCCTGGCCTGACTTCCCAAATCCTGATTTACAAGACAGCAGTTACTGTGAGTAATTGGGGCTTATTCTTCTGTCAATTGGGGTGCTACAGATGTTTCTAACCACCCACCCCAATGATGTCCAGTGTGACAGTCAGAAGCAGGGTCCCTGTTGTAATTCCTTTTCACACCAGAAATCACTTGTGGAAAGAGTGTGGAAACATCAGGAGAACAGAATTCTCCCCACCCATTGCTTGTAGTGGCTGCTATCTAGTAAGCCAGGACTGGGGGACTTTTACAATCTCTATACATTCCCTACACTACTGAATACAGAGGGATCATAAGTATGAATCAGACATGAAGCTATAAGTCTAGGTGGCACATTTGTAACCACGATTGTGAATTCCAGCCAGTATCTTCTCCTTCGTGGTCTCTTTGAATTGCACACATGAACTTTATGCTAGCACAGACCCTTATGCAGAACATTTTATTGCTGAGCAGTTTGGGTGGGAACCTCACCCCTGCAAGGCACACCTCATCCAGTTCTCCTCACTTCTTTTTGCTCTGCCATGTGAACAGCATTGTTAGCAATGTTCTCTTCACTCTTCTTGAGCTGAAAGATTTACCTCATGATTCTTTTTTGTACATTAAAAAACTCACCTTGCTTTTTCTCTTTACAATCTTCAGATACAAGTACGTCAGCAAACATATGTGTGAAAATAACAGTGCAGTACACTATATCATTACAGTCAGTCATAAGGTGGTTGTGTGGAGCTACTTTTCTCTGGACACTCCCACCCCAATCGCTGTGGGATCATGGCGACCAGATGGCACAGTCCTAAGGCCAGACACTGCTGTAATCCAAATGGGCCACGGTAGATTTTATCTACTCCTTTTGTGACTGGGTTTGTGCCGCCTTAGGTGGCCCCAGCGTGACTTCCGCATGGTTTGGGGGCATGTGTCATCTAATCGACATGCCCTCAAATCATGTAGAAGGCATCTTTTTTTGCCCAGCTGTTTTGGGCCCTAGTCTTTCTGCACATAAAAGCTTTGCCAGAATAGATTTTTTCCCTACGTTATGAATAGGGTTTCCACTGAGGTCTAATCTGCACTGCAGAAATAATGCAGTTTTGACACTGCTTTAATTGTCATGGCTCAATCCCATGGAATTCTGGAATTTGTAGTTTTGTGAGCTATTTAGCCATCTCTGTCAGAGACCTTTGGTGCCAGAACAAACTACAAATCCCAGAATTTCATAGTACTGAGCCATGGCAATTAAATGGGATTATTTCTGTAGTGCAGATTAGAGTTTAGACAGAGAATGAGGACATTCAAAAATGGATTACCACATTTTCAGCCTGGAATGATACACAGTCAACACTACCACCTCGGTTTCCAGAATGTGTGTAATAGCTATATTAGTCAGACTCTTCTTCTGCCCACTGTGTTTGAATTTTGTTTTCATCAGGAGTTGTTTTTATCATTAGTCTCCTCTTAAACTGCTTTGTGTGTTTCTTTCTTGGTGTGTGTGTGTTCTATTTTAGATTTCTATCTAATATAGCCCACATCCCTGCTGCTCACTTTCCAGATCTGTAGACTCATCATGCATACTGCATACTCCTTTGATGCCCATTTATGTGGATACATCATGAAAATATGCTTTCTGTAGATAAAGATGTCCCAGTTGTCTTCTTGCTCCATACTGCTTGCTCCTTGCAGTCTTGACAAGAGTGATGTGCTCAGGAGATGAGGAATATTCTTAATCAGCTAGAAAGAATGTTAATCACCAATAAAAATAAAAGGCTGGTAAACATGTTAATATTAGTTACTTTGTGCCCCCTTCCCATTATTAATCTTTATGTATTAAGTCAAAACTATTTTAGAACCTACTGCCCAGTGAATATGAGTGTTTTCATTATAATTGGATTTAAGTGCACTTCACGTGTGTGGTACAAACTTATTCCATTCCATTGCAATTATTATCAAGGGCTAGAAAAGGTCTAACACATCATGCACTCCTTCCCTTGCTGTTCCCTTGAGTCTCTGGTGATTATTTTGCTTCAGAATTCCAACAAGTCCATCACTGAGCCTAGATTTCTGGATTCAGCTTTTCTCACCAGAAACCTTATGATTGCCTCTTTTATATTTAATATTAAATATTATTTACAAATCTTGTATCCTATCTAGTTGTGCTAACACATATTTTGATCAAGTGTGTCTGTATGTGCGTGTGTGTCTGTGTGTCTGTGTCTGTGTGTGACATGGCTTGATGTCTTGTTGGCTGCAAATAATGATGAAGAGCAGGAGGAAAAATGGGAGAGGGGGTTGTGTCAGACATTAGGGACATGCTGAATACCAGTTGGGTATTCCATAAATGCTGTACTTAACCCCAGAGCCTCAGTTGACCATCTTTAGTGTGTCATAATTGATATTTGGAGTGAGGTGCCATTAAACAAAGCTTGTAAAATAGACAAAATCATAAATATTAATTCAAAACCCTTTCTTCAAGGCAACACAAGTTGTTTTTCAGGTTATTTCCTCTGGATAGGTTCAGGCAGACCTTTACTTTGACATCCATTCAATGGGCAGGCACCCCCTTGGGAAGTCTTGGGTTGGGTATTTCACGTTTCATGGCTAGATTCATTCCAGCTTTTTTTAATCTAATGTTTTTAAGCATGAGGAGTTCAACAAAAATGCCATCCCCTTGGGGAGTAATCTCATATGGGCCACACAGAGCTATTCATCTCAATGAGAGAAGTAGAGCTAGGCCAGGCATAAGACTGGGAGAGCAGCTAAGAGTATTGTATGTATTTGAGTGAGAGGGTCATAAAAGGAAAGGAATAGAATGTGAATGCAACCACTACTGGGACAGTGTCATTCCTTGTGGTGGTTCCAGAAGTGATGCTGTCTATATAGCAGAGGTGGGGAGTAGTGACTCTCAGATGTTGCTGGACTGTAACTGCCATGAGTCCTAGCCACTGGCTATGCTATATGGGTTGATGGAAGTTGGAATCCAAGAGCATTGGGTAAAGCACAGATTTCCCATTCATGCATTTGGGCTTTGTTATCACTGCTCTCTGCAGGACCTTTAATTTTTCATACCATTTTTATTTTGTTTTTTGTTTTTTTCTAAAAATTTAAAAGGTCTCACTGCTGGAAAGTAATTTTTATGTTCGTCCTTCTATCTGTCCACCTGGTACATGTATTTATATCCTTGGAGCATTCTTTTTTCTATTTGTTTAACATTTTGATTGTCATTTCTCCATAAATTATTTCCAGCTGCTTTCTCATTATTATTACCTGCTGTCTTCTAAGCATCTCTCCATTTGGCACAGGACTTCTAAATGCATTTTCCCACAAAATACTTTAAGGAGATAAACTCAGGTTTAAGGATCATCTTCAGTGATGGCTTAAGTAGTTAAGATGCTGACTCTGTTGATTGCAAGAACAGCATGTTGGCAGTTCAAGGCCCAGGTGCTGCATGATGGGTTGAGCTCCCATCACTAGTCCCAGCTTGTGCCAACCTAGCAGCTCAGAAACATGCAAATGCAAGTAGATAAATAGTTAACACTCTGGTGGGAAGGTAAACAGCATTCTGTGCAATCATGCTGACCACATGATCACAGAGTAGTCTCTGACAACGCTGGCTCTTCTGCTTAGTAACAGAGATGAGCACCGCCCCCTATGGTCGGACATGACTTGACAGCCTTGTCAATAGGGAATACCTTTACCTTTCACCAGATTCATTGGTGTTAAAGGAAGATTACACCATTGCTGCTTCTACCCCTTTGCACCCATGATAGCATCCTGGGAAAAGTCCTTTTAGTAATTGTCTGGACAAGTTACTCTTGTGAATAGCCTATAAATTAAACATTAAAAAGCCTGATTTTAATAGCAGCCAGACTAATGAAGATGTATTTGATGGGGCCTCCCATTGAAAACTGAGATACATTTCCAGCTATATTATCAACAATATCTTGAGCTGAAGGTGAACTTCTGTTCCACTTCTTAATGTTATTCCACAAAATACTTAGGCTCACTAAAATTTCCAGTTATGATGGGTGTAACTGTTATCTCAAAATACACAGGATTTTGTTTTATTTTGGACAGCTGGAGCTCATGGTTAGACTTCTGTCTAGTTTTGTGTCTATGTTGCCCTTACTGATTTATCTGCAATAATACATGTTTTGAACTATTTCCAGCCACAGTGGTGGAAATTGACAAAGTATACATGGCTAACATTTCAGTCTAGCCTTCTCTCTCTTGAGTTCATATGTTAGAGGGGGTATAAGATAATTAAATATTAGTTTCTCTGTAAGTAAAGGTTGTCTAACCTACAATGTAAAAGAGGTTAAATATGTTTGAAATCACTTTATCTAATTAATTCTGGATTTTTTTTTAAATGTATGTTTAAGCCTTTTCAAAACATTGGTCTTGGTACCAGCTATATCCTATGGCAGTTTTCTTAGTCTGCATTTTCCCAAGTTGAATCTCAGGGAAGTGTTTATGCCTAAAAACCACACACAGCCCCACACACAGCCCCACACACACACGAGAGAGAGAGAGAGAGAGAGAGAGAGAGAGAGAGCATCTCTAGGTCCCTTTTGTATTTTATTTCCTCATTACTGTATGTAACCCTTCTTGAGTTAGATTCATCTGGGAGTCTTATTACTGAACTATTTAATCCCTCTTCTGAATCATTAATGAAGATGTTAAGGGAAACCAGTCTTAACGCTGATTCCTGTGGTTTCCCTATAGACACTTTTCCCCAGTTCTCTAGAAGAATGCCATTCATCATTTCCTTGTGTTTACAGCTTCTTAACTTCATCTCAGTCCACATGACAGAGTTCCTATCCAAACCTGTTCAAGTTAATTTCTCCCACTAAGGTTTTGTGAGACATTTTAATGTGATGTTTGATTAGTGACAGAAAGGAAAGACGTGGAGGTGAATGCTGTCAGCACAAGAGATGGCATGTTTTATCTTGGGTGCTAGCCTGTTGGTGACCTCTTGCATGCCACAGTGACAGGGCTCAGCAACAAGTTTCCCTCCCCTGCCTTAGTTAACTTTGTCACTACAGAAAAGATGAATAATTTGCAAACTCCAACAGTGACTTGCTGAGTGAAAGTTTCTCACGGAAATACCCTTGCATGGGTCAACAGTTCAGGAGTTTTCAGTTTCCTTTTGACTAAGAGGACAGATTTCAGGACACATACCATTGTGAGGGACCTGGCATAAAGGCAGCAGTGGTTCTGAATATTCGTGCACTAGGTTGACTCTGTACAAACCGAAGTATGCCTAGTTGGTTGCTTAACTGTGGGAGAAAAAAAAACCTGTAAATTGGAAGGGGAATCAGTTCCAAAAACTGAAGTTTCCCACAGGTTGGGTGAAGGTAGTTTTCAACAAAGTTTCTCATTGGAAAGTATTACTCTTTTCAACAAGCATGTTTGTAAATTCTCTTAACAGTCTGTTCCTTTGAGTATTTTGTCCTAGTTTTGCCTTTCACTTTTGAAACACCTGTACATGTATTTTTTGGATCCCACTCCTCCGCCATTTCAGGCTAAGGTTTCATTGCCAAGCTCATTGCAAGTGGCAGAATGTGCTACAATCAGTCCTGTGAAATGAGTGTTAAGCAGGTGGCAGCAGTAATGTATACACCCACTCCTCAAAACTCCAGGTGAATTCCAGATTACTATATGCCTGTGTTTAGCTGATCTTGAAATGAATGCCATCTGCGAATGAAGCATCATACCTTGGTTTAGAGCAGGTAGTGCAGAACAAAAATATACACTGCTTTGTGCAACTTATTTACTCATTTGAATGGTGCAGACTATGGAGAAATTATACATTTATTTATTTATGTATATACCTTGTAGGAGGCTGCAGCTTTAGAGGCAGTATGCCACTGAATGCCAGGAACACTGGGGGAAGGTTTATTGCAGAGCATCAGGAAAAGGACAGTTTTCAGTCACTACCTGAATACACAGGGGCTGTCCAAAGAAGTATTTCCTAGGAATACAAAAAGTTGGCAGGGAGGATTCAAATGAGCAGCCAGTCTTTAGATGCCGTGCCCCTAAGCTTTATAATGCTCTAACATCAGCACTTTGGACCCACATGTCCCAAAGAGTTAGTGAAGCTCTATGTTAAACTGGCAAGATGGATTCTGAACAATCTCTGCCAGATAGCACTCTCACAGCTGTATTTTGAACCCTATGAGGCTTCAGAGTGGTCTTCAAACTAGGCAGCCTATGTATAACATGCTGCAGTAGTCAGATCTAGATGTTACCAGGGCATGGATGACAATGGCCAGGTTAACTCTGTGCAAAAAGATTCAAAATGAATACACCAGCTGAAGTTAGTGAAAGTGTCAGCATTACAGGTTCCACTTAGATGTATGTGTATATGGTCCTTCAAGTCAACTGCCAATGTATGGTGACCCCATTAATTTTTCATAGGGTTTTCTTAGGCAAGGACTACTCAGAGAGATTTTGCCAGTTCCTTCCTCTGAATTATAGCCCATAGCACTTGGTATACATTGGCGGTCCCACATCCAGGTACTAACCAGGGCTGATCCTGCTTAGTTTCCAAGATCATATGGAATGTGGTGCCTTTAGAGTATTTAGGCAAGAATACCACCTATTCATAGAAAAAGTTGATTCTAACTGAAACACCATGTGATGAACCTGATATTTAAGGCTGGAATGTAATTTACCCAGAATATGTTAAACACTATCATATGGTACCCTCAGGATTCTCTCATATGGGCATGGGGGAGATGTCATCCTATACTCACAAATAGATGTTTTTTTAAAAATGCATCTAGGTGCAATATATTGATTGAAAGGTTCTTTCTTATATTGCCCACCCTCACCCCTGATTTCCTGCAAAAGAGATAAAGGCAACAGAGATTTGCAAATGCCCTCTGAGAATGTTATCCCCAGATTAATTTCTATAGTCTCATAAAAAGCACAACTAAGGCTGGTTATTTGTTGTTGTGTGCCTCAAGTCATTTCCAACTTATGACAATCCTAAGGCAAACCTATTATGGAGTTTTCTTGGCAGGTTTTGTGCAGAGTGGGCTTGTCTTTGCCTTCCTCTGAGGTTGAGAGAGTGTGCATTGCTCAAAGTCACCCAGTAGGCTTCCATGACTAAGCAGGGATTTGAACCCTAGTCTCCAGTTGTAGTCCAGTGCTCAAACCCCAACACTTTGCTGACTTGCTGGTTATTTAACATGCATATATATTTCAAATGATATTTTTGTAACATGACTCCCAACCTAGCTAAAATTAGCTGTGGTTAATTTCAGCTGATAGTAATGTGGCCCAAATTACCAATTAATTCATTGCATTTGATTCATTGAGCAAATGAATTGCATTTGATTCATTGACACAGTCCTATATATAATTACTCATAAATAATGCTGCCTGCACTCCAGTAGGTATTATTTAGGATTATAGCCTCAGTCATAACTAGATTGGGAATAGTGGGTATGTTTTTATCACCTTTGGTTGCTAAAAATATTTTTGGCTTCTAGAACTGAATAATGAAATTCCCACCACAACCTGAAATCTGCACAAAATCAAGATTATTTTAGTGAAATCTTTGTTAGGGTTAAAATATTTTCTTTTAAGAGAAATTCTGGTCTGCCCTAGGAGAAGTAAGAGAAAGAGATAGAAGGGACAACTTCCCAGGCAGCCTTTGTTTAAAATTTTCAAGACAGCTCTTTATGTGAAGTAAATTGAGATCAATGGACTTGATCTTCGGCTCTAGGGAACTGATGGAGTTCTGCTGAATAGAGCAATGTGGTTTAATAGCACCTGAGTACCCGCTCTTACATTTAACAATGTGATCTATTTATCTCTGGCATGCCCTTCCCATGGCAGATGATGGCAGCTCCATTGCTGGGGATCTTTGAAATGACTCTGGACAAAGGATTGGAGAGCAGGCTGACAGGGCTGAGGCAGGAAGAAATAATGCTGGTTTGGAAAGATGGGCTAATAGATTTTCTTGCATTTACAGTTCTTTTACTTTCATCAAGCTGCCTAATGTCCAGATGACCCAATTTTGCAAATGGCAAGGGGAAACATAATTTTGCTTTTTCCTTGTTTCCTCTGCATAAATGCAACAAAAAGAGAAAGGATTGTTGTATTTACAGAGTAGAGCCAAAGGGCAATGAAATCTGGGTTTCTGTTTGCCAGACCAGAAAAGCAAGAGACAGGCTTTGGGAGACTTCTAGTGGAGTAGGTGCTACTCACACAGTGCTCCCTCCAATGTGGTATGTTGATAACCCTGGAGAGGTTATGATGATGATTCACCATTCCCCTTGGCCTTTAAGCCCATTGTCATTTAAATTATTTTGCAGTAGGAGGTTGCAGGTTGTGGGAAAGAAAAATATTGATTCTTCTGTCAACCTGCCTCACTGCCTGATCTCTATCCATCTGTCATTGGTCTCTTTTATTTATCTATAACCACAAGTTACTTCTCCTTTAACTGTCTAGTGCAGCAAGAGACCTGGTAATTTGGATACAGCCTATGCATTTACTGACAAAACCTGCTAGATGCTGGTGCTTTGCTTCTCTGCTCTGCAGTCACCCACTGTTTTTGGATAATGTACCCACTCAGTAAGAGACACTACAACCCTAGAGCAGTGCACCTGAGCCTTCTCTTCGGCTCCCTGTTTCTTTGTTTTCCAACTTAAGATACCATTCTACCTAGTCACAGCCACTGCCACCAACCTCCTGAGTAATTTTACATATTTTTGCACTGTTTGCATTTATTGAAGAGAGAGAAGAATTCACACATTGAAAAATGCACGTTGTACATTCCCTGCAGTAGCAAGCAATAACTGGTGCAGTTTGCCCATTAAAAAGCTTTGAATCAAGTTATGGTCCTTTATAAATAATAATGATTATAATGATACTTGGCTTCACTGCAGAGCTCTAGAGTTACTGATTTCTGTCGGAAGCAGCGACTCGGAGTGCCTGCAGCAAGACATTTGAGTTCATAATGATGTTCACATTAGTTTTAGGGTGTCCTTCAAAAAGAGCAAAGGAAAAAACAAAGGAATACTTACTGCTTCTGTTATTTGTTCTGATTTCTGTTAGCATCTCTCTAGATTTAATTGAATTTTTGATCTGAAAGCTCACTTCCCATATTGGTAGATACTAATGTTGAGATCAGTGAACTTGATCTTTGGCTGGAGGGAATTGATTGAGTTCTGTTGAATAGAACAGTGTAGTTTAATAACACCTGAATATCATCTCTTACATTTAACAATGTGAGCACTCCCCATACTGGTAAATTCTAATATTTATGCACAAAACATGTTATTGTGTTAAAGACTTGCTCCAAGTGCATTGAAATGATGATTACTTTTGTTACAGCTTGGGCTTTTAGAACCACCTGGATTTACATGATGTCTAGTACAGTGCTAATCAAACTGTTAGTCTCTCATAGACCAGTGCTGATCCCTGAGCCATTGGCTGCCAGTTCCTGGCAAGCTTCTAGAAAAGAAAGGAACAATTTTACTGAATGGGGACAAATTTAGTGCCCCTTACTAACACATTGGGAAAAAATAATTGCTAGCCCCTACAACACATAATAATAATAAAATAAAACTTTAATTTATATCCCGCTTTTTGTTACCACAATCAACCTTTTAAAAATACAATATATACAACCCCCCCCCCATAAAAAAGGATTAAACAATTCTTTGCATTAAAATTTCAAATCATAAAATCTAAAAACAGTACAATAATAAAATAACAGTGGGCAGAGTCGTCATTTGTATGTGTCTGTGGGGGGAGCGTTACTTGGCCGGGTTCTATTCCAGGAAGGCCTGCCGGAAGAGATCCGTCTTGACAGCTTTCTTGAAACTCTCTAGGTTGGCAATTTGACGGATCTCATCCGGCAGGCCATTCCATAAAGTGGGAGCGATCACAGAAAAAGTCCTCTGGGAGGTTGCCGTCAATTTGGTCTTTGTGGACTGCAACAAATTCCTCCCAGAGGATCTGAGGGTACGGGGCGGATTATACGGAAGGAGGCGATCCCTTAAGTAGGTTGGGCCCAAGCCATGGAGGGCTTTAAAGGTAATGACCAACACCTTGTACTGTGCCTGGATCCGAATAGGCAGCCAGTGGAGTGATTTCAATATAGGTGTAATATGGTCACTACTAGTTGTTCCTGTAATGAATCTAGCTGCCTTATTCTGTACCAGTTGAAGTTTCTGGACTAGGCACAAGGGTATCCCCATGTAAGCGCATTGCAAAAATCAAGTCTTGAGGTTACCAGTGCATGTACTACAGTTTCGAGGTCACCTGGCTCCAGGAAAGGGCTCAGCTGATGTATCAACCGTAGCTGATAACAGGCACTCTTGACTGTTGCATTCACCTGATTTCTCATCTGAAGTGACGAGTCGAGAAGCACCACTAAGCTGCGAACACAGTCCTTTGAGGGGAGCGTTCACCCCTCTAGGATTGGAGGTTGTGGCCCAATACCTGGTTTGGGGGCCCCTACCGTAAGTACTTTCGTTTTGTCTGGATTCAGCTTGAGCTTGTTTTCCCTCATCCAGTCCATTACTGCTGCAAGACATTGATTGAGGGGAGAGATAGCATGAGAAGCACTGATCTAAAATATACCTCTGTATTCTGGTGATCAAGATCTCAGGGTGCTGTTCTAAGTATTTAAAATTGGTGATGTTTTATTAGTTTTAGTTTCATACCATTTATTAGGCAAACATCAGGCTAGATCAGAGCTACCTTTTTTGGAAAATGCTAAAATGCACTGAATCCTCGGATCAGCATGACCACTGGTCATGTTGGCTAAGGGATTTGGAAAGTTATAGTTTAAAAAGTAATTTTTCTAAAACCTGGGACAGATGTGATTTATTCTCCTGCTTTGTTATCTATGGTGCAAATGATGGTTTGCACAAAACACAGCTTCTTGTGTAAAAATGAATCAGAAAAATGCATTCATTCAACAGAACAGAAACTGTATACAGAAACTTTTAATCCTCTTCCTTCATTTGTGAATGGAGAGGAATATATGAGCTTCAGATTCGACCTGCTTCATTCCCATATGAATGTGGTTGCTTTTAAAAGCAATACTTTAAAAAAGAATTTCTAGGGGAAGTGGATTTTTCACATGCTTTTGACTGCTAAAAGTCTGATATTTCCCTATTGGAAATATATTTTTCCTTTCCTGTGATCCAATGAATAGAAAATCTAACAATGCTTGCAACATTTGAAAGAATGATGTATAAAAGAAATTTACAAATGGACATATTTGGACATTTGGTCTTTTATAGAAACATATGACTAATGTAGTTATTTTTCCTTTTGTGTTCTTTTCCCTGCATTATTTCTGGAATATTATTGTATGTAACTGGAACCCTGTGTGTGTGTGTGTGTGTGTATTAACCCAGAATAAATACCTTGCATCACATTCATAGTAATAGGCTATCATGCTGCTAGTTTAGTTTATGTTTTTCTTTTTGGACTTTTTTACACTCTCTTCCATGATGTTTTGATGTTTTATGTTGATCACAGCCAACCCACTTCGAAAATCACAGAATCATAGAGTTGGAAGGAGCCCCATGGGCCCCTGAAATCAAACACACATGCACACCACTCATGGGATAATGCAAGATCTCCACTAGAGCATCCCCATCAAATTGATGTCTAGCCTCTTTTTGAAGATATCCAGGGAAGGAGACCCCGCCACCTTTCTAGTTAACTGGTTCCATTGCCAAACAGCTCTCACTGTCAAGATGTTCCTTCTAGTGTTGAATCGGAAATCTACCCTCCTGTAATTTGAAACAATTAGACTTGCTCCTACCCTCTGGGGCAGGAAAGAACAAACCTGCACCCTCTTCTTTGTGACAGCCCTTAAGGCATTTAAAGAGTTCAGTCATGTTACCCCTCTGTATTCTATTCACCAGACTGAACACGCTCAACTCCTTCAACCTTTTCCCATATGTTTTGTTCTTTTCCATATCATCCTTGTTGCCCTTTTCTAAACCCATTTCAGCTTGTCTATATCCTTCTTAAAATGAAGTTCCCAGTTCTTCAGATGAGGCTTGAACAACACCGCACAGAATATAGTGGGAATATAGTGGGATTGTTGCTTCTCTTGACTTGGGAAACTATGGTTTTGTAGCTAAAATGCTAAAAGGGCATTTGCCTTCTTTGTGGCAGCATCACAATGTTGTGTCATTTTCAACCTATGATCAACAATAATCCTAAAGTCCTTTTCACATGTAGTACAGTGGACCCTTGTTACACGCTGGGGTTTGGTTCCAAGATCTCCCGTGTATAACAAAATCCATGTATGCTCAAGTCTCATTACATATAATGACATAGCAAAATGGTGTCCCTTATAAAAAATGGAAAATCAAGGTAAATTTGGATCATTTTCAAACCTTGTATGCTTAAATCCGTGTATAAAAAATCCGTGTATAAGAAGGGCCGACTGTACTGCCAAACCAAGTATCCCCCATTATATACCTGTGCATTTGGTTTTTGTGGCCTAAATGTAGAATTTTGCATTTGCCTCTATTTAATTTTATTCTATCAGTTCCAACCCAATTTTCTAGTTATTTAAGGTTCTTTTGAATTTTGTTCCTGTCTTTCAATGTGTTAGCCAACCCTCCCAGTTTTTGTAATCTGAAAACTTGGTAGAAATTCCCTCAAGTCCTTTATCAAAGTCATTGATAAAAATAGTGAAAAATGTCGGCCGCAGGGGAGAATCCTGTGGCACTCCACTTGAGACCTCCTTTCAGTCTGAAGTGTGGCTACTGATGATGACTCTTTGAACATAGTTTTCCAAATAATTACTTCTAAGTTTTCTTCTGGAGTAGCCCGCAGCCTTGAATTTCAGTTCCTTCAACTCTGTCACATTTTTACATTTTTTTTCTCTTTAGATTATGACTGTCTACTTCTCTGATCTACAAAGCCTTATTCCTCCACTACCACCACCACTCAGTCCTCATCTGAGTCTTTTTCTAGAGAGCCTACCTTTCCTTTTTAGATTGAAAGGAATCAACCCCCATACCAATAATTCATTTATTTCTGTTGCAGTGTGAACACATTTGCAACTTGGTAGCCTAGAGTCATGCTTTATTGTTCCTGTCATGATGCATGACCAATAATAATCATACCATGCCTGGACATATAAATACCATAAATAAATAAATAAGAGGTCCTAAAGAGCACTGTTTAAAAAAAAAAAACTTTGTAAATTCCCTCTGAAGCATTACTGTTTCTTTTCCTTCTTACTCCCAGTTGGCATTTCTACCACTGATCCTGAAATAGAACCTCTGGTTCTGTGCCAGCCCTCTTTTGAGTGCCAGCCTAATTGGTGACACTTGGTGCTTTCCTTTTCTTCTCATCCACCCTGCCACTGAGTCTGGTTTGCAAAGAGAGTCTTTGGCAAAAGGAGTTGCTGCTACTGTAGCTGGTTTGTGATGGCGAGCAGAAATTTGACTGGTTGGTTCCTTCATTTTACCCATTGTAAGTGAAAATGAAATGGTGACTTTCAATGAGTACTTTTGACCTAATACAAAGCTGATGAATGAGAAGTGTGGGTGAGATTTATATAATTATTCATGGATGGAGAAGGAAGTTAATTTCCCTCAAATCATTAGAACCTGGGATCATCCAGTGTAATAGGCTGAACATAAACATCCCAGATTTTGTCCATGTTCTTTCCAGTTTTATACTGAGTACACATAAGTAGACCGGGAGAGCTAGTATAGAAAATCTCTGATTGTACCAGGAGCTGACAGAAAATATTTGGGGATAAACAAAATGTGTATGGCTCTTCAAAATAAAATTGGAAAGAACAGGAACAAAATCTGGGATTTTCTGGTCTTTTTAATCAGCCTGGATGTGCAATAAAAGTGCAGCTAGCCCAGTGTCCTGTTTTTTACAGCAGCCAACTAGTCCTTTGTTTGCCCTCCCTGGCAACTGATATTCAAAGATGTCTGAGAATGAAAGATCCATCTGGATATCATGGCCAGTAGCCACAGGACAGTACTTTCCTCCATGGATTTGTCTAATCCTCTTTTCAAAGTTATCCAAGCCAGTATGTGGCAGCAGATTTCCCATGTTGTTTATACCTTATTTGAAACAGTACTTTCCTCTCATGTGTTCATGTGCTAAGAACTGTGTTGTACTGTGTTCTGTAGGGCTTGTACACTCATAAGTGCAGCCCCAATGTGTCCCCCATTATCTCCTCATCGTGGATAATTTCCTGTGTCTCCTTCTCTAGTTATGTTTTTTAGAACTTAGGAAAGCCTCAAATGGTGTAGCTTTCTTTTTCCTCGTAGGGAAAGTACCATTCTGTAGGTAACCTGGAATGTTGCTCAGTTGCTAGTGTGGGGCCTATTGAAAGATGAAACACTCCTGCAGTGAAGTTTGTGTGTTCCCTGTAGGAGCTCAGTCCTGTTAAAAGGGAAGTGCTTTGCTGCAAAGGTCTGCACTTCAGAGGCTGGTATGTCCCCTGCTGCCTCCCTGAGCCATAACAGCTAAGATAAAATCACAACAGTTGAGAAAATTTCTAGAAAGAACTTGTCAGTATGTGAGCTGGAGAAAGAGAAGGAATAGGAGAAGCACAGCCCTTTATTATCAAATCCTCTTTGTCCAAGGAAGCATCTGCTGGAAGGATTGCCTCAAGGAGTGTTTCCTGATATGGCCAAGGGAGAGTTTCTTCTCTGTTTATTTGAAATTATAGATTTTTTTCCAATTAAATAATACAATTATGACATAGATAATAGAATTATATATTTGCATTTGTAAATTTACATTTTATTTATTCAATAGTTAAATATTTATGAGGTTCCTTCATACCCATTGAAACTTGTCTTCTAATGCCAAGTTATTTGACTCACGTCATGACATTGTCAAACAGCTGAAGAGATTTAGCTCCCCTTAACCTCCGTTTCAACACATTCCCTCATTCTGAAATGTTTCGTCTTTAGTAATCTATAAAGATTGTGTTTGATTTTCTGGACAACTCTCCACTTTATATATGTGTGTGTGCGCGTGTGTGTGTTGAGTTTGAAAGAACCATGGCCACTATGTATGTGCTTCCAAGTCACCTGTTAGCTAGTGGCAACCCCATGAATTTTACAGAATTTTCTTAGGCAAGGACTACTCAGGTGCTTTTGCCATTTCCTTCCTTTAAAATACAGACGACAATACCCGATATTCATTGCCAGTCTCCTATCCAAGTACTAACCTAAACTTCCCCTACTGCCCCATCTAATTCTGCAACATGCATCACATTGGATTCTGGCTATATCTCAGGAGTCAGTCAATGGTTGTCTGTAGTGAGAGTCTGCCATGACCCAGGGCTGGATCCCATATGATCTGAAGAGGCTTCAGATGGGGAAGCAATGGGTGCAGAAATCATTCACGGGAAAGGGGAAGAAAGAAACCATTCAGTCAGAGACTTTGATGTGGAGAAACCTAGAGAACAGAATTGCCTCTGCCTCCACAGTCTTTCTTGCTCTCTTCTTTTTCTTCTGACTTTGAAGATCCCACCTCTAACCCTTAGCACAGCAGGAGATCCTACCAGAATCTGAAAAAATGAGCATGATCTGTAGCAGCTTCCACACAGGAGTGGAACAAGAAACTCTGAATTACCTACAGCCTACTTAAGCCCCTGTTCACTTCTGGCCTTTTCCCAACAATTTTCTTGCTCTATATCCAGCCTAAGATTTCTCTCAGCAATACTAGGAGCTGTCCATGGTCCTGCTTCCTTGAGCACTTGACCATTTTCTGTTCCTCCTGTTAGCTATTCTATTTTTCTATACAGTTTGTAAGAATTTTTAATTTTGTTGAGACTTCTAGGCCGTCAATGTGTGAGGGTAACTGAAGTCACCAAGTATTACAACATTTTCTTCTGTGGCTGAAATGGAATAGTTTCCACTTGGCAAGTCGGTCATCCTATCTCTTTAACTTTTTATCTCCCTATCTCTTTCACTTGTACACTGACTGTATCATATGTAAACCAAGATTAGACTCAGAGGAAGGAACATCGACAATTTAAGATATGCAGATGACACCATACTATTAGCAGAAAACAGCAAAGATTTGGAACAATTACAGAAGAAAATCAAGGAAGAAAGTGCAAAGGAAGGTTTACAGTTGAACATTACGAAAACAATTACCACAGATGATTTGCATAACTTTAAAGTAAGTCATGAAGACGTTGAAATAGTTCAAGATTTTCCATACCTTGACTCAGTCATTAATCAGAATGGAGATTGCAATCAAGAAATCAGAAGACTTGGACTTGGAAGGGCAGCAATGAAGGAACAAAAGAAGATCCTGAAGTGTCAAAAAATATAATTGAATACTAAAGTTAAGATTGTTTAATATTTCCAATTTCTATGTATGGTTGTGAAAGTTGGGCAGTGAAGAAAGTGCATAAGAAGAAGATCAACTCCCTCTTAAATGTGTTGCTGTAAAGGAATTCCTTGGATAGAGTGGACTAAATAAATGGGTCCTAGATCAAATCAATACTTAACTCTCCCTAGAAGCCAAGATAACTAAACTGAGACAGTTGTATTTTGGTATATCATGAGAAGACGTGACTCCATAGAAAAGACAGTAATGCTTACTAAGGTAGAAAGCAGTAGGAAAAGAGGAAAATCACATTCCAGATGGATATACTCAATCAAGGAAGCCACAGCCCTGAGTCTCCAAGACCTGAATAGGGCTGTTGATGACAGGGTGATTTGGAGGTCTCTCATTGATAGGTTCCCCATAAGTCAAAATCAACTTGACAGCAGTTAACAACAAATTATATGTTGTACAAATGCAAACAACTCGCTAGGTAGACCTTTAGTCAGGATCTAGCAAAGAAAATCTTTTATTCTTAAAGCTACCCACTGGGTTTTACTCTTAATGTTTAGACTTACTGACAATTTTAAAGGGGATGGAAATGCAGCTCCAGAAAAACAAGGCTTTAATCTCCTGCCTTGTTTATATAACACTTAAAAAGCTTTTTAAAGGAGAGCAGGTGGGGAAAGGCCTTCACAACACAAAAATAAGAAACATACTTTGGCTTAGTATATTGTGGATTGTCATTGTTGCTGTTGTTTACATGTTCTGATTTGTGTGCCCCCATATACATCTCCAGATCTTGTGAATTTCAATAAGTTATGTTCCAGATTAATCTTTGTATGTGTTTATGTGCATGTGTCCATAGGCAGAAGCATTTTAGAAGACAAATATATGCTTTTTGTCTGTCCTGTCTGAAAGTGCACACTAAAAATTACCCAGTCTTACAAATACACAATATCCACATTTCCTCTCAAGAACTGTTGAGCCACACCTAAAATCATGCTGTTATAATGTGTTCTGAAAGCAACTACTTTAGAATCAGGAGATTTAATATGAGCTCAGTAACCTATGCAAATCAATCTGCAGTGGGCAAGGTGGCTTTACAGATTATAGACCCACTTACAACTGTGACTGCTGCCACTTTGAAGGATGAGAAACTCATTATTGAGGCTTCAAGAATTCCAGCTCAGTGTTTCTGTAGGGTGTTCTCATGGGAGTATCCCAATTCACGTTGTTTCATATACTGTACTCTTCAAGAGTGTGTTTCCTACTTTTTCTTCAGCAGTAAGAGTCTATGCACTGATGCAAAGAGAGATATTTCCAAATTTGGCCCCTACTATGCTTTCTGGTGAAGACAGAAACCCTGTGCAAAGGAAAGAGGGGGCTTGTTTAGATAATGAAGCCTCCTCATTTTTATCTCATTTCTCAATGAGAACAACACAAGTTAAGTATTTGTTAAACTGGGATAAATTTTAATGTGAGCCTGGCCTTAGCATCTTCCTTTCTTCACCTCTATTTTACACAGTTATTGCCTGAACATAAAATGATACAGATCCGAATATCTCCCCAGTGGCTTTTACAACTTCATTTATGTGTCATTTCCCTATTTTTCTGTATGTCTCTTTATACCTTTGATATTTAGGAATCCAATATCCTCTGTTTGGCTTTTAGATATTGGTGTGTTATAAAAAATAATACTGTTATTTCTATTACTTCTAAAGTCCCATTATAGACAATGGCATAGTAAAATGGAGTCCCTTATTTAAAATGGGAAAATCAAGGTTTGCTTTTTGGAATTTATTCCCTCTTCCCACAGTATTTTGAAGCTGTGGATGATTAAATACATTGATGCAGAATCCATGCATATGGAGAGTCAGGGACAACAATGTAAGATTTGACATGTATCAGATTGTACTTCATTTCTTATAGTTTTATTATCATAAGTCCTTACAAGTTGGTAACTTGTTTTTTTCATGAGAATATTTCAACATGCTGAGTTCCGCGTCTAGTAACAATTTTGTACAAGTGTGGTGAGGCGGCAGAAAAACAGAATACACGACACGTGACTAGGAATGCAGTTCTCTAATTCTTGTTCTCATTTGTTAAATCCACTTGTCATTTACATTTGTATTTTGCTGATTCAGCAGCATTTTTTGAATTTGAATGAAGATGTCAGTCTTGCAGGAAAGCAAGGAATATTATGTTTCTACCATCTATCATGACATTGGGGGGGGGGGGGAACATGATGATGTGAGGACATCTTAAGAAGGCACTACTTGGTGGGGATTCTATGAGTCATTGGTGTGGGACCCTTCAGACAAGGCAACTTCTAGTCCCTCTTCATAATTCCCCTCTTGTTTTTCCTAGCCTTTAAACACATTCCTCTCCTTTCCATACATTTTCATGAGTTCCAACTATCCTTTCTGAGTCTTTCATCAAACCTTTGAACACAGCATTCCAACATTCCGAAACATGGGCTGGGGGCTGGGAAGCCTCCATTATTTATCTGTGCTAATTGTAAACCAGGGTTGGGCAAAATGTGGCCCTAAGGGTTGTTGTTGTGGCTCTCTGCCTTTTCAGACTCAAAAGGGAAAGATAAAAAACTGAATTGCTTTCCCCTTGGCAGTTCACCTTTTTAAAATGGGTTGTATGGGTTCTTTACATGGTTGAACATAAGAAGACCATACCCATTTTTCCAAACCTGGACATCCAGCCACTAGAGGTTTTGTTTTGTCCTCCTCCACATTGTGGGGTATTTTAAGGAAGTATGTGAGGGCCCTAGAGGATCCCCAGGGCAAACTATTAGCTACAAACTTGCAGCAGTTGCTCATTCCTGGGAGGGTGATGCAGAAATACCTACAAAAAATAACAGTTTTATACTTTGAACATTATGATTCCTTATATATATTTCTGATGCCTGTCAGTGATGTTGAATGCTGCACATACTTCATCAAACAAACAACAGTGAAGAGCTGGTTTAATTGGGGATGGCAATGTCTTCCAATCACTTTTCATGCTTGGAAGATTTGTTAAACCCAAGACAGTGAGAGATGATTAACTTTTTCTAATGAATTTTCTTAATTAGTAGTTTTTTAGGGGAGCCAATTTTTATCTCTCCAGGTTGGTAGCAATGGCCAGGACAGAGAAATAAAACAATAGAAGGAGGCTAGAAGGAAAGATTGAAATTGTAATGACTCCATTGTTTAGAAGCCATCCTAAACTGCAGGAGCATATATGTAGGAGGGTTATGAGAGTGATTAGTTCTTACACACTGCCAATAGCAACTTGAATTACAGTGTGCCCACATCATACACAGTTTTCAGTTTATGCTGAAAGCTGCGTGCTGGAAGAGGTAACAGAGGGTGTGCCCATGGCATGTGTGCTGCGCTGCAGGCATGAGCCCCATTGTTATCGGTGGGGCTCCAGCATGCACTGTATTTCTCTTATGCGGGGGGGGGGGGGGGGGGGGCGGGAATGGATTCCCCACATAAGGTAAGGGTGCACTATATAATAACATCTGATGGCCCCATTGTGCAATATACTTTACATGCTCACATGGATAATCCTTGTTTCAAAGAATTAAACTGAAATCCAGATAAGTTAAAGATTCCGTTTGTTTTTCAAATAGAGAAAATTATCTAAAGCACTTTCATTAAGATTTAATATTCTGTTTGTACAACTGGCACAAACCTCATATGCTTATGATGCTCCTCCATGTCTTCTCAGGATTGTTAACACAAAGAATCTGGCCTAGAATTCAGTTAAACCACAGTATATTTCTTTCTGGTAGTAACAGGTTCAGGTTGCTTTAAAAGAATCCATCAGTGGTTGCCTGTCGATTTCTAAACTTCCCTGAATGAAATGTTCTATATAGCATGTGACACAACCAGGCTAAACATACTGTAATTTCTTCAACATTTCATCATAGTCCTGTATTAATTTATTTTAGACCCTTCACAACAGACATCTAGGCATCATATAATATGTATAAGCATCATGATAAAAAAAAAATCACACACCCCCCCAAAAAAAATTACCAATACAATAGCTAATATAAATTTTACAAGAGCTAAAATCATAGAAGCACATAACAGGAGCCAATATAAACATCACTACTATGAAGAACTTTAAAAATATAATCTATTAAAAACATGAAAACTATAGATTCTGAACATCTTAAACATTCAACAGATGCTAAAAGACAAAATTTTGAAAGTTTAGGTAGAATTTTTAAAACCTTTTTAGCCTGTTGCCAGTATAACCACACAATAAGACAAACCTTTTTAAGAAAAACATTCTTATAAGACAGGGGTCGTCAATAAGGCTTTTCTCTGGATAGCTATTATCCAGACTTCACACTGAGGAGGCATTAAAAGGGCCTAAATAGATAACTGTAAGGGATGGGTAGGTATTTATGAGAGGACATGTTTTATCCTAATCAACTAAAACAGTGTAAATCAGAGATGAACAAATATGTTTCTCCAGATGTTATTGGCTTACAAACAAACATAAGTCTAAAAATGTATGCCCAAAAATTGACCCCAAAATCCCAGGTTGACTTATTTATGGGTCACTATGGAAACATGATAGCAGCTCTTTCAGATTTCCCCATGTGGTGCGGAAGGAGTTTAGCAAGAAAGAGCCAAGCAGACAGAGTCCTGGGTGACTGATTGATATTGCTTTTTGTTTATAAGTCCTCCTCCCACTGGTGCCTCTGTTTGAAAGAAAGCTGAAATGATGAAGAAAAGCCTCGAAGAGAGTCTCTTTCTATACGCACACATACACACACTGAAGGAGCCTCCAAGTTTTACGCTCGACCTATGGGTCATGGCAAAATCCATAATTTTGGCCCCAAAATCTTGATCTTGACTTATACATGAGGTCGACTTATAGTCAAGTATATATGATACTCTCCTTTAGAACTCTTGCTGGCAGGGCAGGAACTCATTTTCCATAGCTCTGAACAGCCTTGTTGCCATCTTCTGCATCCCTTCCAATTTGTCTATATCCTTCTTTAAGTATGCTGCCATAACTTCATGATTCATCACACACTCTTTCCATCTTTTCCTCTTTTCCTACATTCTGTTGAAGCTGTATTTCTTAACTATGTAGGATTATGTAGAGATGATTTCAAAGAAAAGGTGTTAGTAAATGATGCTAAATGGTTGTTAATTGCAAAGCATCTGAAATTACATAATGCAATGTAACTATCTAATGCTATTGTCTGTCATCAGTTTCAGCAACAGTTATACCTTCCCTCATTCAGAATGATGTCCAAGATTTATATAGGCCATTTTCCATTATAATCACTTTTGTGCAGGAATTGGTGCTTGAAAATCTATTTTGCAGCCATAAAATGTGGATAGGTATGTTAATTTTAAAATCATATCCATGAATTAGAAAGTAGATAGATCCCAATGAATCTGGTTTTGGCTGTTCATCCTCATATTACAGATCAGTGTCTCCACCACTAAGCATGACTTTTTGCTAATAGTTATAGAATCATAGAATTGGAAGAGCCCCACCAACCGGGCCCACATTTCAAATTCTACTTCCAAACCCCCTGCCATGCAGAGGAAATCCAAATCAAATCATCCCCCACAGATGGCCATCCAGCCTCTGTTTAAAGACCTCCAAGGAAGGAGACTCCACTACACTCCCAGGGGAGGTGTTTCCACTGTCGGACACCCTTACTGTCAGGACGTTCTTCCTAATGTTGAGGTGGAATCTCTTTTTCTGTAGCTTGCATCCATTTTCCGGGTCCTAGTCTCTGAAGCAAGTGAAAACAGTCAGCTCCCACCTCCGTATGGCATCCCTTCAAGTATTTAACAGGGCTATCATATCACCTCTAAACCTTCTCTTCTCCAGGCTAAACATCCCCAGCTCCCTAAGTCTTTCCTCATAGGGCATGGTTCTAGACCTTTCACCATTTTACTTGCCCTCCTTTGGACACATTCCAGTTTTTCAACATCTTTATGAATTATGGCACCCAGAACTGGACACTATTCCAGGTGGGGGGCTGACCAAAGCAGAATAGAGTGGCACTATTACTTCCCTTGATCTAGATATGATACTTTTACTGATGCGCCTAAAATTGAATAGGCCTTTTAGCTCCGCATCACACTGTTCACTCATGTTCAGCTTGTGGTCTATTGGACTACCTGATCCCTTTCACACGTAGTCTCTTCAGCCGTGTGTCTCCCATCCTATATCTTGCATTTTATTTTCTCGCCCTAAGGGCAGTACCTTGCATTTCTCCCTGTTGAAGTTCATTTTGTTAGTGTGGCCCAACTTTCTAGTTTATTCAGGTCATCTTGAATGTTGATCTGTCCTCTGGAGTGTTAGCTACCTCCTAATTTGGTGTCATCTCAAATTTGATAAGAATGCTCCCAATTCTGTCATCCAGTCATTGATAAAGATGTTAAATAGCACTGGGCCCAGACGAGCTGTGGACCCCATGGTCACTTCTCTCCAGGATGAAAAGGAGCCATGGTTAGCACCCTTGCGTTCGTCAGTCAACCAATTACAAATCCATGTACAGTTGCCTTGTCTGTCCCACTTTTTTACGCTTGTTTACAGAATGTCATGGGGAACCTTGTCCAAAGCCTTACTGAAATCAAGATATACGATATCCACAGCATTCCCTTCATCTATCAAGCTAGTAATTTTATCAAAGAAAGAGATTAGATTGTCTGGATGACTTCTTTCTCTGTAGGTGTGTTGGATGGGAGACTACAATGAATACCAGGTACTGTGGGCTATTTTTCAGGAGGAAACTGAAAGAACCACCTCTGTATTCCTTACCTAAGAAAACCCTATGAAACCCTATTTATGGGATCACCATAAATCAACAGGCAACCTGAGGTACATACACACACATCAGTGTTAGACAATGTGTTGTCTTGTGTGTATCAGGTTTATTGATAGCATCTTATGAGTGCAATCTTAAGTGGCGCGAGATGGTCAGGACCAACTGAATAGATATTAGAACAGCTGAAACTGCCAATTCCAAGCCCCTCTCAACCCAAACTTCCCCTGGCATGCCTTTGTACCACCGTTGTCTCTGGTCTGGAAGAGGTTTGGATCTGACAGAACTCAGCTCTCCCTCCCCTCCCTTCCATGCCTCCTCTTTTGGTTCTTCTGCTGTCAAATCCTACACACCGAGTTTGCCAGCTGATTGTCATGTCAGAAGATCTCGGGGATCAGCTGTCAGAAATCGTTCTGATACCGAAGGCCATTTCTGTCAAGAGAAGAGGCTTGAAGCTGAATAGCTACAATCCTATAGACACTGGCGGGGGCGCCTGGGCTCGGCACCCACACACACACACACACATCCCTTCCATGTGCATGTCATGTCTGCGTATGCACACACACACATCATTCCTCATTATCTAAGGCAAAGCAAAAACAGGATTAGGTTCTTACATTTGCTAATATAACATCGATTTGTCCGTTTGGGCTAGTATGTTTTCACTATGTATGTGCCTGTTTTGTACCACAAGAAATGGCAGCTAGCTTTGGTTGATTTTATTAATCTGCTTACAGAAGTGAATGTAGCAGTACCACAGCAGAGCAACACCCAAGACATAGTGTAATATCTTAGCAAAGTTCAGAGGTGCCAGTCTTGTGGAACAGAGCAGACAGAACCATCTGTGAGGGAAACATGACTGAGGATCAAGGCCCTTGCCGCATAGTTATGAAAATTGGTGTGTGTACATAGAGACAGAGGCTGGATCTTGAGGACAAGTTTGAAAGACATTGTCATATTGACTGCTTGGAATTGTTTACCATCCGTAAACTGGAAATGAGAAAGAAGGCGAGGGAATTGTCTGCCTTACAAGACATTGCTGGCCTTATTAGATGCATCTACAAAGAAAATTCAACTCTCCACAGGTGTCCTGGATTCAAAGCATTCTTCAGCCAGCCCCAGTGTCATTAGGAAGGTGTCTGGTTGCCAGCACATCTCAGTTCTCTGGCAGCCAAAAGAGCATACACACCCCCCCAAACTTTTATTAAAGAAACTAGGAAATTTCTTCTTGTATCCCTGATGCTCCTGTGCATTGCCACTCAAGTTGTCTCAGAGAGATATGCTGAAGACAGCTTCAGGGAAAGAGGGGTCAGTGGGGACTTCGCTTAGCCTACAGAAGGGCTTGAGTTTGGAAGGATAGTTTTGTTTGAGGCAATCTCCAGGGTTATTTAATTACTGTCAGTTCTAATTAATTAATTGCACTGTGGCTGGCCAAACCTTCTACAAAAAAAAAAAAAAAAACCTTCCAGAGCAGTGAGCCACCACTAATCACACAAAGCACAGAACTGATTTTGATAAAGCTGCATGAAAACTTCCTTGTTAAAAGTATTCGGGAAAATGAGTGATATCCACATGAAGGGCAACAAACTGTTTCAGTTATGCATTATGCATATTGGCTAGATGTCAAAACAGAGACGGTTGCATTTCCTGTCAGCTGTCTTTCCCTGGGAATTTTACTCCAAGAGGCTAGAGATCTACATAGTGCACAAATGATATCAGAGGTTATGAAATTACTGTTATTTTGATATGATAAGTACTGTATGCTGTAGCTTGAGAATTTCAGATTAAAGTAAGAACATAAGAATGGCCATAGGGTCAGAACAGATTTCTGTTCATGTAGTGGCCAACAAGTCATCAGATATATGTGGGGGTTGCTACATGGTTGTGTCTTATGGCAATGAATTCCACAGTTCATGTAAGAACTTCCTTTTATCTGCCCTGAATTTCCCACCTTCTGACTTCAATGGATGACCTTATGGGAAAAGCAAAAAAGCATCTCCCTGTAAGGACAAATGAAATTGGCAGTTTTACAGTCAGCCCTCTATATCCATGGATTCTTCATCCACATTCCACAACCATCCACAGCGCTTGAGACTCTCTCTCTCTCTCTCTCTCTCTCTCTATTATATCTATCTATATTATTTGTGTGTGTGTGTGTGTGTGTGTGTGTGTGTATATGTATAGGTTACACACACACACACCACACACACAACACCTCACATACTGTATATCAAAAAACCAAACTTGATTTGCCGTTAATATAAGGGGCACTATTTCCTTCTGCCATTGCATTTTTATGGGATGAATATCCATGGATTTTGGTTCCTTGAGGGGTCCTGATCCAAACCTCAGCATATACAAGTGCCCACTGTACTATATATAATCTAATAATAATAATAATATATATACCGCTTTTCCGCCAATCAAAGCGGTGTACAAACAATTAAAAAACCATAAAAAACATTGCATAAAATAGATAAAATCCCATAATAAAACTGTGCAATCACAAACATTTTAAACACAATCGTTACACTCAGGGTAAGCGTAGGGAATCGATGGCAACAGAGAAGGAGCTTCATTCTTCGCGGGGGAGCTTGACCAAAAAGTTTTAAGCCTCTTTTTGAATGTTTCTAGGGGGTTGTCAGACAGAGCTCCTCGGGTAGATCATTCCACATCCGCGGGGCCACCACTGAAAAGCCATCTGGGAGTGTGGCAACATATTGGAGTGGATACCAATAAGTTTTCCCAGATGTTCTGTAGTGTGCGGGCGGATCATATGGGGAGATGCGGTCCCTCAAGTAACTCGGGCCTAAGCCATGTAGGGCTTTATAGTGTAACCAACACTTTGTATTGCGCTGGAACCAAATGGGCAGCCAGTGAATTATTATTTACTTACAATCCTTTTCTAATTATGACCAAATTAGAATTTGATTTCTCCTTTTCCTTTTATTTTAACAGCATGTGCATACGGAGTTGACATTTTCTCTGCTCTGTCTCTACCACAACCTGAAGACGCCTGCTGGTGAGTTGCTGTCAATTTAAATCCCATCAGTGCACATACTAGGTGGGAATTTTTTGCTCCAGTATTCATCATTTTACCTTTGTTTACATTAACTTTCATTTGCCGTTTTAATGCCTATTTTGTAGAGATCAATTTTTAGCACCTTTGTAGAGATCATTTTCAAGTGATCTCTGTTTGTAGAGATCCTTTTCTCCTGGTTTTGTGGTTTATTTGTTGTGGTGTATTATTTGTGGTATGGTTGTTTATATATTGTTAATCATCAAAAAGAAGTCAAAAGGATGCACAAATGTGCATATGCTAATTTACAGTTGCATTTAGAAATAATAATTATAATATAAATAGAAATGCACAGTGAAAAACATCCCACTCAACAACTGAGAATGGGCCAAACATAAATGTCATCAGTAGATCCTGTGGGCTTGTGCACACACAACCCACATATCCACAGTTCCACAGCTTTCCTTTCTTTAATTTTCACTGTCCTATATTTCTCCTCTCCCCCACACACATGCACCTACACACCCATACACCATTCATCTGTCATCTAATAACTTACCTGCTAGCAATAGCAAAATGTGCGGCAAGCAGGACATGGACAGGGAAGCAGTCTAGGGAGCAGCCATTATAACAGTAATGGGCAGAGGATGATATGGCAGGTCCCCTGGGCTGAAAGTGCTGCTGATCAGTGTCAGGTTGGTGAATGGAAACACATCTCTGACCCAGGACTTGATTCAGGCTTGTATCACAGATACCTGCCTGGGTGAAACGTGTGTGTGTGTGGGGGGGGGAGTAATCTCTCCCCGCTTTAACCACCTGGGTTCTCGTTACAGGAGCAGGCAAGGCCTGGAGGGTGTGAGAAGGTGGGGATTGCAATGGTCTATCACAGGCCTGCATAACATAAGGCCTGAGGGCCACATATGGCCCACCAAAGGATTTCAGGTGGCCCTTAATGATGTGAAATTACATCTATGCTCCTCCACTCCTCTGTCTCCTCCTGAGGAGAGGGCCATGTGGAGGAGCAGAAGAAAAAGCAAACACTCATCCTATAGGGCTCCTCCGCTGTTTGGCTTTCTTTCAAGCAGAAAGCTGGGTAAAGGAGGAGGAGGAGGAGGAAGAAAGGAAATATTTGCTCCTCGAGGCTCTTCTGTTGCTTGGCCTTCTCCCACGGAGAAGCCTGGGTGAAGAAGAAGGACAGGCAAGGCTCCTCTGCCACTTGGCTTTCTCCTGAGGAGAGGGCTGAGCAAAGGAGGAGGAGGATGGAATTAATATTAATTAGTACTAATTAATATTAGTAATTAGTTAATGTTTAATTAAAACCTATCTGTGGCCCAAAGAAGTTTAGCCCATTTTAATTTTAGCCCCTACCTACTGGTCTGGTCTATCCGGATTCCCTTACCCTTACCAGGTGCCCTGTACCACTGTCTGCTGGGTATGTGTCCATTCCTTGAGACATCGAATCTAACTACAGTGACACATGGCTTGATTACATCTCATTTGGACTGCTGTGATCCATTCTTACGTGAGGCAGTTCAGAAACTTCAGCAAGCAAACTGAAGCAGACAGAATGCTGAGTGGGGCCAATTATGGAGCATATAACTCTCCTGTTGAAACAGCTCCTCTGGCTACTGATTTGTTTCTGAACACAGATCACAGTGCTGATCATGACCTATAAAGCCCTATATGGCTTAGGTCCAGGCTGTCTGAAAGACTCTGGCCCAGTACAGACTGGTGCCTTACGCTGGCCTGGGGCCCTACTGCGCTGTCCGGGCACCATCTTGGCGCACACCCATTCAAACGGTCCACATCATTGCCACGTCGTTTGGTTGGCCTCTGTCCGCCCCTTTCCCCCAGTCTGTACAGATCCTTTATCTCCCCATAAGAACCTTTAAGGGTCCTAAAATTAACTTGAGAAAGGCTTACTTTCAGTCCTGTCGCCATCACAGGCTCGTTTGGTTTGGACATGAGAGAAAGCCTTCACAGTGGCTGCTCCCACCCTTTGCAACGCCCTTCCATGAGTTAGGCTGGCCTCCTCCCTGCTTTCCTTCCACCAGCAGTCAAAGACATTTTTATTCAAGCAGGCTTTTAATATTTAATAGTGTCAGGAATGTCTTGATATGCAGTGTGTGCTTTAGTTATGTTTAACTTTTGCATGGTTTTTGTAATTTTATGCTGCTTTTAGCTAATGATTTTAATTGTTTTTAAAAGTTTTTGTAAAGTCGTCAAATTATTTTGCCTGTGAGTCACTGTAGGTCCCCTTCTGGGAGAAAGGCAGCATAGAAATGAAATGAAATGAATAAATAAATAAATACAATTGGCGATTACCAGGTTGTTTAATCCTGATCTGTGCATATATAAATATCCCTTCCTCCTTCTCCCTTCCCCCCACCACGTTTTCCTGTCAGCATAAGCTTCAGAGCCAACAATAATGCAAAATGGGGAGTGGGACAGAACATTGCTACTATTTCTGCAAGCAAGGAACCATCTCCCTTTTCCTGTGCTTGCTGGGATTTGTAGTCTGGTAAGTAGTGGGAGAAACAGAGCATCAGTTCCCAAATGCAGTGTGTTCTGGTCCATCTAAATCCATAAATGTAGAAAACATTTGTTGTTGTGTCTTTTCAAGTAATTTCCAACTTATGGTGACCATAAGACAAACCTATCACAAGGTTTTCTTGGCGAGATTTGTGTAACTCACCCAAGGTTACCCAGTGGGTTTCCATGGCTAGGATTTTGTTTTCATTTAGTGGAAAGTAAAAGCAAAGGAAGCAGCAACCAGTATATAGTGTCCCCCTGTTAAAGATTCGGGATTCATATGGAACCTAGGCCCCATTCCCATTGGGCAAAAAAAGCGACTTATATTGCTGTGATTCTGACTCGGATTTTTTCCCCGAGTCATATTCTAATCTGGTCCCTCATTCCCATTATGAAAGGGGGCAAACGAACTTGGGGTTTTTTGACCGATGTTCTCGTTCGCATTGAAATTTTCTCGGTTGTAATTTGAAATGGACTTTTTTGCTCCCCATTCCCATTGCCCTTCTGGAACCTCTTTTTTTTAAAAGCAGCTGTCAATCAAGCGCCTAAGCGCTTGATGTCACAGCCAATCAGTCTCTTAAGCACTTTTCCCCTCTGGGAAAGGGAAAAGGGAGCCTCTATTCCCCCCATGTCCCTTTGCCTCCCCGGCTCTCCTGTGTCTTCCCAGACTCCCTCTGGGAAAGGGAAATGGGAGCCTCTATTCCCCCCGTGTCCCTTTGCATCCCAGGCTCTCTGGTGTCTTCTCAGAGTGCCTCTGGGAAAAGGAAAAGGGAGCCTCTATTCCCCCAGGTCCCTTTGCATCCCAGGCTCTCCGGTGTCTTCCCAGAGTGCCTCTGGGAAAGGGGAAAGGGAGCCTCTATCCCCTCAAGTCCCTTTGCCTCCCCCATTGCTCCCTGGGCTGTTTGGGGTGCGATTGAGCAGGCATGTAAAAAAAAGAAAAGAAAAAATAATAGTTAAAAATGGTGTTCAATGGGTCTCCTCACACGTCCATCTATGCATGTGGAGCAGGGGGGAGATTGCAGGGAGCGTAATGTGTTTACTGTATTTGGAGATCAGTGTAGCAATTTGCTATGTTTGGACACCTGACAGAGCGCCTAAGCGATCGAAAGCTTAATTTTAAAAAAAAATTGTCTACACATGCGATCGCCTACCCTGCTTCCCACTCCCCCAGGGGAAAGGCTATGCGAACAGGATAAAATGGTGCCAGTAATGCAGGAAAGAGAACAAGCAGGGAACACCCCCAGGCCAGCCCCTTGAGCACTGCTTCTCCCATCCCCAAGTTCCCGAATCAGACACCCTTGTTGTTCCCATTCATTTGCCCCGGATCAGACTCAGGAGACACAGGAAAAACCTCTAAAAATGTGCACCCTTTTAAAACCGGTTTATCCACCACTGATTTGGATTTTCCAAGGAAAAATCGATTACATAGGGATCAGATCCGAATTCCAATGGGAACAAAATCAGCACAATGAGGATCGAATGCATGCTCAAATGGGAACAATGCACCCAAAATTCGATTCTTCATCCATGTTATAAGCCAGTGGGAATGGAGCCCTAGACAGAACCATAAAATCACAAAGTGTCTAAGACAAAAAAAACACCTAAGTATATATGTTGTTTTTCTCCCAAGAATAGAAATGTGCATCGATTGCCCAGTAGAAACTGTGAACCAACAGCAGTATTTACAGGATGTAGTTTGAACTTAATTATTTAAAAACTTTATTTATGACAATAAACAACAAATCAATACAAGCAAAAAAATAAAAATAAAAGGAAAGGAATGACAAAAACAAAAAACCCTGCTATCAACCAAGCAATGCAAATATTGTTCTTAAATTTAGCTCTAGCCAATAATGATTGTGTGCGTGCATGCCTTCAAGTAATCTGTCAACTTATGGCAACCCCATGAATTTCATAGGGTTTTCTTAGGCAAGGAATATTCAGGGTGGTTTTGCCAGTTCCTTCCTCTCAAATACAATCTATAGCACCTGCTTATCGAAGTAATAACCAGGGCTGACTCTGTTTAGCTTCCAAGATCAGACAAGATCTGGTGCCTTCAGAGTATTTAAGTGGCTTAATTATTATACGGTATCCCTTTAATAACATATTCTTTTTAAAGTGATGAGAACCCAAATGTTCGTTGATGTAATGGTAGACCACTGAATGATTCTTGCACAGTTATTGATGAAATAACTGAGACCTAATTGTGGCAAATGTGTCTTTTTTTGAGATCCCCTCTAGCCATTCAAGCTGTCATTTTTTTCTGCAAGAGCAACTCTCTGTCAAATCGGTGTCAAAATGAAAGATCTTTTAGTATATTCCATATTCTTGTGATTTTTAATGGTGCAGAACCCATCAATATAGCAATAAGTTCTTTATATGGAACATTTGCCTTTCTCCCTTCAAAAATGGTTAAGAATAATAAAAGGTCCTCTGGGCTGTAGCTCTTGATTTTTTAGTTTTCTTCCAAGTCGACTATTATCATTCAGTAGCTACCAATTTGGGGCAAAACAACCACATGTGATCTTTTGTCCAGATTACACCACAGATTCACCAGCAGTAGGTTGAAATGTAGTTGTTTGCTTTGTGATGTTTAACTGGTGTTAAATACCATCTGTAAATAGTCTACAATACATTGTTGTTGTGTGCCTCCAAGTCATTTTTTACGTATGATGACCCTAAGGCATACCTACCATAGGGTTTTATTAGCAAGTTTCTTCAGAAGGGGTTTGCCATTACCATCCTCTGAGGCTGAGAGAGTGTGACTTGCCCACGGTGGGTTTTTATACTCGAACAGGGATTTGAATCCTGTTCTCCAGTGTCATTGCCCAACACTCAAACCACTACACTACTCTGAATTGTTTTCAGTATAACTTCCCTGAATGAGGCTGATGGTGATTTATAAGGTAGCAAAGGCCCCAAACAGATGGGCCAAAAGCGCTGCCTTCGGGCCAATTTGGGATTGTTGCGTTCAGATAACACATGCCCCTGGATCGGGCCGAAGCTGCACCACAGACACCTAAGGCGGCCCAAACCTGGCCACAGAAGAAGTGCAAAAAAGTTCTCCTTGCCCATGGTCCATGGTGGCAGCTGACCTTGGGACTGCAGCATCTGCTTGCTGCAGTCCTGCACTGTTCAGGGCACTCTTGTGGTTGAAGCAGCTACAGGGCGCTCCAAGCTATCCATTTGCTTGAGGCAAAGATTCATAGTTTGGCCCAATGTGTTTCTGAAACAGAAATAATGCAGTATAGCTCCTACAGTATTTTTGAACCACTCTTCCATATATTTCTTTGATTATGTCTGTATAAATTAGATAACAGCCCTCTAATTGTTGAAAAGGGAGAAATAAATAAAAACTCAAAGCTAGTCAATTTTTTGGGGGGGGGGGCTAAGTACATGTATAGTTTTTAAAAGATGAAACCAAGCACTTCAGTATCAGATAGTTTTGTCAGACTCTGTTCCAAAGACAGAGGTTTAAAAATTGGTGTGTGTGTGTGTGTGTGTGTGTGTGTATAAAATCACCTCTCTTTCCTTCTTCCATATTGTTTAGATTCGCCTCTATGTTTAAAACTGGGGTGTCATTGAAAAGGACAGAGAAGTGATATAAGCGGGGCTAAAAATTTGGAAGAGGTCTTCCATATGCTCATCATTTCCAAAGGAAAGGGGTTGACAATACTATTTAGTTTACCTTTAGAAAGGGAAAGAAATATTAGTAAATTTCTAGTAAGTTTCCATTTCAGTCCATATTATGTCTTTGCTGCCTCCCCTAATAAATTTGCAAATTGGTTTTAACTGGAATGCCATACAATATATAACCAAATTAGGAATAGCCAACCCTCCAAAGGTAATTTGTTTATATTTAATTTTGTTAGCAAAGGTAACAGATTTGTTGTGATATCTGCAGTTCTCCAAACCTTGTGGGTGCCTTGGTTTTCTTGGAAATTGAATCTTATGGAAATTGTCTGAAATAGAAATAAGAATTTAGGGAAAATAAGTGCTTTAACAATAGCTGATCTTCTCATCATACTTAATTTCAATTTTGTCCAGTCAATCAGTTTCTTCTTAATATATTTAAAAAACAGTTTATAATTAATGATACAATATTTGGAGCTATCATTTATTAATAATACCTCCAAATATCTAATACTTTAACAACTAAGAAGGATATTTGCCAGTTTCATAAGCTATTTTTGATTTTCTGTAGGCATGTTGAAACAGTTTAGATAGTTTGAACTGAAATTGCAAGCTTCCTAAAACCTGTGATTTGAATTCTGTTAGTTGTCAATAATAATAATTGCAGTTCAGAAATTCGGAAATAATTTTCCAGTTGAAGATTGTAACATTTATAGGTAGGATGAAAAAAAAAAAGGAATCTTAAATCATCATTCACATGTCATTTGGTTTAATAATTGCTGTAAATATAGCTGTTTCCCATGCATATATGGTAAAAGCAAAAGAGAAACAACCACTGAGCAAATCTTCCTCCACTTCCTCCTGCTAAAATCATGCCTGTTTGGGGTATATCCCCTCCAATGTAATCCTTTCCATAAACAAAAGGCTCAGTCTAGATAACCATTGTTTGAGTTTTAACCCTTTAACCGTTTACTGTAGGTCACCAAATGGTTACCGACTGAAGAAGAATCTTGAAGAGTTTGGTGTTTTTGTTTTCTTTTACCAAAAATCTTTTCTCCTTCATTTATATTGCATAGTCACTCATCTACTTTACTTTAATAATATTGTTAAATTAAAGTACTATGAGTAATCCAACTGCTCTGGCTGAAGAGTGGCCTAGCAAAAAAGAAGACCACAGACCCTACTCGAACACAGCTATATCACACAGGGACGTAGCTAGGATTTTAGGAAGGGGGGGTCCAGACTAAGTGCCACCATTATAATGGGGCTTGGGTGCAGCAGCGCAGCAGCACACACTATTCATTTTTCTAATGGAAGGAAGGGGTCCGGACCCCAAGAACCCCCCCCTTGGCTACGTCCCTGTATCACAGCGTAAACAAGTCTAGCTGGCTATGGTGTTTTTCTTCTGGTGAAAAACAATGAGCAGTTGTGCTTAGTTTTATTGTTGCACCCTAGAGAAGGAAAGTGGGGGGCAGGGGGTTGGGGAGAGACCACTAGGAAGAATAACCTGGGAGTTGGATACCAGTCCCTGTGTTCTGGGAAAGAAGTAGCAGGTGGGATTGCCTAAAGCCTGCATTGACCTGTGACAATCAACTGCCTGATTGTTAGGTAGTGAGGATGCAAAGGATGGATCTGTTGGTTGCTCAAGGCAATGCAATCCCCATGGAGAGAGATGGGGCTGCAGGACATTAATTGGAGCTGGAATTTTGCTGGGTTACAATTAGATCCTTCGCTGTTTAGCAAATGTACTGGACAGATGATGAGTAATGGCAGCTTGGACTGAAAGAGTTTATTACTGGAGCTGAAGGGACTTCTGTTAATAAGCATGTAGCATGTTGGTCATGTCCCTTGGACAGAGGGCTGAAGTACTCAACGTGGAGGGTCCAGGTGTGGGTAGTGGTAGAAATTTTTGGATCCAAGTCACTGAAATTGCAAGGACAATAGTGCCTGGTAGAATGCAGGCAGTGGTGCGCATGCTGCTATTGCTTCACTCTAAAGTCTCTTTGTTGTGGATGTGCTGCTACCTTTGTGTAAACTGAAGGCTGCGACTCTTTAAGAACAAAAATGCCAGACAGGTACAATTTTTTCCAAACTGAAAGGAAGAAGAATTGCTATGCCTGCTTTGATATTTCTGCTATGTGTGTTATTAAACAATTAATAGGCTAGGGCATATCCATTTGTCACTCAAACGAATTCTTCCCCATAATGGTTTGGATTCAGAGAAACTCCTCCATTAACAGAATAGTTCCTTTTGTTTGAAGAAGGGCTTTTGATCCTGCAAAGGTTCTCTCTAATGGAAGGAGAAGAGAGGCCATAATCACCAGTTTTCCTTTTCCATAAAAAGCTTCCTGCACCACCTCCTGGGCTATTTTGGTGAGCATTCCAACTCCCAGGGCACATCTGAAGGCAGGTGTAAGGGGAAGGAAAACTGGTGAAAATTTGCTCCCCTGTTTTGTCATTAGGAATGCACCATAAGCAGTATTCTGCTTATGAAATTTCTGGATCTAGTCAAACTTGGATAGTCCTCAAGTAGGTTGGTAAAGAAGGCTTTGAATGCGTTTGTGTTAATAATTGAGTGTTTACCATTCTGTGTTCACTAGAGAAACAGACCAAATAAAAATCACAAGGAATCCTGTGCCACTTAAAACAGCAACGATTTTAATAGTATGAGCCTTCATGGATTATAGCCTGTGATAAGGATTAAAGCCCACATGCGTGAAATGTTTCATCCCATATAGACTACAACTCTCTAAAGACAATAGTGAAGATCTGTTTCCAAAGCAGTATCTAACATTTGCACAAGAGTAACCAGCCATGCAGTAGTGCAACAAACATTGTTTTGGTGAATACATTTTCATCAGCCTTTCTGCTTTATCTTATTCATACATTTCTGAAACAAAGGGTCAAAGGAAATATTTTTTGTTGACTTAGGCTTGTTTGTAATCCTCATATTTTTAAAATCTGCTTACTGGAATCACTTCTGTGCATTGTATTAGAGTTATTCCAGAACATCTGTGTGATGTGAAGCAAGAAACAAAGGCCCAATACAGATGGGCAAAACATGCCGTCGTGGGGCTGATTTAAGGGTTTGGGAGAGCAGAGTGTCCCCACTCTCCTGAGCCCTATCACGCTCTCCTGGTGCCATTTTGGTGCACATGCCTTCAGATGGCATGCATGCCAATGACATACTTTGTGTGCTGTGTCCAAACGTCACCGTGCCACTCCAGGGCACTAATGGTGCCTTGGCAGTGGCAGAAAAAGAAGCAGCATTTCGCAGCTCCTTTTTCTGAGAACGTTCTTGCTGAAATGTGCAGTCCCCACGGCAATGATGCAGGGATAAAGGGGCGGCCTGTGTCCGCCCCTTTCCCCCCATCTGTCCAACCCAAAAGTCCTGTCGCCACCACTCATGGTGGATAGTATGCACATCTAAGCCCCAAAACTCCCTTGGCCCTCCTCTGCTGTTGTTCTCACAGGAAAGGAGTTTGTGTGGAATGAACCTGTACCTGCTTGCTTAGAGGACCAGCACATATGTCCCCTTTGCTGCAACATTCTTTGGGCTATTCCTTTTTAGGTGTTGACAATTAATGAGGAAGTGGTTTTTTCCTATTCTAACTGTCCAAATGAAATAAGTAATTAAAAATCATGCATATGGGTTGAAGTTATATTGTGATTATGTTAACCAGAAGGCACAAGATATAACCAGTAATTTGCATATACCAACTTTTCAAATGAGTTGCTATGAATAAGCCCCACTGAATTCAATTGGAATTACTTCCAGGTAAGTATTTATGCAGTGGTAACTGTGCTATAATAAAGTCACTCAGACTGCAGTCCATTGCAAACTGACAGAAATATTGGATGCAGTAGCATTTGCTTTTGGGCACATATGCAAAATATTGATCTTAGTTCTCTTCAGTTTGGATTGCTACTTGAAACATGGAGATAATGAGAATACTAGCCAAATTTTCAAGGAGGTTGCAAGAATTAGATAGCTAATATATGTGAGGTGCTTTGGATGCACACACAAAGGCATTATATGCAAGGCTACCAATGACTTTTGTTCAAGAAAGAATATTGTGTCACCCAACTGTTTTGTCTGCTGGCTAGGCATAAATAATCCTTTACTGTGTACTTCATAACAAATCCCAATGAATTAAGTGGGGTTTACTTAAGTAATATTACGCTGTTAATTTAGAGGTTCGACAGACGGGTGCTTTGCAATGGCCTGGGCCTGAACTAGGGGTGCATGGGGGTCTGAGTGTTTACATGCTCAGCAACCCTACCGTGCACCCTGGCCGCCATTATTGCGCACACCCATCCATACAGGGCGCAAGATGATGATGTCCATGCAGCACAGTGCCCAAACAGCAGCGCACCATGCAGATGTCATAATTGCACATGAGTGCGCCAATGGTGCCCCATGCATGGCCTAACCCCGCCCCCCCGCCATGAGTGGGTTCTTTTTAGGCCTCCTGGAAGCCGTGGTGTTTGGTTGCTGCAGTCTCCATTCAGGGCAGAAAGGGGTGGCGGCATCTCCCAATCTGTATGGCCCCTTAGTTGCCAGTTCTGCAAAGAAAGTGGTTATTAAAAAAGCAAAGAAAAGAAGTAGTGAAGGGATACTACCTTTGGCCATAAATTGATCACCCTTCCCATTGTACCCTTCCCCTTTGTTTCTGGACTGGAACTTTTGAAATGCTGTGGAATGAGGAAACTGGCAAGGATCCAAACAAAGCTAAATGCAAAGACAAACTAACGTTTCCCTCACAAAACAAACGTAACTAGAGACTGACCATAGCCACATTTCTGGATAGACATTCCCTCCTACCCTTTCCAGAGAGACTAGTTCCTATCAACTTTCCTTTCCTGGGAGCAAAAAGCTCTTCAGAGTTCTGACTAATGAATAAGAGGCATTTTTCTATCCAATCTTATATCAAAAAATCTCAGGGCAGCCTACAAGTAAAATCAATAAAAATAGGTTAAAACAATTTAAAACAAAATGAATCTAAATAAACTAAAAACAGTGGGATTTAATAATTGGGCATGTAGTAAGTTTTAAAAGACGAGGAAGCACAATTTCATAAAGTGTGAGAGACATTGCTAAAAGTAACCTAGCTGAGTCATTAAATAATATGACAGATACACTGATGATAGCATATGAACACCATGAGAATACAAAGAGAAAATAGGGCAATATTGATTCTCTCACATATGCCTGAAGAGCTGACTAAAACGTTCCTTCTTTTGAAGGAAAAATGTAAGCCATATAAAGTGGGATTCAGATGTTTCATTTGTTGTAAGATCCACAAAAAGGGCACCTTTGGTATATGTGGGTTGATAGCGTGGATTTCATTCTTCCTACTCACTTCCAAAATATATGCCTGAGGAACCTCTGACCAGATATTATTCACACCAGTGTGAATGTAATAGCACTGCATAAATACAGTATCACAAAGTTGTCTGAGATCCTAGTATGGAACCATTACTGGATCTAATTGAAGAATTCGGAGCATATTGGGGATGTAAAATTAACAAAAATAAATCAGCACTATTAACAAAAAATGTTGGAAAAGAAGAAGAGAAGTGGTTAGAGGAGAAATCGGGAATTGTAATAAAGAAAAAAGTAAAATATTTGGGAATTTGGTTATCAAAAAAAACTAATGAATTATTTGAAAACAATTATGTCAAACTGTGGTTAGATATTAAGAAAGATTTATCGAATTGGAATAAGTTAAAACTATCGTTCATGGGTAGAATAGCTACAATAAAAATGTCCATTCTCCCAAAAATTCTCTTTTTGTTTCAGATGATTCCTATTATTAATTCGAAGAAACCATTCGTAAATTGGGAAAGAGATATATCAAGATTCATTTGGCAGAATAAAAGACCAAGAATTAGATTGAAGCTATTGCAGGATGCCAAAGAAAGAGAAGGAATGGGATTACCGAATCTGCAATTATACTCAGAAGCTTGTAGCCTTATTTGGCTAAAGGAGTGGATGAGTTTAGAGGATAGGAAACTTTTGGAACTAGAAGGAGAAGGGCTTAGTTATGGTTTTCATGCCTATTTAATGTATAATAAAGAAAAAGTTAACAAAATAATCAGTAATCATTGTGTGAGAAGGAATTTATTAGCGGTTTGGAATAAATACAAAAGGCGGATTATTATTAAACTCCCGATGTGGCTATCACCCCATGAGGCTATATATAGAAAAGGAATGATCAGAAGGGGAAAATGGTTCAAATATAGTGAATTGACAAAAAAGAATATGGGTAAAATAATAATAAAATCACAAGCAGAATTGAAACAAGAAGGATTTGATATGGGTTGGTATGCATATAGAAGGATATACGAAAGAATGATGAAAGACCTAAAAGAAATTGGAGATGAAGAAAATAAGACAGATTTGGAGGCATTATTAATCAATAATCAAGAAAAGGAAATTGGGAAAATATATAAAAAACTATTAGAATGGGAAATGGAGGGAGAAGTATTTAAAGAGACTATGATCAAATGGACAAATTATGTAGGACATAATATACAAATGGAACAGTGGGAATTTATGTGGATTAAAGGACTGAAACACACAGCTTTGCAAAACATAAAGGAAAATTGGTTTAAAATGTTCTATCAGTGGTATCTAACCCCTGAGAGATTAGCTAAAATATATAAAAATAAAAACAATCAATGCTGGAAATGTGGAGACACAATTGGGACGTTTATCCACTGCTGGTGGAGTTGCAAGAAAATAAATAATTTTTGGAAACAAATCAGAGATTTAATAGATGAAATATTACACATCAAATTAGAACTAAAACCAGAGAGCTTTTTATTAGGACTTTTTGATAATGAAATAGAAATAAAATTTGGAAAACAATTATTTTATATGATGGCGATAGCAAGAATCTTATTGGCTCAGAAATGGAAATCAAAGGACACTCCAAAAAAAGAAGAATGGATAATAAAATTGATGGAAATTATAGAAATGGACAAATTAACACAGGTAATAAGGGATACAGCCATGGTGGATGTCGAGAAGAAAATTAATGATGAATGGCAATTGGTGTTTGAATATATGAGGAAACAGTGTAAAGAAATAATACTGTAAAATAGTGATATCGATAAATTTGATGATAGATTGTACTGATTTGTTAATAATTTGTATGTTGATTATCTGCTGAAGAAGCTTAGTATACACAATGAAGTAATTGCAATAAGATAGAGAAAGTGAAGGATTTAAAGATGATGGAGAATGTACTTAGGAGAATTCTTAGTATAGAACAGACCAAATAGAACATATATAAGAGATACAAGAATATTACAATTCAAGCAAAGAGGATGGAAGTCTCAGGATGTGTGAGGATGAGTTAGAGTTGTATGTTAGACGATAGTGTAGATGTAGAGGTAATTAGGTGATAGTAGATGGTAAGATGGTAAATGGAGTTCTTTTTCTTTTTTTCTTTTTATTCTCGTTAGTAGGTATAGGGGGTTGGGGGGAGGGAAAGTGGGGGGAGGAATACGTAGAATAAACGACTTGGGAGGGGAGGGTTAGGGGTGGATGTTATGCTTGTGTATGTTTGTTGGATTGTATATATGTGTGTTGTTTGTATTAAAATTTAAATTAAAAAAAACAAAGTTGTCTGAGATCAATCCATTAAAGAAGCAGTGGTGAAGAATTCAGCGCTGCTGTCCAGAAGGCTGCTGAGAAGCTGGTATTAATTGAAGCCTGCAATAAGGGGATGCTGTGACCCATCACATGTTCCCTTTGCCTTGTGTTGTCTGAAGTCTCACTGTCTATTGCAGCTTGAGAATCAGGAAATCTTAGACGTTGGGCTTCTTCTTGTTGGCTGGATGCCCAGCTCTACAGAGTAACAGAACAAAAATATTGTACAACATTTGCACAGAGTCTGGCTGAGATTGCCTACTTGGGTCTGGGAGTGGAGAGCCCAACTAGTTAATTTAAAAAACCTAATTAGAATTCAATAGACATTCTCCACCAGATTATATTCATTTGAAGTTGGTTGATATTTGGGGCCTACCCTGCTTCACAAAAGGTTTCTTACAAAGCGATAGTCCTTGGAAATCCCAAACCAGTGATTCACATCCCTCCTTCAGTTCCCAGCTAATCCTCCAGCTTTTCCTGGTTTTAACATGAATAAAGCTTCTAAAAGGCCAGCAAATAGGAAAAGATATTTGACAGTAATCCCTTCGTTCCCAAGGGCCAGTCTTCTCATATTACAGGTTATTAAAAACAAAATCCAAGCAGCAAAAGAAAGAGGGGGAAAAATCAGCAAGGGTAAGAAAGATTTAAGCACCTCAGCTTTCATTGGGAGCAGGAAATCTCAGATGGCTCTGACTAGGAGAATTAAAACACAGAAACTTTGCATGAAGTTAGGAGATTTTAGGTTTGCTGATAGGTTACCTGCTGAGTGCCTAACAGTTTATAGAGTAAAATTCTCTGGTCTCTAAGATGAAATAAAACTAGACTGGGTAATCAATATTTTAACAAGTGTTTCCAGATGAAAATTTCAAAAACTAGTCTTTAATTTGTATTAAATTGATGGAAAATAGATTAAATTTGCTGAACTAGGATATTCTGAATTTGTAATGGTTTGCTGCCAGTTTTGAGAGTCTTGTGAGTAATGAACTAAAGATTTTTTTAAAAAAGAATTATACTTACCGTACTTGTTCTTTTTGATGTCCTTTGGGATTTTTAGAATGTTTTATTTGTTTTTGACGCTCTGAATCTCATTTTTATATAAAATGCAATGTTAAAGAAGTCAAATATTGAGAAACGTTCCTGTTCATCCTATGTACTAGTGCCTCTATTTTCCACTTGTTCACTCAGTTTCCAAAGTGGTACCTTGGTTAGGCTCTTATAGCGAAACCAAAGTTGACTGTGATTAACAATACTGTACACTCTGTTTACTTACTCACTATCATACCTTGGGACTATACAGTACTTGTATCTTACCACATCCACATGACACTGTTCTTCAGGAACCCTGGAGACATATCTACTCCATCTACAAGTATAGGACTGTTTCCACCACACACTGTTGCCCAATCTGCCAACACGCAGCATTTCAGTTATAGATGTATTTTTGTATCCACCCCTCCTGATTCTTGTGGTACTAGAATAATGGGTTTTATAGATAGCCCTTGTACAATTTGAGACTGCCTGTGAGCATTTGGCACATTAGATATATTCAATGGGAATGGTCACATTAAGTTAATTGAGCAGAAGAAAAACTCTTATTTTAGGAAGGGACTTAAGAGAGCCAGTGTGGCATAGTGCTTTGAGTGTTGGACTACGACTCTGGAGACCAGGGTTCTATTCTTTGCTCAACCGTGAAACCCACTGGGTGACCTTGGGCAAGTCACAGAATCCCAGCCTCAGAAGAAGACAATATGACAAACTTCCTCTGAGCAAATCTGACCAAGAAAATCCCATGAGGGCACACAAGAAGCTCTGCATTTCACAGAAATGGTAATCTCTAGAAGTGATAATGATAAAGCAATAATGAGAGTCAGTGTAGTGTCGTGTTGTGGTTTGAGCATTGGACTATGTCACAGTGATGGAGAACCTATGGCACACGTGGCAGAGGTGACACTCAGAACCCTCTCTGTGGGCACACGTGCCGTCGCCCCAGCACAGAGTTTGCCAGAGTTTGTTATTAGAAAGACAGAGGGACATGGCACTTTGCAATAAATAAGTGGATTTTGGGTTGCAGTTTGGGCACTCAGCCTCTAAAAGGTTCACCATCACTTGACTATGACTTTATTGATCAGGGATCAGTTCCCCACTTGGCCATGGAAACCCAGTCGGTGACCTTCGGCAGGTCACACACTTTCAGCCCCAGAAAACCCTGTGATAGAGTCACCTTAGGGTTGCCAGAAGTCAAAGCAACTTGAAGGTACATAACAATAAGAAGCAGAGTTCTTAAGGAGCCTGTTCTATGCTGCAAAGAGTAACTCCATTTTGATGTGGTCTCTAGTTTTGTTATTTTGAGTGCTGCCTGTGGTTACTGTTTAGAAACTCAGACAGGCTCATCTTTCCTGTTCCTAGCTTCTGACATGAAGGGTCAAACCTAGAAAGATTTGTTCTTCTATTCACTCCCTGTATCTGCTTTGAATAAGCATGGTGCAAAAAAATAAATCAGAGAACAGGAAAGAGCCAAAAAGAAATGCTGCCCCTATGTGGAAAGGAGAGGTTTTGTTGTCTGATCTGTAGAGCAAATGCCTCCAGACAAGCTGTTCAGAACATCTTCCTCCAAGACAGACATTATAGCATTGGTTCTTTCTAACTGATGTCTTTTCTGAATTGTGTAAATGCAATCAAATTGCTATTAGGAATAAGATTTGGTTTGCATCTCTGTATTCAGAACTGTTGTAATTACAAATCACAGTCTATCTAGCAGTCATTGATACTATCTTCAATGCCTAAAGAGCCACCACTCTTTCACTGTACTAGAAATCAGAAAGCCTTCCAAAAACAACTATTAGAATTACTGTAAGTGAATAGAGGCTAGCTTGATTTGACTGGTTAAAAAAAAGCTCCAAATTGATTGTATTGCCCTTCAAGAATTCTATTTCTGGGCTTAATTCTGAAAGTAGGTAATAAGTTACATTGGTTCTTCTGAAAAAGTACTGCAAGGCAAGCCGATGAAGGCTTTAACTCATTTAGAAAAAAATCAATGGTGTGCATTGCTACAGCCCTAGTAAACACACTAATAAATATCATTTAATTCTTTAAATGTTTGATTCAAACTCGATTTAAGACAAGTTAACAAGTTGTAAGGAAAACTGGATTGACCAAAAATGATTTAGGGGCACAAGTCCCTTCTCTTCAGGACACACTACATTGCTGTTAACAAGACAGGGTGGATAACGTTTGGTCCAGCTTTTAACCAATTATGTAACTCCTAAGTGTGCACTGTACTACTGCCCTGTAGATTGTAGATCAATTCAGATGGCCTGTAATTGTGAACTCATTCTCTGAAGTTAGAAGACACAGATTAAATTCTATTATACCCCCTAAAGAGACTGCGAGGATATTCCTTAAGGGTTACAGTATAAATCCAATTACTCCCAAATGACTCACTCTCAGGGGATGAAGAATAAATCCTATTACTCTCTGAAAAGATTGTGCAGTGATTCCCAAGAGACAGACACCAGCTACCCTACAATCACTTGGGCTTAGTGAAAGTATATATACGGTGTGTGTATATCCCATTATTTAATGGAGACAGTATAGACTTAATCGCAAGACAGAAGACATAAATTCTGACCACACAGGAGTGAGGCTGTACATGGTACAGTAAATGATCACTTACAAATGTGGTTTTGAGACTGATTTCTTAAATCTTGTAGGCCATTCCTCAGCAGCCTAAAACACTGCAGAATGGAGTCACTTCCTCCATCGTAAATCAGCCGCCTTTAAAACTCTGCTGTAGTTTCTTCCTGAGATATAGTGAGTTGCTCCTCTGGTCACTATAATTAGTGTAAGCTTTCTATTGACATCTGTGGGCGCTATATCTATTCTTGAGAAAACCATATCATACAATTGCTGTCATTGTTCATAGATCTTAGCGTAGAGTCTAAGCTAACAACACAGTCCATGTGATACTACTCTACCACGACCTATCCTGATTTATCATGATGGAAATCTGCAACACGTCTTATTTATGAGATGCAGCTATTCCATGCCAGGCTTATAAAAGTCCCCCCACATCTGTGGACTTTCAAATTTTGCATACAATGTAAATGGTAATATTGGTAAAAGGAATGTAAAAGATGAAATGGATGCTGTTGTGGAAATCTGTGAAGTAAATCGTAAGATGTAAGTAGATATTGTCCAACACAGTCTATCTGGATTTTTCTGCTTCATTTATAGTTTGATTAAAATGCTAGAATTCTCAAGTGCCAAGTTACATAAATTTGTATGTTAATTTGTACACTTCAAAGCAAGCTTTTAATATAGGCCATTTCAATCATTAAAGCTAAACTGAAAAATTAAGTAGGCATTCTTGCTTTAAAAATGTAATGAATCCTATAAACCAGATAAATACTTGACCTTCTAAAAATCTCTACCGTTTGATCTATAGAAGCTGTTGTTGATCTTCTTCTCTTCCCCTGACTAAATAGTCTTTACGCATTCCTCAACAAATGAAATATCTCTGGAAGATGTGCAGTTTCTTTCCTTATGATAGCTGTTCTTTTGCTTTTCAAACCTTTATCTGTTTAAAGATGTAATAACCCTCTGACAAAGCAACCAACCCCCCCCCCCTTTGTACAGTAATGCAGAAGATGACTGTGAGTTTCATCAAATACTGTATGAGCAGACCTCCCTTTGCTCTCCTCCCTCCAGCATCCCCCCATTGTGTTTCCCAAATTCACTTTGAAGAATCCCCCAAGCCTCAGGAGCACCTTGTAGGGGCATATAGGGGTAAGATGGAAGGGGAATCTGCTCCACTAGCAATGTTTGGACTGCTGGCAGAAGGGCAGGATTGAATATAACTACATAGATGCAGGAATATTAGGTTGCAAATCTAATAGAAGTAGGTTACAAGCATAATGCAAAATGTATCTGACTAAACACCTACCTGTTCTATCATCGTCTTCCCTATATCAGACAGAAGTGTCTTTAGTCTCAACTAGATGCCTCTGGAAAGTCCACAAACAGGAGAGGAGCAGTAGCTCTCTGCCACAGTTCTCCAACAATGAGTATTCAGAAACATGCTGCCTTGGTACTGGAGTTAATACAGACTCATCATAACTAGTAGCCATTGATAGGCTTCTCTTCCATGAATTAGTCAACTCCCTTTGTCATTCAAGTTGGAGAGCACTGCCATGTCTTGTAGCAGCAAAATGCAAAGAATCACTGTGTGCTCTGGGTGGGAGTGGAGGGGAGAGATAATTCCTTTGCTTGTCAGCCACCATTAAGCTTCACTGGATGAGCTCTGGTATTGTGAGCGACCATTCAGTAGCAGGTGGAAGGTACATGGTTGCTTACAGAACAATCTGCAAGCCAGTTCCAGCCAAAATGCATACCATCCCCTTAATGTCCCATACTGGATCTCTGGGAAGTGAGGGTGGCATAGAAGGTGTGAGTGGATCTGGATCATCAGAGCTGTGCACCATAGATGCTGGAGTGTTTGGTTTTCCTGAAAGGGGATGTTATTATCCCTTTTTCTCTGAGTGTCATTTTGGGCCCTCTGTGTTGCAGGGACCCATAATGTCTGCTCCATTTTCTGTGACTAAAAGCACCTGTGATACAGAGGGATTAAATCCATAGCGTAAGCAACCAAGATTGGGGGTGAGGGGGGTTGCAATTGCACCAAAGCCTGTCACACATTTGACTTTATTCGTATAGCCCAGTTCTGTTTGGATCCCCTACAGGAAATGAATGAAAAAATAATGATACAGTGGGGAGAAAATGGAAAAGGGAAAGAAAATATAACTGGTGCATGAGGAATGAGCTGGATATCCCAAAACATTATGCCAGCAGCAATTTGTATTTCATGGTCTTTTTACAGTCAAATGTATTATTAATTTGTTTCTTTTTGCATTGCACACAGACTGTACATCTTAAGTGATTTTGCTATCCTTCTCTGGGTCACAATCCAAAGAAGCAGTTTAGGAGAGAGCAAAAGCACCTCAGGCAGCTAGGAGTTTTATTTTTTGAACCAACAGTTCCTATTCTTGAAGAGTAAAGCTGCTTTTTCTTCCAGAAACAAAGTCATAGTTTAGGCAGGCTATTATTGGACATTTATAAAAGATGTCCCAAATATGTCCATCTTGTCTCCTGTGCTTCATGTATTGCTGTCAATAGCTGTGCCCACTCTATGACCTCCTCATTAGTTATTCTGTCAGTCAGTTTTGCTTTGAACAGTCTGTGTAGGAACATAGTCAAGCTGTACATATTGGGTTGTATAGATTTGTTTTCCAAGGCACTGACAAGAGAAATCTTCAGATGTGACTTTTAAGGTCTCTGGTAAGGTGCTTGTGAGAATGTCCTGAGGCTTTTAGCCAGATAGCAGATAGTCGGTGATTACTTATTCTCCATGTTTTAGTATTAAATGTGCATAAGAAACTATAACAGCCTTGTCTGGAGCTTCTTGGGGCAACTTTCTATATCCCACTTTTATTCTAGTGCACTATTCAAATGCTGTATGAAAACTCTTCTAGGACACCCCCCTCCCCAATTTGTTTGGCTCTAAGGTGACTGAGGCTAATCCCATCACCAGCACGATGGGCAAAGCAAATATTTTTGAGTCATGTTTCTTGGAGATGGTTTCAGAATGTGCTTGATAACAATGCTGACAAATGGATTATGAGAATAGCAGGGTACATCACTGGCCACCAGGTTTGGGAAGATCATTGTAAGGGGCTGATAGTCAGACTCCTTTTTACATGTGTCTTTTGCTGTATTACACAGCCAAAAGACTTCAGATAAAGCTTTGTACTTGTGACTTTGGGATGAGTGTGCAGATAATGCCAGTAGTTGCTTATTTAGTGGAAACCACCAAATGCTGCTCCTCCAACACCACCACTACTACCATCCTGCTGAAACTGGAATGAATGTAAGAAGCAAGGAGACAACTGTATGATTGATCACATCTTAAAATCTAAATTCAGAACTTAGCATATTTCTTTCAACTAGACTTTGAAGGCTTTGCCTGGCTGAGGAGTAACTTGGAATGAGTTATCCCAGTGGGCGTTCTCATGTGATCGGCATGAGTAAGGATGTTTCACAGTTTGGTGTTCAACATTTATTTAGGCAGATATATTTTTAACTCTGTGCAGTTTCAAAGCAAATAGAAATTTCACCTGCATTTTCAAAATAAGTACCGTACTTTTCAGGAAGTAGGGGGACACATAATGAAAACCATAGTCTTAAATTCTTTGGTGGCCTCAGTTGTCCACTAATCTATGCAGTGGAAGTGAGTAATAATGATATTCCTTGAGAATGAATAATCTTTTTGAATATAAGACCTTCAAATATGAAGAGTGGGGCAAAAGGCCACAAGAGCTTAATGCTAAATTAAAATTCTCACTTCTTAAGGTGACATAAGACTTTCTACTATTTTTGCTGCAACAAATTACTGCAGCTGCCCTTCTGGCATTCAGATAGGATGGAAGATGGAAGCCAGGAAAGGACCTTGCACTCAACAGTCTCATTGACCTCTCTTCTTATCATGCATCTACATGAACATTTTTGCAGCACCAAGAACTGTCAAACTCTATCCAAGTGTAATGCTAGCTATCTTACTGAAGCAAAGGGAAGAGCAGAAACGTGGCAGAAATCACATTGTCTCTCTTGCTCTCTGATGCAACAGTGGGAATTATATTAGTGGATTTGAACAGCTTACTTTACTAGTTCATTTCGTCTTTTTTTCTTTCTTTGATCACGAATCACTTTCTTGATTGCTGGTTATTTCTTCATCATTTTATTGGTATGAATGTATATACCATTGAACACAAAGAAACCACACCAGTGTACAACATTTTAAAAATTGCAGTCATAAAAATACACAATAAAATGGAATAATCACATAATTGATAAAATCAGTACACATCTCTGACTTTCACTGTCAGGAATGCAGTACACATATATGTCTTAAGCCTAAAATACAAAGCTATTGGTGAGTGACTAATATTAGCATAAGGAGTTCCAAAGGGCAGTAGCCTGCTACACATAAAAAATAGACATTGGGAGTATGCATTGCCACCAAGATTGCCTCTTCTGAGCACCCCAGTGATTAGTTAGACTGCGCTTTTTAATATCTAGTTTTTGACCTTTTCTGGTCTGCAGAGATGGGATAATTTCCATGTATCATTTACTTTCAGTGCAAATGAACGGAGAAAAATTGAGCTCCCAGGGCTTTTCACAACCACCTTTGGCAAATTCTGACACAGATGAGGAGTCCTCATGGTTTCTCAGTGTAGAAATTGTTTTATTGTTTGCCTTGCTCCTTAATTTATTTCTCTCTTATTCTTTCTTTTTCTTATGCTCTTAAGATCACAAGGGAGTTTTGTCCTTTTGGAAAAAAATAACTTGGTTTATGCTACAGTGTGGTGCAGTGATTATAATATTGGATTGGAACTGGGCAGATCCAGGCTCAAGTCTCAATTGTGCCATGAAATGCATTATAGGGTCTTGTGCCAGTCAATCTCAGATATCCTGATTTACCTTACAGGGTTGTTGTAGGATAATGGAAGGAGGAAGAGGAGAGCCATATATACCACCTTGAATTCATTTGAAGAAATTATCCTCATCTTCATTATCAGAGCAGCAGCAGAGGAGAAACAACAACAGTGGCAACACAGGACAGGAAGAACACTTCTAGTTTCCTGGGTAATTGTTTTTTGTTTCTACTTTTTCCTTAGCTATTAATTACATTTACATTAAATTAATTATGGCAAATAGCCAGCTTATAATCACTACATTAGTATTTGCCTTTATTCCAATCTAATGAGAACAATATGCATTTGTAAAGAAGCCTCTCTGCACTTATACCTTCCAAAGCTCTTAGTGTCATGACTTTAGTTCCTACTTGGAGCTTTCTGTAAGGTTCTCAGCACTAAACTGGGAACTCCATCTTTTTAGCAAAATTGCAAATACGCACACACACCACACACACACTTTCTACCTAGGAAAGGGTCACTAAGGCCCCATACAGACCGGCCCGAAAGACCAGCCTGTGGGCGGAGTCAGGGTGCAGCATCCTGACAACAGATGCCCTGACTCTGCCCCAAAGGCGTGTTCATGCCGCACACTGCTCCAGACGGCATGTGGCATCATGGCTTGCCTCCAGCACTGTTTCCAGATGATGCAGTGCCAAAGGGGCGCCATATAGGGGCACTTTTTGTGGCTCCTTTTTACACTCTCCAAATGCCAGATCGGGGCCATGGCATGAGGTTGCCATGGCCCCAATCTGGCCAGGAAAGGGGAGACCTCCCCCCGCCCCTTAAGGGAAGTCTGCAGAGCCCCTAACATTGCAGACATGTGTGTTTAAGTAATTTTATTCACATTAGATGGGTAACATAGATATGATGTGAGGGAACTGGCAGGGTTTTTCCCAATATGCAAGGGACTGGCATCATATTTGTGGCCATTGGCTACAGCTGTTGCTCAACTTAACCCCTCAAAACTCAGTGTGGACCAGCAGCCAATAGCATGTAGTGCATGGACCACTACTTTGATTAGTTACGGCATAGACTAGGTTGCAAGAGGAAGTACCCTTTCAGAGGACTGTTAGAGTATCCCATAGACCAGCATCCTTTTCATCGTAATCAAGTGGAAAATACATCCTTGACAGTGCAATCCTAATAAGTATGGGCCAGAGCATTCAGGTGGGAAACAGCAGCCTGAGTCCACTCCGACCAGAAGTGCGTCCAAACCCTGCTGACTGTACGGCCCGCTCTCAAGGCAGGCCATGCACTCAGGAGCCAACAGGAGTCAGATTATTCGAGTTCCTTTTTGCTTTGGTCAAAAGGACCAGAGTGTGGCATGCATCGTCTAAGCGGCATGCATTCAAAATGGCTGGAAACCACTTCTTTCTGCCCATATGTTTTGCCTCTTTGTTTATTTAGAAGTGTGTTCAGCTAAATTCACTGCTTAGTGTGTTTAAGATTCCTCAGCATGGGTAGCTGTCTTAATCCATTGAGGCTAAGACAACAATGCATTATGTAGGACTTTGAAGACTATTTTATTCCACCGTGAGTTCTCGTGGATTATAGCCCACTTCCATAGATGCATAGAATATAATTGTTAATATTCCATGATTCTGAGTGAGCTGTGGTCTACCAAAACTCATGCTGAAAGGGGGGGGGGGGGGAGAAACAAAAGAAGGCAGGCAGGCAGGCAGAAGCCATACAATTCTGTGATTAAGACCATTGTCTTGGACTGCAATTCCATTGTTTCCCAGTGGGCCCAACTTCTGAATAGACATCAGAATTGTTCTCCATAAAGCTGCCCTGTAAAATCCTGAAAGCGTTCTTATCCGTTTAATACACAGCCATGCTGATATTTTTCTGGCTTCTTGTGACAAATGGGAAAATAATTCTGCAGAGGTTGTTCATGTGGAAACTCAGGACTAGCCTCTGTTCCTTCAGCAATCATCACTGAACACTAGCCGTCATAGTGGTTTAAAAAACTGACTATCTGTCTTCTGTATAATTAGACTGCAAAGTGCCAAAGATCAATGAGCGGTTCGGGTCTGGCACAACATACGGACCTTCTTACTGTGATGCCATTAGTGGTTGTTTTTGGGCATCAAAACTTTGGCAAAGAGTGAGATAACAGTTTATTTCTACTCCCTACAGATTCATAAAAGTTAGAAAAGACATTGCATCAAGTTTCAAAACATATTTACATTCTTTGCCTCATTTACCTTCACCAGAAAGCCAGATTAGTGTAGTGGTTTGTGTGTTGAAACAGAGAGTCAGAGAGACCAGGATTCAGATCCCCACTTGGCCATGGAAAGCCACTGGATGGCCTTGACCAAGTCACATTCTCCCAGCCTCAAAAGAAGGCAGTACAGAAAAAACCCTCTGAAAATTTTTTGCCATGATAGGTTTGCCTTCTTGTCACCATAAGATGGAAATGGCTTGAAGGCATACAACAGCAATATCTCATTTTCTGGACTTTTTAACAAGGTGACTCCAAAATTCCAAATCATTGTCCCCATTTTTCTTTTTACTTCCTGTTTCAGTAGATATTGTTGTAAGCAAGCTTTCCTCAAATCAATGCTGTACTAGTAGTCTGGTTTTTGCAAATGCCTAGGTAAGATGTTTTACTGTCATACTGTGTGTTTGAATATGAGGCACTGAAGAATATATATGGTGTGCTGTAACTCTGGTCTCATTGAGGGACCTTCTGTTTAACACAGGGTTAGTGATTCAGTTTCTGCAATGTATTATTCATCTTTGCTTCTCCCTTTCAGCCTTGCTGGTAAAAGCAGCCTCCTTATACTCTGTGAACTTTGTGGGCTGGCTGGCTGGCTGGCTGGCTTTTTGCTGTTCACTCTTTAATTTTCTCCTTCAATCAGTCTCCAATTCTCTTGGATTCTTCTATCAGATTTTTCAGAATTTAATGGGTTGCCTTTATTCTGGCTGTTGCTCTCAGTTACCTGAATTCACAGCTCTGCAAACAACAAATGTAATATTCCCATCTCTTTTCCCTCCTGTAATCAAAAAAATCCTCAGAGCTCCGAGCAATCAGTTTACTGAGATGTTGTTAAAGATAACTCACTGACTTCAGTGGGATTCTTATTTGATTTTTCTAGTTTAATCATCCCCCTCCTCTGTTGTTGTTGTTGTTGTTCTCCTCGTCCTCCTCTTCCTTTTCTTCTTATTTCTCTTCCTCCTACGTCTCTTCTTATTCCTTCTTCTTTTCCTCCTCTTCCTCCTTCTCCTCTCGCTCTCTCTCTCTCTCTCTCTCTCTCTCTTGTAAAGCCCCTTGAAGCTTTCATGAAGAACAGTCTAAGAATCATATGAAAATTGCTTTTAGTAGTGTGTGCTCAGAACCAGAGGCTGAATTTTACGTATTTAATCTCAAAAATATTTCTACATCAGCAAACTCACAGGCTTTACGTAATAAAGCCTGTGAGTTTGCTGAGAAGCATATAAATCATAGTAAAATAATCATTAGCTCCTTTTATCCATGATACATGTCCACATTGCCACATGTGGAAAGGGGCACTGGGGCTATGCCAGTGGCTTCCAGAATCTCCTCCTCCTCAGTCCAGATCCAGATATCTACACATTAGGCTTGGATGTCCAACCCAGAGATGGCCTCTGTGCCCAGACTTTCTTCTAAAGCTGGAACCTTGATCAAAGTTTCCTGGGGAAAGCAATGTCCATAGGTTTCAGTAACGTATACAGACTGGCATGATAATGGGGGCAGAACCCACGAGTATGACCCCAATGAACTTTACTATGCATGGAAGCCCTCACATGTGTAATGGATGAAGAAATCTGTTAGCTCATAGTGATGTAGACAGAGAAATGTATATTTAGGTATAAACACACCCCATGGACCTCAGAAGATAAGCCAACATCTGTCACATCCATTTAATCTCAACTAGCATGCTTGATAAGAGGTGGCTTGTGTTTATATTGTGGGACTGCTGAGCAATGACTGCCAGTGGTGTCATCAACCAGTTCTGATTTTTTTGCGTATATTTGTAAGTGTGTCTGGCCAGTCTCCTGGGATACATGCTGCCTCCTTGCCAGCATCCCAGGAGCTAGCAAGGTTGCTCCCTCCGCTCTATGTCTGGCTGATGTTCCCTTCAGCCTCTCAACAGCAAGCAAGGAATGGTGCTGGATGGTGGGGTGCTCTGCATGTTGACAGCCCCAGCTCTCCTTCATGGCTCTGAAGGATTCCCTCTAATATAACCCTCTCGGCTCTCCTTCCTCCTTGTTCACTCTGGTGTCTTCATCCTCCTCTTTCCCCTATTCTTCACTCCTCTATTAACCTCCCCAGTTTCCATGTCTGTTAACTATTTTAACACCCGGTTTAGACAAACTGGTGTGAACCAGCTGAATGACACCACTGCTAATTGCTCCTGTCTTCAGTGTGAACACAAGTATACAGTGCACTGCAGGTGACACTAGTCAATGGCACATTTGGTGCACAATGGCTCTGTTTTTTTAAGTGTTTAAACACAACAAAAAGGGAACAGCCACTCTGCCTTCTCAAGACTAGATCTGGCTAAATGGAGCAACACAGGTGGGCAGTTTTAGGCCTGGCATTTGCTGTCTAGAAATGTGACTTCAGATAATTTTGTACCTTACTGTGTCCCTGCTGCCAGAACACAGATTGTTTTCGTTTCTCATTCCATCCCTCACAAGCTGTGAGAAGTTATTTCCCTTAGGCAGCAGAACTCCATTTTAAAATGCTTGTCAAATGAAGAAGTGCAGTCCTCACTTTCTGTATTTTAGCATCTGGCATAGAAAACAACACTTCTCTCTCACCAGCCTTCTGCTATGTTTCCTGTAATTGTGAAGTCACTACACAAATTGGGCTCTCAGCAACTGAATAGCACTGGGAAACAGCTTGAAAGTATAGAGCAAATGTCACACAGGTCTCTTAAACCTGCAGTGATGCAATTATTGCTAATACCTATTCTTGTACCTAACCCTGGTTAATAACACTAATCAAGCATTTATATAATACTTTTCTCTCAGTAAAATCATAGCATGCTTTTTCTAAAGGTTCACTGACTTCCCATCCAAACTACTGCCTATACCATTCTAAGGCAGACACCTCATGGGGATTAATGCAACAGCATCACACCATAATAATGTTCTGGTTTTTACAGATCTAATATCCCTTCCCTATTCCAGTCTATCTTTTCTTGTAATCAACTCCCCACTTCCATAATACCGCAATCTGACTTGTTCTTTTCATTCCCTTGCTGATTTTTTCAGTCGAAAAATAATGCTGTAATTAAGCCTAATGGATCACAACAATTATCAAACCTGGTTACTCAAAAATATGGCACAAATAGATGCTCCAAACAAAAATGGGGACTGCAATGTAAAAACCATGGCTGGTGAACTTTAAAAATTCATACATTTGACCCCCCCTCCCAATCTACAGATTCTTTATCCACAGATTCAATCATCCACAGCTTGAAAATGTTAAAAATATATTGTAAATTTCAAGAAGCAAATCTTTTATTTAAGGGACACCATTTTTCTATGCCAATGTATTTAGTGGGACTTGAGCATCCATGGATTTTGGTATCCACAGGGGGTCCTGAAACCAAACCCCAACAGATATTAAGGACCCATTGTAATAAAGGAAAGTATGATATAGCTGCTTTTCCTGTTCAATCATGTCCTCAAGAGTAATGATGGAACTGCATCCATGACGTGAATATCTAGTCTGTTAGTCTCATTTAAACTGCAGAAGATGTGAGTTAAATCCAAGAAATGTAAGTAAAACTGGGGCCTAAATCCCATTGCTAATCACCATCCATGAAAGGACATAGGCTCATTGACAAACAGTCCATTTACTTTTGTGTTGATTAATCTTTCAATAACTGAGTCAGTGGGTCAAGTTACCTCACCAAACTAAATACTGTACTCCCGTTTGTGCTATGAAACTGCAACTTCAGTTATTTACTTTTAGCAGTAACTCTCCAGCAGCTCTGATGCTTGTCCCCAATGTCTCCTGCTTGTTTTGATGTGATCTTCAGTTAGATGCTTTCCTTCAAATGCAGATATATTGGGAGGAAGTTCCATTTGGATTGTTCCACACAATCTTGTATTATCTAAAATCTTAATCATCTAGATTCCGGATGGTATGCTTTTGGTCTTGTGAAGTGCCAGGATAAATAATTAGTGCTTCCAACAAGATTATAATTAAAGTATACAGTGCTCATACCAGTTCAGGGTCTTGAGGATTAAACTTTGTTTCATCCCTGATTCTTTTCATGTGTCAGTCTAATATTTTGTAAATTATGCATACCATAATATGCATACATATTAATTTAGCACTGCAGTCAGTGTTTCATTTAATGATTCTTCTGGTAGTGTATCCATTCCCAGGGCTTTCCCAAGCTTCAGTTTTATAATAGTGAGATACTGCCTCACACTTGTAATTGTTACTAGCTTGGTAACCCCTGCTCTGTTATCTTGTAGAGTAAGTGGCTCTGATGACAAGTGGCAGATAGGATAGCATGATTCTTTCTTTATATCTGTATCGTAATTTAACAACATGGGAAGCACCTTCCTAAAAATCTCAGCTTATCTCGCTGAGGATGGTTGTATATTTTCTGTCCCAGGACTCCTTAATGCTTGTCTCTCAAAACTGTTCTATCTTTGGTGCAATCCTTTGCATTCTTCTGTAAGTATAAATTATGATGAATTTCATCATCGTGTGTGCCTTAAAGTCATTTCCAATTAATAGCAACCCTAAGGTGAATTATCATAGGGTTTTCTTAGCAAGATTTGTTCAGAGAGGGATTTGTCATTGCATTCCTCTCATGCTGAGAGTGTGACTTGTTCAAGGTCACCCAATGGGTTTCCACTGCTGAGCAGGAATTTGAAACCTGGTCTCCCAGAGTTCTAGCCAAACACTCAAACCACTATGCCATGCTGGCTTCTTGGTATTTGTGCTTTGGCAGATTCAAGCATGATAGGTTAATTTTATTCCAAGATTTTCTCAGCCTTTTTTTCTGTTAGACATGGGAAAAATTAAACCCTGACCTGAAGTCTGTGCAGAGGGAAGCTAGCTACAATGGACCCACTTGAACCTGTTGTCTTTTAAGGTTTTAATTTTATCCCAGTGGTGCACTATTGATAATTTGACTCATAACCTCCATCTGGGAAGTTTTGTTGTTTTCATGTCATTTCCTGGATGCTTCAGTTTTGCTTTTTGTATGGTGAATTTTTTTTAAAACAAACCACTAGAAACCAGTGGTGAAACCTATGTTTTAGTTTGACCTAACAAACTGTTGATGCATAAAGAAGTTTTCTATGTCACAAGGTCACATCTCTTTTGTTGGCATGCAGGACATTCCTCACTTTTTTCCTGACAGGTAAATGCATTAATATGGATCATAGAATCATAGAATCATAGAGTTGGAAGAGACCACAGGGGCCATCCAGTCCAACCCCCCGCCATGCAGGAAATGACAATCAAAGCATCCCCGACAGATGGCCATCCAGCCTCTGCTTGAAGACCTCCAAGGATGGCTGTAAACACATTTTTTTGATGTATCATAACACACATGGATCCAAAGTCAAGTGCATATGAGAGTTGAATTTTGAATAGAAAACAATAATAGAGCTTCCTCCTCTTTTCACCTGGCTCTTGTGGAACTGCAGCACAAGGACATCTTTTTGCTGGGAGCACCTTCTGTTATTATTATCCATTAATACTCATGTGCATGTTCATACAGAGAGAGATTAATAATTCCGTGCATGTATGTATGTAGAAAAAGAGATAATATTTGCAATGGAATGATACAAAAAATGAAGGAAACTTTTACTACTCACTTTCTTGAATGTATTTAATTCCAATATTTACGGGTGTTTAAAAGCAATAATAGAAAAAAGTGCTTAGGCCAGAACAGTGAGGAATAAGTAACCCACTAGATTTTAGAGAACTCCAATGCCTTCATTACTATTAACTAAGCTGGTTAAGGTAGCTGGGAGTTACAATCCAATAACATCTGGAGGACAAATTATCTTGGTGTAAAGAACTGATAGGCAGTGAGAGTGGTGAAGGATGAGATCCAAGGAAAGAAGTAGTTATGTGTAGAGAGATGGGGGAAGACTCTGTTTGGGACACCTTATGCCATTGTGATCCTTTTTTTTTTCAAGTCATCAAATAAAACCCAAGACAATTACTACTATTTCTTTTTTAAAAAAACCTTTTTATTTTTTTTTCACATAGTATACTCCTTAAATTAGTATTTGTTAACTGCCCTTGAGTCAACTTCAACCAGTGGCGGCCCTATGAATGAGAGTCATCTAAGTCACCCTCAACCACCTTTTCAGGTCTTACAGTCTCAGGCCCATGGCTTCCATGATTGAATCTATCTATCTAGTGTGCAGTCTTCCTCTTTTTCTATTGCCCTCCATATTACCAAGTACTGTACTATCGTCTCTGAACCAGCATGACATAGTGCTTTGAGTGCTGGGCTACCACTTTACAGGCTAAATTCCATATTGAAACAGTAACATATGTTACTCAACTCACAAAGGTACTGAAAATATGCTCCTTCCATTCAGTGCTCTATACAGTATTAGGTAACAGTGTAATAATTGGAGGTCAATGGGACCATGAAGCAATAGATCATCATGATCTGTTATTTCCCTGACCTCTCTCCAGACCTTTCACATCAATGAGAGCAGAATGGCTATGATGGTGATGTCATATCATATTACAGATAACATGGTTGCTCTTTTTGATGCCAACCCCATATATTTTTGTAGGGAGATGTCCAGTCCCACCCTCAGTTTCCAGCAGTTCAAACATCATCAGTAGCCAGCCTGTGTGTGGGGCCTTCTGCCTGCACCTGGACTCCTAGTGTCTTTGATGTACCTTTGAAATGAATGCTGCTTGGAATTTTAAGACTTCTCTTCAAAGGGAAGTTTGGCAAGGCTCTCCCTGACTGCCTCCTCCTGCTTTATTGCTCTGCAGAAAGAAATGGGACTGTTGGGGAAATATTTTCCTCTTCTCTAAGTACGTCTCTGCCCCGCCCAACACACACAGACACCTCCTGCTTCAGGAGTGGATTGAGTGCAAGCCAGAGCAATTGGTTGAGAGACATGAAAGGGTTGCAATAAGTCCACAGAGTTTCACTGTCTTCAACCTTTCAAGCTAGCAAGCAAGCTAGCACATTAGGGACACATTAAATTTGTTATAAACAAACTCTTGAGTGTAGTTAAAGTCTGAAAAGTCATTGTGTCAAATTGACACTTTTCTCCTTGCAAGCTGTACTCCTTGTGTGTTTCAGAGCCATAACTGCCATCTGTTGGCCTCTAGCTTTTGTAAAGTCGAAGGCTTTCATGGCCGGCATCCATAGTTTTTTGTGGGTTTTTCGGGGTGTGTGGCCATGTTCCAGAAAAGTTTCTTCCTGACGTTTCACTAACATCTGTGGCTGGCCTCTAGCTTTTGTTACCTCTGTGATATCATGCTCTATCTTCTGGAATTTGTAGATAAGATAATTAGGCATCTCTGCTAAAGAGCTTTAGTCCAAAGCTTTTTAAATTATCTGATGTTGGGGACTAGAACTTTTTTCTCCAATGTTTTTTCAAAGACCAGTATTATACTAGCACCCATTGTCCAGAGTTGGTTCATTCTGTTATGGAAGCTTTATACGGATTGACAGCAGATGGCTTTGGGACCAGGACAGTCCACAATCCATCAGTTTGGGAAGCACTGCTCTAGTTCATCCCCATGAACTACAGTACTAGATCTCTTTAGCAGAGAATTCAAAGTACCTCACCAGGAGGTACACTGACGTGGCAATTTGAGAAGCTCTTGGTTCAAGCCTTGCGTGCAAATAACCCTCTTTGTGGAGAAGGCAAGCCACTGTTTCTCAGCTTCAGTATCCCTGACCATATGAAGTGTAAACAATAGTGCCTTCATAGTTTTTTGTGGGTTTTTTGGGCTATGTGGCCATGTTCTAGAAGAGTTTCTTCCTGAAATTTGCCAGCATCTGTGGCTGGCATTTCTGATGCCAGCCAGAGATGCTGGCAAAACGTCAGGTAGAAACTCTTCTAGAACATGGCCACATAGCCCAAAAAAACCACAAAAAAATATGAATGCCGGCCATGAAAGCCTTCAACTTCACAATGGTGCCTTCCTTCACAGAGTTAGAATAAGGATTACAACTAGATAATGTATGCAAAGCACTTGGATCACCCAAAAATGCTGTGTAAGGTGACCTGCTCCTTTTAGAGTGATGGGAATAAAATTCTAAATAAAGCATGTAACATTTCCTGTACAGTCTAGGTATGCTGTAGATTGGTTTGCATGGGAATAAGGGATGTCTCCTAGGGCTTAAGGGCTGCAAAGCAAATAGGTCTCTGGGTTAATAAAAGGGAAGGACATTTTTGGAGCACCCAGACCCAACACTACCATGAACAATTTACTTCTACTGCAAGGAGTCATTTTTGCATGAGGATATTTTACTTGCATTTTCTATGGAGTTGCTAAAAACCAGAAAAAGAGGGGAGAGAGGAGACTGATACTTGTTTTGTGTACAGAGCAGAATATTTTGTTCATGTTTATTCAGAAATAACAGGTAGCATTAAAACACTTTTGCCTTGCTTTTGAGGCTGCAACATTGCATCTTTAAGATTTTTAACAGTAGCTTCATAGAATTATGCTACTGTTATTTTTTCCTGGGATCTGAAAGACTTGATTATTTTAGCATCTCCCCCCACCATGCATGCACTAAAACCATTATGATCTTTTTGACAGTAGTAATAGCCTATGTTACTCAAGGCCATTATGATATGCAGGCATTGCATACTTTATACACTCTATGAATCACAGTCTGACCCTTCTTTGGAAGTGACCAAAGACCTAGTCTACACATGCAAGTAAAAAGAGGAGATGGAATCCTGACACGGTACCATATATGGTACTGTTTTAGACTACAGGTGTGGGATGCTATACACACACACATACGCACACATATAAACCCTGTGTAATTTGGAGGGGAAAACCCTTCCTGCACATAAAACAAACATTGCAGGTTCAGGGGCTCTAATTCAATATTCTTTTTGCTATATTAATTTTCTCCTTACACCAAAGTGCTGTTTTTGCTTTTTAAGATGGTAAGGGTTTATCCCTATAAAAATTATATCTGTATTCCAAAGTGGTGCAGGTCTTTCTATCATCATATAATTGTGCCCCCTTGTTGCTGCCTTATCCTCTGAAGAACAGACTAAACTACTTAATATATTGAATCTTGTGTGAGAGAGAAAATCCTGGCTCATCACTATGCCAATTTCAGGGCACAGTCTTCCAGGAGTTTGTCAGGCTCCCTTTGGGACACAGAAGTGGGACTTGTGCAAGAGTACAAATGGTATTACACAACCCTGGCTCATTTCAGTGTGACTTAACCTACAGAGAAGATATAGGTTAACTATGACCCCATCCACTAGGATGCAGGAGTTCTAGGGAATTCCTTTCCTCTTTCCATATTTAACACTACACTTCCAAGGGTTGCTTAGCATCCACAAACACTCCTCATTAAGGCTCATTATGAAAAATACAGTACTGTATCTCAGCATGAAGAGCCAGTGTGGTGTAGTGGTCTGAGTGTTGGACTGTGACTTTGGAAATCGGTGTTTGATTCCTCTCTCAGCCATGGAAACCCACTGAGTGACCTTGGGCAAGTCACACACTCTCATCCCCAGAAAACCCCATGACAGGTTTGCCTTAGGATCACCATAAGTCAAAAATTACTTGAAGGCACACAACAACAACAACAGCATGAAGCTTTGAACTAGATATGTATCAGTGTCTTTGAACTAAGTACATATCAGGTACATTGTCAGTGAAAGTGGGTGGCTAGGGAGGTAACAGCACAGATTTTGACTTTGTGACATACAAATGCATAAGTCACACTACACATGTCAGGCAAATTATTTGCCTTAGCATAATGGATATATTCTGGTGACAATAGCGGAAAGGAAGATGTGCATACAGCAACATATTGTGCATTGCGGTTCTGTATTGTACATTGCACAATGGCACCTAGTCATTGACATGTGTTGCACAATGTTGCTGTTCTAAGTGGTGATTGCTTAGTGCTGGTGCAGCGTATCTCAGCACACAGATATTTAATTTGTGCTGAAGGGATGTTGGACTGCAGCCCATGTTTGCTAGGCATAGGTGTGCATGTGTTTAAAGATGCATGTACTTAGGCATTACTTACATACTTTTTGCACTTGCTGAAGAAGACATTGGTGTAAATACTGCTATTTTTTTCCCTCCTGAAAAAAGTGGGTGCATGGCTGCTTCCTCTTCAGAAAGGCCACTGAGAGTCCCAACAAAGGGCCTCAATAAGCCCAAGAGGGAGGAAATGGCTTGCTCTTTCTGATTCTACTAATGAGACACCTGCTTTCTAATTAGGGAGGGGAAAAGAAGTGTGTTTATATTTTTCAGACCCTTTGTGTGTGCATGCACACATGGATACATGCATGAACATTATGTTCACTTGGGAATCTCCTCCCACGTTCTTCTTTTCCAGAATCAGCAGCCCTGTAAGTAGTCATCAAATGGGCTCTAACAGATAATAGATCCCAGATTTCATTCCTCACACATACACACAGCTTCACAACAGAATATCTATGTTTGTTCACTCTGTTGTCTGGCTTCCTGTCAAGATATCCTGCAGCCAGCCTGAAGCAGCTTCTAATGGGCTGCCAAGGGATTTAGTCTGATATGAGTGTGTACCAGGCGCTGACAGCTTGCTGGAACAGCTCGCTCCACTAGCGTGATTGGAAATTGGTCTCTCATTTTCACCCTGTCATAGTGGGTAGATAGGAGAGGGAAGAGCAGGGATGCTCTCTTTCTGTAGATTTCCACTGGTGTGTGAGGTGGGGGCATGGACAGCTTTTTTCCCCCTTCCCCTGCCTGTAGATGATTTCTTAAAGCAGGTCCTCTACACTGATTCTGCTCTTGTCACAAGGGGCAAACTCTCAGGCTGGTCTTATCATCAAGCTGCACGAAGAGGTCCCATTTCAGCAGGAGATTCAGGAGCAGCTGCCATTTTCCTGCATCCATTATTTTGCTGTTATCATTTTGTTTAAATGAAAGGCCTCGATCTAGAACTGTCTAAATGTGTGTGCCTTCAACATTTTCATATGTGAAAATGCACACAGCCAATGGTGGATGGAACATAAAATTCAAATATGGCTGACAAATAATTGTTTTTCGCTTGCACAACTAAAGAAAAGTGTTTTGCCAATAGCCCTTTATATGTGCTAATTCAGTCTTGAATGCATGCATTTGTCTGCTGGTTAATGCTACTTAATTAGCATGTTTCTATTAAATGATGTTGAAGCAACCTTGTTGACAATCATATTTTTAAAAAGCCATTTAGCAAATAAGAATTACAATCATGTGACCCAAAGGTAACCAAACACATTCCTTTCTCTCTCTGTCTCTCCCTTCTTTTTTTCTTTTTAAAGGATTTCTAGAACTATCAAGAAAGAAATAGAGGGCGGGAGAAAAATGAAATTCATAGGGTATGAATGTGGGCTAGATACTGTATAGTCATTAATATAAGCTGACTGTATTTTTAAAAAACATTTTCTTGAGCTTGACATCTATAAGATACTCTGAATGATAAATGGAAAATGTTTGTTTTTCAATTTTTGGAATAAAAGTCTATCTATTTGTTCCTTTGAGACTGTTAATATGCCACAGGTAATTTGTGTTTGCTAGAAAAATTTGTGAGAGCTAGTAACATTTTCAGATTTCTTTGTGTGGTGATAACAAAAATGTTTTTATGTCTGGAGAAAATGGCAGCTTGGGGTATGCGGTTGGATGGCTGAGAAAACTGATAAATTCCATATTCCTGATATTTAAATTTTTTCAAAATAGTAAGCATTTTTGTTTTATTTTTTAAGAAATGTATATATATGTTTGCCTTACCATCCTTGTGGAATATCTGAAAGGCAGACAGGACATTCGTTGACTGCTTTTGTCTAGCATTTTATATAATGCTAAGAAAATTACCACTCTAAGCTGAAGTCAGTATGAGACTTCTATAGCTAAGTATTAGGAGATGCTTAGTAGGAGATTTCAAATAAAATCACATAAATCTTGAGTTGAATTGCAGTCATTTGCATTACCCTTTCACTCCCTCCCTTTATTTTACTTCTTCAAAGAGTTTTTTGTTCTTGTTATTTGGTGTAGGGAGACCTTATTAATGAAAGACCTCCCCCAAAAGCCCTGGTCATCAGCTGTGTTGCTCGGATCTTCCAACAAAGGGCTGTGGCTTACCTTAGAGAGTTACTTCTCATGAAACAGTACCATGCAGTGCACCATTCAGAAGCCACATGTAGCACACATAAAAAATATGCATATATATGGAAGCAAGAAAGATAATGGTGAGTGATTTAATTTAAAACAAAACAGTTTAACTATTATCTGACTCCAGTTGTATGGAAGAGGGTTGATTTTCGTATTATTTAATCTGATCCTTTTGCTTTCCTTTCAGCAAAGCATCTCACTCTGGTTGCATCATAGGCATCATGCAGAAGATAGGGTTTCATGGACTTAGAGGTAGTAGTATTTTGAAACAACCTGTGCCACATGTTCATGATGCGTGTTTTACCATCAGGTCTCCTGGTCACACCACATTGTCATTTATTCATCAACAGAGGTGGGCAACTGTGGAAAGTTGGGGAGTGGGGATGCATATGTTTGTTTCCAGCAGATAAGGGATGGGCCTCTTATAGCTTGGGTTATGCTCCAGATAAGCAAGAAAAAGAAAAGACTTTCTGGTGTCTCCACTTGGGGGAGCTAACCCCAGAAGGCCAGTTGCTAATACAGCCAAAGAGACAAATGCTCCAGCAGGAAAGTAAACAATTTATTCACACTGCAAACACATGGAACTAGCCAGAGTGGCAACATCAAGAAGTCTAACATGTTCCCACAGGGGAGAACTAGGTAGAGTTCAAAACCAGCACCCTTTTGAGTGGGTCAAGATTTGACCCTTATCTGCTGAAATCAGATATGTTACCAGTAGCAATCATTGTTTTTTCCCCAGCAGATAAGGGAGGAACCTCTTGTAACTTGGAATTTACCAGAGCTTCCTTGATTAGAGTGGGTGGTACTGTCAACCTGATGACCTAAGGGTTGACCACCTGTTACAGGAGATTCCTATCAAAGGTAGCTTCTGCAGAGTCAAAACTATCCAGTTTATAATGTTTGATGAATGTGAAGGATGACTTCCAGGTAGCTGCCCTGCAGATTTCTGCTAAGAGGGCATTGGTGGAGAAAGCTATTGTAGTAGTAGCTCTTTTAGTGAAGAAATCCCCAGAGTCTCTCATAACATGCAGCAATGCATTACCTGAACCATCTACTCAGGATGGAGTTGGAGACCTTATCCTTGGAGCATTGGCAACTCCTTTGATGGCGACAGCCAAAAAGATGGAAGGATGACCTCCTGGATTCTGTTAAAAGTCAAGTTGACCCTGGGAACAAAGATCAGGGTGAACCATGGAATGCTGTGGTTCAACAACAACACACAGCATTTTCATAACCAAGTTCTGAAAATATACAGCTCCTTGCGTGCTGAGAGCACTCCCACATCCAAAACTCTGTGCTGTGGTGATGGTGGTTAGGAACAGAACTTTCCAGGATAGATGTTAGCCATTTTGAATCTTCTGGGGTATTAGCTACCCCTGCTAATTTAGTATTGTCGCAGATTTGATTAGCACAGCCTCTATTCTATAATTGAAGTCATTGATAAAAAAAATGAGTAGCTTGGCTTAAACTATGTGCTAAATGGTATCCTTTTCTTTAATTCTACTAGGTGTATTTCTGCACTTGAGACACTCTTTTGCATCTGACTTCACCTGATGAAACCTGTGGCTTTCATTAAAGCCCAAGGAGATTCTGGAAGTATGAAATCTGCTTGCCCATCCCACATGTATGCTGATGAATGAAAATAAAGGTTGTGGATGGATACCTACCATGGTTGGGGGTCGGAAAGAGGGAGGGAAGGAAACAACAAAGAATAATTCATATGGTTTCTTTTGAGTGGCCCATGTGCTGACTGATATTACCAGTATGCCATTTGTCCCACTGTCTTTTATGGCTTTTTATTCCTATGTGATTATATCAGTAATTTCATATAGGGATTGAAGCCGTGCAATACGCTGGGGATTTGCAACAGAGTGCTCACCTCTGAGAGTTTTCTACAGTGGAATGCTATCAGACATTTTAGTGACATTCATAATATCAGGGCAGCTGTCTCCATGGATAGTTACTAGAAGCTGTTGCCATACACTGCTCTCATTTACTTATCCCAGGAATGCTGAGTTTTGGCTCTTTGGGTATTTTTAGTAGCACTCCCACAGTCCATTACCACTGTCTTTACTGGTTGGCCTTCTGGGATTTGGAACTCCAAAAACATCTAGATGGGCAAAGGTTTTTCAGCTATGTCTTTTTCAGCATTTGGAATTAACCATTTATTCTTGCTTCTCCTGCTGCAGCTGCTTTCCCATAAAAAGCAAATTGTTGTGTAGGGGCCATGGTAATGCCTGGATAACTGCAGTGTTGGTTTCTTATGAGAATCAACCGCTTCAGGTAACAATCCCGATGTGATGGCCATGAATACTTGTGGCAATAACCAGATTCTTGTTTGTTCAGTTTTGAGTGCAAACCAACATACAACACTCCTATATAAATGTTCAAGAAAGCACAGAGTATTGGCAACAAGTAAACATCCTCCAGACCATGGAGAACATGTATGGGGAAGACTCCCTACTAGCCACAGTCCTGGTAAGAGAGTTAAGAGACTCCATGTCAGTGAAACCTTTAAAGAAATCAGTAGCAGTTTTATCACAAACATGTGATAAAAAGTGTGTACCATTGAATTCCAGTATGCAATATGCCCTTCAGCCATCATGATGAACATTTCATGGCTTCCTTGGTTTCCACTGCCATGACAGAGAACTGTGTATAAAATATTCTTTGGAATTTTGTATTTCCTGCTGCAGGAGGAAACTTAGATTATTATGAGTACTTGATTCAGTGTAACAGGAGAACATTTTACCTTGTCATCATTAGAATTTTTATTTTTATTTAAAAATTGGGGCAAAATATCCAGTTGCTACTTGAACCCCAAATAAATAAATTGGAAACCTTATCCTGAAATCAGAGCTACTGGGAAGAGTGTAACTCCTGCTGTATCTGCTATCCTTTCATAAGAGTCCTTCTCATTTTGCAGGTTTCCTTTTAAGTCAGCTTCTCTCACACAACCTAATCATGTTCACAGGGACACCTTAAGAAGCTTGCCTTTAACTACAGAAAACATGCCTGGAGCAGTATGTTCAAACCCCTGCTTCTAGGCAGTTTTCTGAAGCAGTTCTCCATCATCAGTGGAAGAAAGAAGCACCCTGGTATTAGAAGACATACAATATTCTAAAGTATTTGTGTGGCGCCTGAGGTGTAGAAATAGTGCAGAAATAGTCAGAGATTTTCATTTTCATTGCCTTTGCTGTATGTTTTGTTATATAGCAGGTTGAGTAGTTCCCTGAATGAAATCCTAAGTCAAAGCCATCTCTTCCAACGGAAATTCATTGTACAGTATCATATGTCCTCCTTTGGCCTAAATACCCTAAAGGCACCAGATCCTGCCCGATCTTGGAAAATAAGCAGGGTTAGCTCTGATTAGTATTTGGATGGGAGATCAGGAAGGAATACCAGTTTTATATTTCAGAGGAAGGAACTTTCAAAACCACCTCTGAATATCCCTTGCCTATGAAAACCCTAGAAAACTCATGGGTTCGCCATAAGTTAACAGGAAACATAAAGGCACGCGCACACACACACACTGCACCTCCCCATGACCAAATAGAAGAAGAAGCTGATGACAATGCTTGTACCTGTGCTGCAGGCCTATGCTTCACACAACATTAGGCAGCATTTTGGAACCTGGGATTGGTTCTACAGCAGAATATGATGCCATTGGTATAGTTAATGCTGCTGTTAAACAGCCTTCCTCTATGCTCCCCAAGGGGCATCAGGGACTTTTAAAAAGTATGTGTTAAATCTGTCATGTTAGTGAAAATGGATGAAATTATACAGTTTGTGGAAGAGATTATAAGAGAGCCCCTTTGGCTCACTTCATAAAAGAAGGCCTCCATTAACACCTTGTGAAATATTAGCCATTAATCAGCACTTCTACAGAATAAACTATCCATACATATCATTATCTGATCCTTAATGAAGCGATAATAGGAATGCTGTGGAGCAGGGATATTAATGTCTCCTGAGAGACCAGAGCCATGCAAAGGCTAGAAGCCATGACTTTTAATTTAGTGACAAAAGCTTCCACTGCTAATAAGGTAGTTACTTATCCCCTACCATTAGCACAGTTTGGCTACAAGTGCTCCACTTGCAGAAATGAGCTCAGCCCTTAGAAAGTGCTTTGGCAGATGTTGTGCTGCTGATCTTTGACTCTGTTGGGACTTCATATAACCCAACATGGGAAGCTTGTCTACTGTAGTCTGCGCAGCAGGCATTCCCATTCAGGTCCTCGTTTTGCTTTCACATTTGGCTGTAGATTCATAGAATTGGAAGAGACCACAAGGGCCTTCCAGTCCAACACCCTTCCCAATTTATAGGTATTATAATATCCCTCCTCTCTTCCTCCCATCTAGAAAATATTATTAGAATGTAAACTGTGACACCCTGTACTACACTTGTGTGACCCTTCCCACCTGCTGCTATCACAGTCACATAAAGACACCTTAGCCTTAAAATGTATAGGGGCTATGCACATATACTTCCTGTTGTGAAATAACTCTTTAGTAGATACGTCTGCCAAGGTGTTTTTTGCTTCCAGGAACTGAGGCTTATTTAACAGTACAGTATTCTTTTGCTGGCAATACTTGGTTTGAAGGTGATAAAAGAGAGGCACATTATAGGTGATGATGAGAGATGTTGGGAGCTGTCATTCAACTATATCTAGAGGGCCATATGATTCCTATTTTTGGTATCCATCCCTAAATTGAATGTCTTAAATATAGTGATGTATGAAAGTAGGCATGTATCATTGAAAATTTTTAAAAATACTATGGGAAACATTGCAGTCTACCTACCATGGCTCAGGGTAGGATCTCTCTTTAAAACAAAGATTTTCCACCATCTGAGGAGGGTTATATCACAGTGAACCATCACATCTCTCTCCAACCATTTGATAAAACAGTTTGGCTTTTACTCCCCCCATCCACAACCTGGCATACCACCTAATCTCCAGCACTGGTGATATAGAGATGGCCATGCTAATCTATGGTTGAACTCTAAGCTGATTGAAGAACCAGTGAGCCACAGATGAGGCAGTCGGCAGTTCTTTGGATAACTGCCAGCCTTCTTGTCTGCATATATTAACTCTACATAACAGCAAACAAAGTTGAACATAAACTGGTACCTTTATAAACATTTTTTCCTTTGCTAAATCAGCTATTTCCATCTTGTCAATTAGTTTAACTCCAGACACACAATGGCCAAGAAATCTGGACATTTCTTTTTACTTTTAGGTATTTTTCCCCTGCCACTCCATTTTTCATTTGAGTACTAACCTGCCTGATGAAGAGTTCTGGAGAACCCAAAAGTTTGCACCATTTTTGGCAACATTTAAACTATTCTAATAAAGGAATTTACCCATTTGTTGAATGTATCAATGACACATTGTTGTCATATATAAGAGGGTTTGTTACATAGAGGAATGTTTTATGTGGGACAAATGTTATGTGCGAACTGGTCCTTGCTATAGTTGGAAGGTTATCCCTCAAGAGACTGGCCTACTTGCTTCTGAGATCACAGCTGTCTTTCTGATTAACCTTTTCACCATTTTTAGTGATCCTTTTAAAGGTGTAAAAGTGCCTGGCTGTTATTCAGAGACTGGATTGGAGGGAATGTGTCTCCATCATCACAGCAAACAGGATGGCATTTTTGTACTGACAAGCAGGAAATGCCAGACATGCAAGATTGTGAGTATCAGACCAATTCTTTCTGCAATAGAATGGCACCTTTCCTTTAATCACTCTGTAAAAGGTGGGCAGATGGGTGGGCTGCCTGTCTGCTCTGGCATCACCACCACCCTGAATGCATGACACCAGCTGGGATCACATAGGCAGAAGGAAGAACCTAGGATTATTTATTTTAAAAGGGTTTCAAATCAGTTGCAAAGAAGGAAGGTAATCAATAATGAACAGGTACAAAGGCGTGGGGGACACTGAAGGTGTCCCTTTGCATCTCAACAATATTTCCATATGAACATGTGGAGCAACTCAAGTGGGCAAGTGAATATTATACAATTTAAAAAAAAAATACAGAAAGGAAAGTGTTCCATCTCTATATATGAGAATAACCTGGCTGTGACATCTGTCCCCAGCCAGGTTTGAATTGGCTGATGTGGTGGCAGTCACCTTTCTTCTTCGTTGCTTTATGTGCACCTCTTCTGAAGTTGTGCACTTGTTGATACAACTATTCCAGATAGAAGGATTATACCATTCTTCAAGATGTGAAATACCTACCTATCTTGAGCCATTTTTACAATTTCTATGAAATTGCTTGGGGGATGCCATTTAAGAATAGATAGTGCCTGTTGCCCTGACCATCTCTTACAAAAGTTGTCTTTGTATTTGACAGGAGGTCTTTCATTCATTCAGCATCCTGCTTCTCTAGTCCCCGCCCCACCGCTCCCAACCAAATCCTAGAGTCACTACATAAGGATTAAAACTGCATGAAAATACTTCAGTAGATCATTTCCCTTCTGCTTGTTTTACTTTAGCTATTTTCTCCATACCCCCATGAAAACAGGCTTTCTACATGCACATAAAGAAAGATGTTTGAAAAGGGACCATCTCATTGTCCTTGACAAATTCCCACATTTCTGCCTCCTTCTCATTCGAAGGAGATTGGAATATAAAAATATTTGAGGGAGGCGGAGGAGCCAAAGTGAACAGCAGCATCCTTTCATCTAACATTTTAAAATCAGCATTTTTCCATTACATGTATTTTAATCAGTGAAATGCTCCAATTTGAGGAAGGAGGTCCTCCACCGCCACAGACAACACAGGGATGTTCTTAGAGAAATGTACTCAGTTCTAACAGCTCAGGGATTACCCCAAAGAAGAGTCTGCAGCAAAGGCTTTGTGAACCTGTCTGAGAACACGCATGAGCAGCATCTCCAAGGATTAATCAAAAACTCTGCTGATGTGAGAGAAACAATTCATGCCCCTCAGCCATTGCTGTGTGAGATCCAGAAAGCATGAAGGGGGACAGACAGATAGTACAAATGAGCTTAAAGTTCACTTTACAAAAATGGCAGGATTTGGTTAATTATGAAACCTGAAGAGTAATTTTAACAAAGCCTTCTTAAATCCTGCTCCCCAAGAACCTAAGATATCAGTGTGATGTCATTGGATGATGTAGCATGTTCCAAGTAGTGCCATTTTAAAAATATAATTGTACTATTATGTCCCTGTCTATGGTGATTTTATTCAGATGCCTTGTCAGTCCATTTGGTGTTGATCCCACATCTCCTATCACCACTGAAATAGTAGTTATTTTCTTTATCCAGAAGTTCTGGATATTAACTTGTAGGTCTTTCAGACCATTTTCACTCTAATCTTTTATTCTGCTATTTACATGGATTAGCACTTTCATAATTTAAAGGGCGAAACAGACCGCCCCTTTGCACTGCCGTCTGGGCAGCTTCAGAGAGCAGCATTTTCCTTTCTTCATCAGTTTGTTTCACTTGTAATAATCTCTGATCACCAATATTATGTGTTGGATAGAGTCAATCAACAACACTATGATGATGTAAAGCATGGTTGGCTGTCATAATTTTCTGGGTTTTTCTGTCTAGTGCATCTAATTCTGCAATCAACTATTCCATCACTATGTTAGACAACTGGAAGCCAGGAGTTTGTAGTCTGAATTATGTTTCTACTGTTAGGTCTTGATTTTAAGACTTCTTGTACTCTTTTTATGTATTTGGTATTTATAATCTCTTTTATTATCTTATGTTGAACATCATCATCTTGCAATATTTTCAAATAATTGTAATTTCCATTACAGTGGCTTTTAATATATTTCCTTCAAAGGTGCTTTATTATCTCTGATTCAGCCATTTTACCCATATATATTGATAGTATAGCACATCTGTCAATTCCAAATTCCAATGAAATGTCTTGATTCCTGGAATATTCAATAAGAATTCAAGTTACAGTCCTGACTTTCCATATAGCTTTAAATTGCCCATCTACAATAAATGCTTTATTTTCCCAGCTTGTTTTGATATTACATACTAATGTGTTTTCTTTAATATTACTTAAAGTGGTCTGATTGCAATAACAAATAATAAAGAAGATAAGGAATTGCCCTGGAAAATATCTAATATGAAACTCTGCCAAATTTGTTTCTCTGTTCTTAATTTTCTGCTGATTCCTACAGTTTCAAAACCTTTTTGATGCACATGCATGGCAAAAGAGTCAAAGGCCCGTTACAAACGGGCCGTTTTGTGCATGCGGAGCGCGCACTAGGGTTAGAAAGGGGCGGTGCTTCTGCACCCCCCTAACCCTAGTGCGCGCTCCGCACACACAAAATGGCGGCGGCCGTTCCACACGGCCTCCACCATGAGGACGTCACGGCCGCACCGCCTCTATATGGGGCAGCATGGAAGTGACGTCCTCACTCTGCGCCTGGGCGCTTAGTGCGCCCTTAGCGCAGAGCAGGAAGGAGCTCTGTTTTGGAGCTCCTTCCTGGTTTGGTCCGCTGGGCGCAGCCTTCACATGGCTGCGCCCAGCGGACCAAAGGAGAAAGGTGCCCCAGCGGCCCCTTTCTCCTCCTCCCGCCGCTGCAGGGTGTCCTTGGGGCTTGAGCCCCAGGACACCCCTTTTCAGGCTGTGGGGAAGCGGCATTTTGCCGCTTCCCACAGCCTGAAAAGCGCAGATCGGGGCCTCAGCAGCTGCCGTCTTAACCGCTAACGCCCCGATACACCTGGGGAAAGGGGCGGGACAGCCCGCCCCAAATGGGCGGTCTGTATCCGCCCAAGTCTTTTTTTGGATCATTATGCTCTGTGTAAATTTGTTTTTCATATTTTACAGTTATTCCATAACAGTACAGTTATTAGTGCTGTCATAGATGTTTATCACACTATACTCTTAACGAGCTACTATTCCAGTGTGACTCCTCTAGCTGCCTCCTGCTGCATTCTGGGATTGGCAGTTTTAAGGAGGGGTATTTAGAATTCTCAGGCAGAGTTCTCTGCCTGAGAATTCTAAATACCCCTCCTTAAAACTGCCAATCCCAGAATGCAGCAGGAGGCAGCTAGAGGAGTCACACTGGAATAGTAGCTCGTTAAGAGTATAGTGTGATAAACACCATTGTTATCACCACCACCACCACACCTTTCCCCCAGTCCTGGAGCCCTTTCTATGCAATTGCAGCATTAAGATTTCTCTTTAACTGGAGTGACATCATTCTGTGACTATGAAATCCTGGGAAGGACTGCAATTTGGAGAGGTACCCAAACCTTCTGACAGAAAATTCTAAATATCCCTCGCTAAACTGCAAAACCCAAGATTACATCACATAGAAGCATGGGCGGGGTACAGACTGCTGCTTTGCGGCGGTCTGCCGCCGCCGCCAGTAGGTCCGCGGGGGAGTCGGAGCCTTCAGACGGCCCGACTCCCGCGCGCACCGAAAAAAGAAGCTCCAAAATGGAGCTTCTTTTACCGTCGCGTTTGCGACATAGCGAGGCGCCAGGGGCGCGCTCGCTACGTCACAAGCGGCACGACACGTCTGGACGCTGTGCGTCCAGTACGTAAAGATGGCGGCGCCCGTATGAACAGGGTGCTGCCATCTTGTACGTATTCAATACGTACTAGGGTTAGGGGGGTGCGGAAGCACCGCCCCTTCCTAACCCTAGTACGTATTGATGACGTACTATTTGGCGGTCTGTAAACCGCCATGGTAATCATAGTGTTATGACTATGCAATGTAAAAAGGACCTTGGGGCTCAAAGGGCCTTACAAATATTAAAACAGATACAGACATTTACATCACTAAAAACATTAGCTCAAAAAAGAACAGTACATTCCTCTCAAAACCCAGATCTATGATTGCTGACTCATTCACACAACCTTTTATGTGACAAAATATGACCAGAGATCAGTTTGGCTTGGTTTCGTCCCAGTGAAGAGGCAAACTGCCTGTTTATGCTCAATCACAGCCTTAATTTTGCAGTGTAACAAATGGAGGTCAAGAGAAGTTTCCTTTGCAAGCTTTCTTGCTTTTGTTATATGGGATAGAGAAGTTAATCAGACTGACAGTGACTTTTGACTTTAAATACAGTTTAAAAGGTCACAAACTCAAGCCTGCATTGTTTTGTTTTGTTTGTTGTTGGGTTGTTTTTTTACCATCTTACAAAATATGTGAAATACATGCTGCTGGCAGCATCCAGCCTGCACAGAGCTGTCCCTCTATGACAAATCAAACTACAACAAAATGCCACTGCACAGATTGAGGCAAAGGTTACAAGGTCAGATTACACTTGTGTCAGTATATCTGGACTATTTTTCATGTTGTTCATCTCCTAACAGGTGGTAACACCCACCCAGCCCTTCAGTGATACCTAATGACTCCACAACTAAAGGTTTAAAAGCATCTTTTTCCGGGATTTTGTGAAGCAAATTAGATTCTCAGATCCAGCAATCTGTTTTCATGGACTCAAGGGCTGAGCTATTAAAATTCTCACTACCCCATCAGGATAGGGTGAGTTAACAGTAGGCTAACCTAATAACACCTCATGCAGGGAAGCTGCCAACACTTTGCCCCATTGCCTAGATATAGGTAAATAATAACAAAAGGAGGGTGAATTCATGTACAGCCTCAGCACTTTGACAATTATTATCAAGGTACCGTAGAAACAAATCAGTTGAAGTTTTTATGGGCTGTAGGTCAGAGCTTCTGAAGTTGCATGGCAAAACCTCAAAATATTTTTAGGAGGGGGGGAGGACACAAAGTGACATGCTAGAAAATCAAGGACCACACAGTTAGCTTTAGAGGTGATAAATCTCTTTTATCAGTAAATACATGGATTTTAGAAATCAGGATATTACTGGCACATGTTGTTAGTTAAAATTCTTGTTTTTTCCAGCAACAAAATTTCAAATGTTTTGGATCCAAGTCAGAGAAGCAAAGGTACTCCAAAACTGAATATAAGAAAGAGGCATAGCTTTATTATTACTGATTAAAAACAGTTTGGAAATGATAAAATGAAGTACAACAGCCTCATAAGCCTTGTCATTTAAAATCATTGAGCAAATATTTTGAACATTTTTCAGAGAATGAACAATATTTGGCAAGGAACACTAGCAAGTATTCCATATCAGCTGATTAGTTATGTAACTTCTTTTGGCCTAACAATTCCCGAAATCTGACAGAAATGTCATGCAACCATGCTCTGACATCTGGCCAAATAGACTCATTCCCCCATGCAGCCAATGCCCAGTAAAAATAAGTTGGGACAGGGAGTTACAACCATGGCAACAGTCTCACAAATGTGACTAAGTAGGGATTGTGAAAAAGTAAGAGTTACCTAGATTCACTCATCCACAAGTGTTTTGTATTCATGACTGTTGCATAGTCACAATTGTGTTACGGTCATAACTCTACACACACGCACACCTAATTTACCAGGCATCAGTTGCATGGGGAGAAGGAGAACCATTGTGCCAGTGATCAAAAGATGGGTTAATACAGTGGTTTTCAAACTGGGAGGTGGGACCCCTGGGGTCTGCAGCACCCAAGTTACTTAAGGATATGTGTGAGACTTGGAGGCTACTACCACTATCACCATCACCATCATCATCATCATCTCCTCAACTTTTTCTGTCCTGGAGGAGAAGAGAAAGACAAGGAGCCTCAAGGAAGAGGAAAGCTTCCGGCAGGGCCCCATCCATCCTGTCACTGCCCGTTTTCTCGGGATGAGATGCTGCTCAGCCTCAACCAGCATGGCCATTCAGTCCAGTGTGCCCTAGGTAAACAGTGGCTAAAATATTCCTTTATTGCTCTCTTTCTCTTGATCTCACACACACATGCACACGCATGCTCAGCTGTACACTAAGTATATGCAAAAATTACACTTGTTAAATAATTCAATAAGTGTTCTAAATTGAACAATGTTATTTCCTTACACTAATCAAAAAAAATTATTCATATACTATACTGATCAGGGGAGTGCGCAAATGTTTGCAAGTGGATATAAAGTGGGTCAAAAGGGTAAAGTGAGGACCATTGAGTTAATGTCTGCTTCATGTCTGGGTATGGGTCAGGCCAGATTAAAATTAGTATATTTAACTAAGTAGCTGATACAGAATACAGGCCACTTATTATAACAATCACTATTATTTACTTCTCTGTGCAAATGTCTGAATGTTTCTGCTTTCACAAATCACAAACACTTAAACAGCTTTCCCCAAACTGCTATCCTTCTGATATTTTGGATTTCAAATCTCATGGTTAGTGACTAGCAGCTGAGGCTGATGGGAACTGGAGTGCAAAACCTCTGGAGGGCACAAGAGGAGTTGTTGATGGGGAAGGATTGATAAAGCATCCCACTAATAGCTCAAGAGGCAGAGGTTTGGTGGTTCTTGCTGCAGTCAGTATGACAGATGAGTCTTGATTCTTGTTATGGAGCAGAATGCAAAGCTTTGACAAGCCTGTAACAATTATGGTTACAGACATCACACTGGAATGAGAAGAGAATCAATGTAAAGGCTCATCTTTGAACTTGAGACCTTGAAACTTCACAGCTGCAGGCTCCTTCAGGTGAGTTCTGAATTCACAAACATGCTAAAGCAAGTTGCTACCTACAAAAGCTCAGGACACACTAAACAAGCTCTAAAGCACCAGAACTCTTTTGTCTATCAAGTGAATCTGGTGATTATATTCCCATTTTAGCATGTAAAACCAATCTGACCAACAATCAAATAAGTCATTTAGTTTACCAATTTGTATCCATTCCTGTCTTATGCCAGCCTACAACCTGTTGAAAAACTGCTAAACCTTAGATATTCTGGTCAGATGTTCTTTCCTTGTCTAATTTCAAAGCTGCTGCTGTACAGAGCTAGTTTATTCTTCAACCACCAGTATCGTTATTATATCTATTGCTGAACTAGTGCCCTCACTGCTGTTTCCATTACAGTGGTATCCCTCCTTCTGTGCTTACAGGCTTTCTAATCGATTCTCCCTATTATTGTTATTCGTATGAGGGAAAAAACCAAGAAATTAGTCAAGAAAAATAAGAAAATTCTGTTACCCCAAACGAATTCTGTTAGCATCTGAAGTAGGAAAGTGCTAATATGGCCTTGACATTCAGATGCAGGTACTATGGTTACTTTAGCCTTGGATAAAGGTAACAGCTTCCATGTGTCTAGCTGTTACTTTCCTTTATGCCCTTGATGTTAACACAGTTTGGACAGCAATGCTGCCCAATTTATGCAGCCTACAGCTGCCCATGGTTTGATGTTCTTCCTTTTTCTTTTAAAAAAATCTACAGCATCTGCTGCATCACTAACTTCCCTTAGCTCTGATTAAAACAGTGTGAATGTCCATGACATTTGTGCCTGTCAATCCTGTCATGAGGAGGTGACGCCCACTCTGGAACTGGGAGAAGAATGTGTATGAATCGTTATTGCTCAAAAAATCCTCAACTATGAAGCCTTCCTGCTCAGCCTCTTCCACCAGCGCTTGGCTACAGAAGGCCCCAGCTGCCTCTGTGGGTCCATCTTGTCCATCAGTTCCGCCACTCAGGAAGGCAACTTCACATCTTTCCAGGTAGTTTCCCTCTGCAGTGGATTTAGCCTTGTGCAGCTCCAAGGCCACTCGCAAAGCCAGTTCCTGGTTTCTCCCACCCTTCCCCTTTCCTTGAAGGTGCACAGTGGTTTCTCCACCAGCCAGGAGACAAATGGGCATATCGCCATGGGATTCTTGCAAAGTTTTCAAGGCATCCATAAGGTCCAACCTTGGGATTGCTAGCTCTTCTACAAGATTTGAGAGGGCTCCCCTCACCTTGTCTTTTAAAGAGTCGTTCCTGGAAACCCTAATGGTGCTCAGGCAAACAAGCTGAATCAACAGGCTGTAGAGCTGGGCAACTGTGCTGACCTCCCCACACACACCATCACTCAGAAGCACAGACAGGTAACCCAGATTCTCTGCCTGGCGTTTGGCCTCCTCTAAAGCTAATCTGTTAGAACCAATGACTACATTGCAGACATGGTGAAAGTCTTGAGGAGTACCATGCTCTGTGACAGAGCCAGAGAGAACAGTCTGGACAGACTCTGGCAAGTCATTCAGCAGGTTATATTTGGTCAGTATCTGAAAACAATCCTGGATGCTGTGAGAACTGGCAACAGTGGGTCCACTTGCTATGATGTCTAATGGATCCCCAATGACATCGGAGAGGATAAGGCTCAACACCTAGAAGCAAATAAGGTAGCACGTAAATATAGATCACGTTGCACAAAAGCTCACTGATGTTTAGCTGTTCCTGTTTGGAATTTGGGCTTTAATTGCAAGCAAGGGCAAATTCATTCGCGCATCCAGATTGCTCAATTGATTGCAAGGTCAAACACCACAGCGAATGTTTCCGTGACAGCAAAAACAGGTTTCAATAGAGGGAGTTCATGTTCGGCATTCAATCATAGAGGCAGGAATCCTAATCAACCTTGCAATGAAGAAAGCCCTGCTGAACTCAGTTCAATCTATATCTGAGAAAACATACTTCTGATTAGGGCTGCAGAGCTTAACAGTTACTGTATATGAGCACTTTTAAAAATTACAAGTAGAAGATATCATCTTATTTGTTTAAAAAGGCATTCCCCGTTTTCTCTTGGTGAAGGGAGTGCTTCTTTTGGGGACACTTGCTCCAGTATGCATGCATTTCTGAAAAACAAAGGTAAGCATGCTAGAGGGCAATTTCTACCATTTCCATATTAAATTAACAGAATAATTTACTAACCTACTAAAATCCAAGCAATGATACCAAGATTTAACAAGATATATTACTTGGCTAAATTAGACTATTTAGGCTCATGCACTTAATAACACAAAGATTGGGAGATAAGATCTATGGGCAATTGAATATGGGGGGGCTTGTTAAAAACAAAAGGATGTCAAGTAGTTCTATGTCTGTAAAAGGATTCTCAGTCCAGGTTCTAAGACTGGTTCACCTCATATTCAAAGTCATAGCTATGTCCTTCATGTTTTTTACCCCTTCATGCTGTCTACAAAAAAGAAAGAGGTGTTGCTGTATCGTTAAATATTTTATGTCTGCTGCAAAAACCTCTACCCTTTGCCACATAAAAGAAAGATCCATCTTCAATCCCTTTCCTACCCCTCTGACAGAAGTCAATCCTGCGTTTCACATTTCTGAAAAATAAATCATTCTCCTCTGCCCCTAATTTATAGGATTTTTAGTCTGTAAAAACAGGTATATGAAAACAGAGGTGGGGGAGAGAAACGTCTTTTGAAAATGATTTCTAAGTCCCCAACCAATTATGTACAACTTGTGTATAAAACATGAACTAGGTAATTATCTATATTGTTTACTCAATTTGCATAATCCATTATAGCTGCATAAATCAGGATTTATGATTGCATACTTTGGGATTTTCAATACAGAATTTTACCTCCCTTGCTAAAAGCATTTTGTTCAGCTAAGAGACTGGATTCTATTGTTATTCATTTTTCAAAAAGCAATGCCTGGATCCTCATGGTTATACAGAAATATGCAAGAATGTGTGGCACTTGTAAAGGCTTATGGACTAAAGGTGGTGGCTTCTACAGACCCCCCCCCCCCCGCAAGGGAACACTATTGGCTTTTTGGTACACATTTGGCCTCCTATTTTCCTACCATGTTCCTGTCCTTCATGTTCTCGTCCATCTGCATCTCTGAAAACAATGACAGCCACACTTTACAACAATTTGCCACCAGAATAATATTTTTGTTGGACTCTAGTCTCTCACACTGCACAAACAGTCCCTTCTGCAATCTGAAGGTACCAGATGCTTTTTCAGTGTTAAATAGATATTATTTTTCAAGTTAGAATCAATGACCTTCTTCCATTCCCCAAATATCTTTGGTTACTTATTACAGGATGGGCTATCTTTGCAGCTGAAGGGCCACAATGGTCACCAGAGAACCATTTGCGGAGGTACATCACTAGGTAGGGTCCCACACAAGTAGGTCATGTTCCTTCACTCACGAAACATGACACATACACTCTCCAAGGACACAAACAAACCCTTTCTTCCTCTCTTTTACATATGCACAGACCCATTCATAGGGGCAGGGAGGTACAAAGCTTTAATTTCCCCAGCATTACTCTTCACAGACAAGAAAAGGGTTGTGTGAAACAGGACTGCTGCTCTCCCTTTAAGAGATAGGAACAGTATACACAATGTCTCCCTTTGTGCGCCCTGTTCCTTGATAGAGTCAGAAGCTGCTCTGGGAAACAGAGCATGCAGGGAAAGCCACCCCTATGTGCACTGTTTCCCTACAGAATAGCTGTGGCCAAGATGGAAGAACTGGCATCTGACATCCTTCCCACCAGTTACTTCAGTGATTTCCAAACTTTGGTCCTCCAGGTGTTTTGGACTTCAACTTCCAGAAACCACAGTCAGCTTGGTCAACAGTCAGAAATTCTGGGAGCTGAAATCCAAAGCATTTGGATGACCAAAGTTGGGGAATCACTGCACTACTTCCTGGCCTTTCAAGAGCCCAAGTGTGTAGATTTTTGAGCTTCTAGTTTATAATGTCTTTAGCTGCTCTGCTTAACCAAAGGACCAGAAGATGTCTTAGCCTCTATCAAACACATCAACCAGATTTGTCTTCAAGACCTTGAGGGGGAATAGCTATTTCCAGCCCTTCTGCACCGCAGCGTATTTTCCATTTGATCTATGAAAACATTCACAAATGGTCACAAGATGTAGGAAGAGCTATAAAATTTGAAGAAAGGGAAAAAAGCTGGAGACTCACAAACAGCTTCACTTTATACCAGTACCTTAAACTACTTAAAGATGTTACATACGTGGAACCTACCCCCTGTAAGACTCAAGGTTATATATAAAACAAGTAACGGTCAATGTTGGAAGTGTCAAAAATATCTGGGCTCATTCTTCCACATGTGGTGGGAGTGTAATAAAGCAGCAGTATTTTGGAAAAACATGCATGAGACCTTAACAGATATATTTCAGTTTCAGCTCCCTCTCAACCCTGAATTTTTGAAAATTAAATATGATACCAGTTTTGGACAAGTAAATAGAAAAGAAATATGGTAGGGTAATTCTCTATCTTATAACATCAGCCCAGATAACTTTTGCCAAATATTGGGAAAAAAGAGAAATACCGAGTACAGAAGAATGGATGTGAAAACTCTGGGGAATGATGAATATGGACAAATTAACTGCTTTACTACAAGACGAACCATTGGAAAGAATAGAAAATGAATAGCATCTGGGAAGAAGATACTATAATGGCACTAAATAAGAAATATAATTGGACATCTAAAATCATTCACTTTTTGAAAATTAGAAATGTGATTTAATTTGAATTACTGTGTAATTTTTTTCTGGCCTTCTACTAGATATGGCAGAAAAATAGCAGGAAGAAAAAATTCTTTGTAAAGAATCAAGTTGAGAAATAAGGATTAATTTTCATTTTATAGAAAGGTAAAGAGAAAAAAGAACTAGACGTTTTCATAAATAAAACTATATTTTAGGAGTCAGGAACTTTAATTTAAAGATAAGGTAACTCCAACTGGGAAGCTCCTATCTTAATCCTCATATAAGAAATGGAAAGTAAACTTTTTTTTGCTGGATATGTGTTTTTAAATGTATGTTTGTTAATATGGTTTGTATTTCCATGATTGTTTGCTTGTTATTTAAAATTTAATAATAATAATAATAATAATAATAATAATAATAAGAAGAAGAAGAAGAAGAAGAAGAAGAAGAAGAAGAAAACATTCACAAAACAACATACTCAGAAAATGAAGTCCTGCATACTCACCTGGGCAGGATAGGCAAACCGGGCCAGCCCCCCACCTTTCAACAAGGAGAGAGCTTTTCGAAGGGTATTGAGCTCTTGAATGGTAGCTCCTTTTGAAGCCAGCAGCCTTGTGATGGTTGCCTTCTCTTCAAGGGTAACTGGAGGAATGGGTGCAGGTAAAAGTGCTGATCCTCCTCCTAAAATGCAACAGAACACAAACTTTGAGTACATATTTATATCTGTAAGGGTAACTATGAGGACCATAAGAAAAAATGCCAAAGTCCATATCAAGGACTTTGTGAGGTCAACATCAAAAGCACAAGATTCTCTGTGCACTCCACTGAAACACATTTATCAAGCAAAGATGTCAAAAAAAAAGCATGCAGGGGAAAGGGATGGGGAGTAATGATATGACATTGTCTGCATGTTATCTTCACATGGCACAGAGGAAAGATCTACATGGCACCCAACTAGGATTGTTAGGCCACACCCAGAATATTCCTGAGACTGGGAATGGTGGGGGCAATTTAAAAAAGAACAACAAACGTACCTTTCAGCAGGTGGATTTTACACTAAAGGAAAAGAGACTCATAAAATCTTAAATTGAGACTTGTTTTTCTAAGGGATTATTGCTTCCAACCAAAGATAAAGCTACCAAGTTTAGCTTTTATCAACGTGCTTTGCTTGACCCAACAATTAAATTTGGTTCTTATTTTTAGCTGCATTAAGTTGACTTGGACCTGGCAACCGTACGAATGAGAGACCGCCAAGAACTCTGACAACCTAGAAGCATCTTGAGGAACTCACTGTTCTCTTCCTACAAAGGAGCCTATGAACTCTGCACTGGAGAGATTTCAGTTTTCAAAGGGATTTATTTATTTATTTATTTGGTATTTTCAAACAGAGAACCTTTTTAATGCCCCTTGTCACTCCCAGTGAGCTTTCTGAGCATAACTGGATAGTCTGCCCATTTCAACAAAATGTCAAGATTACAGGACTCTGTCATTGTCACCTCTTCCCAATTTCTGCTTCACACCTTTTAAATAGCCATCTTTGCCTGATGAAGAAACATGGTATTTTGGAAGCTTGCATAGAAAACCTTTTGCCATTTTGTTTGGCTCAGTAAATATACTGCCACAATATACATTTTTACAGTGCATGATTCCTTCTCACAACTGAAAAACTAGGGTCAATTATGCAAAACAGACACCAAGGGGAGACATTTAAGGCCAATATTTTCCCCACCTCCCTGACAACAGAAGCAGATTTCATCCTATTATTTTTTATTTGCATGCACGGATTACTGGAATGACAACTGGGACTTTTTTTCACACCAAGCAATTGAATCAGAAATTCACAAACTCACTCTGAATCAATTAGGTTTTCTCTCTAGTATACATCACTGACTCTGTGACAGTATCTCTGTACAACTCTGGGCCCATTAAAACACAGCCTAGAAACGCAAGCAACTAATCTAGAAAGGGAAAAAATTGGGAAGAGCTCCTTGCTCTTTAAAGTGTAATGAAGGAGAGTAGATACGAGTATCAGGCAATCCACTTTGTAATACGGAAGAAAGAGTTTGAAAATCATATGTAGTCCTAAGAACTGAGAACTATCCATGGCAAATTGTGATTTATAGATATCTGAACCAAAGAGAAATGTGACTGTAGAGAAAGAGGGAAGGAAAAGATGAGAAAATGAATAACAAAATGATTGCTTTCGAGGATAAGGAACAGGTTTAGTCAGAAGCTGAAAATTAATGGAAGAAGAAAAAAAGGAGAGATGCAAATCTTGGGATAACAAAGCAGGGAGGGAAATGACAGAAGTCAGGGATCAAAATGCTTAGGAAAGGGGGGAGGTGATCTTGGTAAATGTACAAAGGAGAAGCTTTAGATAAAAGCATGAAGGCGAGAAATTTAAAATTTACAGCAGCTATGGTGTTTGGGAAATTATTTTACAAATCTAAACTATAACTGGGGGTTGTAAATGTACTTCTAGCAAGCAGAACACTGTCTACTGCTGTTCAGCCATATGGGCACAGAACATACTGGGAGAAGTGGGAACAAGATGATAAAGTACTATACGGCTCTATGCAAAGGGCTCTTGTAGCACCTTTGAGGCTTACTGAAAGAGAGAAGTTGGCAGCATGAGCTTTCGTAGACTTGAGTCTGCTACCTCAGATTCATGGGATGGAGTGGAAAGACTCTAGATACCAGACAAAACAGAAAGAAAGAAAGAAATGTCCTGATTGGTCTTCCTAATGGAGAAGACAGCCCCAGAAAAGAACATACATGTTTTAGAGATGAACAGATGACTGCAAAAGAATAATTTAAAAACATGCTTTTTGTGTTTGAGTTTTATATTGGGTTTTTGGGTGACTGAATGTTATTTTTAAAAAAGTCAGATACAAGAGGACTGAGTTTTATATAATCACAGATGGCAAATGTGTTTAAGGATACTGCTGTGCTTAATTATGGCTGAGACCATTAGTGCAACTGTATCAGTGAAAAGGTTGGTGAGACGCTCCACATCTCCAAACTTCTTTAGAACCTCTAGCAAGGTCTATCTCCTCCTCTATTGCCTTCTACTTCCACTCCTATGAACTAAAGGGATTACATCACTACCATCTGCTGAGACTTTTATGAGCTTTCAATCACCAGCTCCATATTCTAAAAGATTAACAGCCTCAAGACTCAGCTCAGGTTGAAATCCCCATTCAGCTAGGAGGCAAGTTAGACTGAGAGATCATGAATGCTCACAAAGATCACCTAGGGAAGACAAATGTTGGGAGGGGCGAGAAAGAGAGTACCATATATACCACACTCCTGAACATCTTGGAAGGAAAGCAGGGAGAGAAATAAATAAATAACTCAGTGGAAACTCAACAAGTTATCATTTTGCTCCTTGTGCCACTAACTGGGAAGGGAAACACCTGCTCTACAGAGATCTCGCTGCACAGTATTTCTGGTTGTTCTAGAAATCTAAAATTTCCAATAGTTATGAAGCCATGTGGGGGTAGAACGGATGGACTTCCCCCCCAGACTTTGCAGACTGAAAGTTGCAAGCTCCCTCCCACCAGAATACAAGAAAAGCATCAAAATTAGTAAAACACAAAAAATTATTTTGTGTCCACTTCTTCTCCATAGTATGCACTTAGATAAGCTATGAAAAGGAAACCAAGACCAGAAGCTTGTCTACATGATTACAATATTCATCATTCCAGTCAATTAGAATGTGATCTGGCCATAAACAATTCATAGGAGTACAGGCTTTTTTTAAAGAAAGGATGCAAAAAACTCCTTAAACTCTGCAGGAAAAGGTTTTATCATTTTTAACACTGTACCCCAGAAATCCATAAAAATGTGCATTATGGTATGGGTGGCTGTTCATCTGCTTCCCATGCATTTGGATGGTTGCACATTTTTGATGAGGGGGATGAACAGATGCGGATAGATGCAAATTTGTGCAGGAAAATGAATACAATTAACTGTCTGCCAAAATATCCAAAAAAAAAGCACATAAACTACAAACTCTCCCCCGGATTGGGGGGCTGGGTACGGAAATAATTCTTTCCGCGGCCGGCCGCTTCTACCCAAAAGCTTTCGGAAGCGAAATGCCAATAGGCGCTAATTGGGAAAGCCGCATTCCCGTGTGAAATAGCGCCGAAAACCACAAAATTTTTTTTGTACCCAAAAAAACATTCGTAAAACCCGGAAAATTATTTCCTATGGGTTTTTTCGTATCTCCCGGAAATTTCGTAAGCCTGGGTATTTCTATCCCGGGTACCACTTATATACATAATATGTTAGACGAGTCTCCCAAGGAATAACATGAGCTATACCATTAGTCTTACATAAAGTCTTCCTCTTAGTATAATTGGACAAAAATTTGGGAATAGCAAATAGCGAACAGCTTTCTCTGGACGCATAATCATCATCCTTAAATAAATAAATAAACACCTCCAAATTCTTTTTTTTCCAGAAAAAAAGTGCTTTGAGATAAAATTGGGAAATATGGTGGTGTTTTTCCTGATTGTTTTTCCACATTTGGGGGGGGGGGTCCCCTCCTCAGTTTTGCCTGTTCTCTCTACACACCATGACAATCCAGTTCAGGGCCTACAAATTTAGAACAAAAATCCGAGCAAGAAAGATCTTTTTAAGAATTCTGTCAACAAAAGGAGTCTGTATTGGTACCTGTGTAAGACAAGATACCCTGAACTGAAACTAGTCTTCACTATATAGACTATGACAAATCAACTTGATTTTTACACAATACTTTTATATAGTATTTATAATGAGAAAAGGGACAGGGGTGTGTCTGGACTGGATGTAAAAGCCTGTTGGAAATAAGAAGATTGCAATAGCTGCCTGTACGAATTCATTGAATTCTTGGGGGATGCTTATTATTAAACATACTTCCAATTCCAAACAAAACATAGAGCCCTCTGACAGGACCCATAGGGTGGAGGTGCTTTAATTACAGCAAATATATTTTATAGGATGCCGTAGATTCCAGTTTATGAGGGCAACACCCTTAACGAGGCCAAGGGGTTCCTATCCTCCTTATCACTAGTTATATAGAGAATACAGTCGCATGGTGTGTAGTAGGTAAAAATAGCTATGCCATGTAGGAGTAAAGCCAAGTGTTTTTGATGCATCCTTTTATTTTTATTAACAACAATAAAAGTAGTAGGATAAGAAGTTTTAATAGACAACCATGGGATGTGCAGTTAAAAAACAACGGCGGGTGATGAATGTGGTGGTAAGTAGGTCCTATATGCAGGGCTGGACTGAGACGGTAGGGTTGGTGTGGGTGTCCCTAACGATAGGCGGCGGGTTGGCTTGGCCCTTCGATTCGTCGTAGTGCCAAGATCTCTGTGCTGCTGGAGTAATAAAAACAGGAATTATAACCGAAACAGGGGGGTAGGTCGCTGTCCCGACGCGTTTTGACGCAATTCGCGATAAGACCGAGAAGAAGGTGTTTGATAAGCTCTCAGAAGCAAAACTGGTGTAACCAAGAACGGGGCGAGCTGAGAAAGAGTGGGATGAGCCATAGGAAGGGGGTGGTGGGGTTGTTTAAAGAAAAAGGCTGAGGATATAAGAAAGGGGAGTTGCTCGTGCGGTGTTGGTGGGCAAAGCATAGGAGTTGTGTGACTAGTGAGGGAGCTGGGGGTAGTGGCGGCAGATAAAAAGTCTGGTTGCCGAGAGGGGGTGGCGTGTGAGGAGGGAGTGAAGGTCGGCTGTGAAGGAGAGGTACGGGCCCTGGTTACAACGGGATGTTTGTTATACAATTGCGCAGGGCAGCCACAGGGATTGAAAAGGGGTGATCGCGCGTCCGCGAAAAGAGAATGTCAAAAACGATGCGCGAGAGACCGGGAAGGGTCCATGGTGGGTAGAAAAGGCACCGATGGTTTTGGTTAGCCGAGTGCAGGAGAGTTAAAAAGGGACTGGAGCCATACAGGGATTTTTTTATGCCAACAGGTGATCTGGGAACCAAAAGCCCACGATCCAAAGAACCAGAGTAAACCCCGAGAAATGGACGTAGAGAGGCGATAACGAAGAAGGGTCCAGCCGTGCACCGCTTTTTAAAAATCGGCCGAATCTGTCGTGTCGACTAACAAACACTGAAAAATGAGGTTATAAAAGAACGTGAAGGAGCCCGCAAAAAAAGACGGTCATACTCTTAGAAGCTAACCATGTGAAAAAACATGGAAAAAAAAGATAAACTTGATAAACGAAGGAGTGCCAGTGCGTGTGAACGAGGAAAACGAGGAATAAAAAAAAAAAGATTCTAGGCTAAGCATTAGGGCACGTGAAAAGGAAAAAACCAAACCAACAAAAACAACCCGGGAAAACAAAAAAAAGAGAACAAAAAAAAAGAAAAAAAAACCAAGAACCCCAAGAGTAAGACGGTACCAGTGAAGGGAGAGTGGAGGGGGAAGTGCCAAAAAAAGGAAAAAGGGCCATCTGATATCACAGCTTGGGGGAGACCATGCACAAAACAAAAGAATATTGGGGAAAAAGATGTGAAGCATATACAAGAATGAAGTAGTGAAGAGGAGTGACGCACTTGGGTGAGAAAGAAAACGAAACGTGGTGTTAGGGACATGAATGGGGAGTGGGGTTGAGTGGATCGAGATTCGCGAGAGAGACAACGGAGAGTGTGATCAGTGTGATGTTTGAAAGGCTGTTGGCGCGGAGTTTTATGATGGTGGGGAGTAAGCCAAGTCATGGGCTAGGCCAGTGGGGGGGTGGTCTATAAAAGGTCTGGAAAAGTGCGGAGACTGGTGGTCCGTATAGAGAAGGTACTTGGTGAACTAACTGGTGTGGTTGAGGGGGAGGGTTTATGTTCAAAAGTTGTCAGTGCGTCGTTGAGAGGGAAGCAGATGTTGACTTTGTCGGGAAGACCAAAGTCGCGGGGTGGGGGGACGGTGATGGAAAAAGAAAATAAAGAAGGGAGAAATGATGGGGAAGGTTTATTGGATTAACTATACTTGGAAAAGGGGGGGGGGCCCGTGTGAAAAATAAAATTTTCAAACAGAGGAAAGAAAACGGGAGATATCATGGGAGTTGGGGAGACCTACATGTGTGTGGGCGAGGGAGAGAGAAAATAGAGTTGTGATGGAAGGTGTGCACGCCGTGTTTAGGGGAAATACGGATAAGAGAAACTCGATGGTTATGCGTCGGAACTGGTGAACCCCGACCCCTTGGGGGGGGGGAAGGTGTGTCAGCAAACGGAGTGGAATAGGCGGGTATCAGAGATAGATCGGATATGAAGAATTGAACAGGGAGAGAGTGCAGGAAAAGGAAGGAGGGCGGCAAAACAGGGTGGTGGTAGAAGAGGAAAAAAAAAAGGCGTACATATAAAAGCCCGAGACGGAGACAAGACAATGTTAAAGTGGAAGGTAGGCAGGGCGGGTACGTGTGCGAGAATCCCGATCTTACAGGAGACAAAAGTGCGCAGGTGTGGAGGTAAGGAATGCCAGGGGGTTTAACAAGTAGAGAGCGTGTGTCCGGGGGTGGGAAGGCCTAGAGGTAGGTGGGGGAAATGAAAAGTATGAAAAACGGCTGGGTGTGTGTGGCGTCTTTTTGGTGGTGGGCCAGTGGGGGAGGTTGGTTATTAGTTGTTTTTGAGGAAAGGAAGATGGGGCAAATAGTCATTACATTAATGGTGGGTGAAAGGCCACAAAAGAGGTATTATGAGGGAATGGAATTACTGGGGTTTGAATTGTTTTGGGGTGATTTGTTTTGTTTTTGTTTATTGTTTTGTTGAAAATAGTACTAAAGAACTAAGATGAAAGCAAGGATGAATGAGCAATTGTTGGCCACCAGGGGTGGCGCCAACACCAAAAACAAAAAAACAGACGTAATGCCCATGGTGTCCAACAGTCCCCAACAGGCACGAGCAAGAGATCTGCAGATAAGAAGGGAATTGTAAGCAAAGATGGGTAACAGCTGGTTAAGAGAGTTGAAATACACGGGTTATTCAGGGTTAGTTTAAGGATTTTGGCACCTTCAGCCATTTTAGACTACAATTCCCACAGTGGACAACACAATGGGTGGAGTTTGGCAAAACCAGAAGAACACGAGTTGGGGAAACTTGGCAAAAGAGGGAGATAGGATTGCCACTACTGTTTAACCACTGCCTTCTATCTCAATGAGCAGCTCCTTAAAAAGCCAATACCATGATAGAAATGAATGAAGTGCAACAAAGCTTGAGGCAAGTCCACGATGGGATGGAAAGAGAGGACAAGCCAAATCAGAACAACAGCCTGAGCAAGGATGTGACACAGCTACTAGAGACCAGGGAGAAAGATCAAGAGTGGGAAAGGAGAGAGGTCAACTTTGCCCAGGGTCAGCTCAAAAGCACCATTAAATGATAAGGCTCTGGGCTTTGGAGACACTGAATCGCAAAAGGCAACAAACCAGAAAAAAAAAAAAAAAAAAGGTAAGCAGCACATCAATCACCAAGAATGCAGCCAAGTGAAAGCATAGCCAGGTGGGGAGTTTCCTCACACTGGCGTCCTAAACTGGCTTGAAAAAAGAGAGCGGGGAAGGCATTCTCCAGGGGGTGAGAAATCTTTACAAGATAAAAGAAACCAAAGGCAAGTACAGGTGATGTAATAACGGGAACGACTCTGCGACGAATTTGAATCCTCACTCAGCCATGGAAATCCACTGGGTGGAACTGGCAAAGTCACACTCTCTCAGCCACAGAGGATGGCAATGAACAACCCCTCTGACACAAATCTTGCCAAGAAATCCTGAGAGGCTACCTAGGACGATATAAGTAATTTACAATGTGAAAGCACACAACAACAGCAGCCAAGGGCACAAAGGATAAACCCCTTCAAAGGAATCTCGCACCACCATGGGATAATGTAGCAGAGTGCCCCCCCTTAAAAGAGTACTGTGAACTCATGAAACCTTGGGTTCTATACAAAATGTACAAAACTACAAATTGTGTGTATGTGTGGGTGGTGGAACCCAAAAAACACCTTGGGGCATGTTCCACTACAGTTACAGCAAATCGTAGATCGGGTATATTGACATCCTCGTTCCCATTGAAATGATTCAGATCCTATTAGATTGATTTCAGTTGGGATAAAGCGGGGCAAATGTAAAAAACAAAAACCAACAGGTTTTCCTTGATGTAGTTTCAAAGTGGTTCTTTTCAGAAGAATCAATTCTGAAGCATGCCCAATAAGTGGGAACACCAGATCAGAATCAATTCATTCTGAGGGGAGGGACAAATGACAGAGAGTGTGTGTGCCATTCTTCCCCGGAGATGTCACCCCCCCCCCAGTGCTGCCATGTGCCCCTGGCTCCTCTCCCTCCTCCCCAGCCTCACCTGCACCTCCCCAGCCTCTAAGGCTCTTTAAGTAGCCTTCACACTTCCGCCTAGCTCAGTCACACTCCCAGCCTCAGGACACCTCTCAACCTCCAACCCCCCCCCCAAATTCAAGGTAGGCTACCGCTTACACACAGATTACTGACAGAGGATTTTGAAGCGGCGCTACCAGTGGGGACGACAATCATGCCAAAAAAGAAAAGCAATTACACTGGGATAAGTAAAAGACCCCCTTCATAATGGGAACAAGGACCTTTTAGAATCCATTTCCAAACAGAACAATGCCACATCGGTAGCATTCAAATGCCAGTGGGCTGCATCTCCTTGCAGAACAATGCAGTTTGTCACCTCTTGAATTGCCATGCTCAGTGTTGAATCTGGGATGGTGTTGTGGCACAGAGCTCTTTGACAGAGAAGGCTACATATCTCACTCGAATGAATGACTAGTTCCATAGTACTGAGCCATAGCAGTTTAAAGCCGTTCAAACTGCTATTTCTGCAGTGCAGATGCAGCCACAGTTGCTGCAGTTGCATTCCAGACCTCTAACTCTTTCTTACTACAGAGCCAACAGGTTTACACTATGAAACACTTTCTTTGATGTGTATAGTACAGAGATATGGGAAGGGTAGAAAGCATGAAATATCTAACATATTCAATACTACAGGTTTTTTTAAAAGTAGTTAAACATGTCTCCATACCATGTGCCAGACCCATTGTTTAAATCTAAAGCTTAAAGGCATATGCAGCAAGTGCAGTATGCATCAATAATCGGAAAGCAGCTGAGCAATTAGCCTCTTGTTCTTCTCCTTTGTCGATGTCACAACTCATGTCTACTCACTATACCATATATCAGTTTCTTTCAAAATGTTTTGACTGCGTGCAAGCAAACATCACCCGTTCAGCCTATGGCACCAATTTGTGGGCAATGAAAATATGTCTCTCTGTGCTTTGCTTTGCGAACGAAGATCAGGAAGGACTCATCTGCGCTTTGTACAAGCGCGTTGGTGACTAAAAAGGCCATTCGGGATAAACAAGGTCCGAGTTGCAGAAAACACAGCAGAAAGTCTCCTTGGTGATGTTTCCAGTTTGCGGTTCTTTCTGCGTTGTCGTTTCTCTTTGAGGCTCATTCTCGGCGTGAGCTTTCGAAGATGGCTGCAGCGTCATGGATAGTGCGTCGCTATGCCCCCGATGCAAGGCCAGGAGGACCTTGTTGGTGATCTATCTGGCCAAGCCTGAGATGTTGTTTCAAGGAGTCCTGTATCTCTTCTTTGGGGCGCCCCTCTTACGCGACCCGTGGCAAGTTCACAGTAGATACTATTTTGGGGGAGCCAGGTCTTCATCCTAGAAACGTGTCCTGCCCAGCGCAGCTGGTCCTCAATAGCATGGCCTAAATGCTGGTAATCCCTGGCTTGTCTCGCGGACAGCAACATTTGTCACATAGTCAGTCCAGTGTATATTTAGAATGCGTTGTAACAGCGCTGATGAAAGCGTTCAAGGAGTCGTAGGTGTTGGTGATAGGTGACCCATGTTTCAGACCCATAGAGGAGAATAGGCAGTACAATGGCTCTATACACACTGATTTTTATGCTTCGCCTCAGTGTTTGTTACTGCAGACTCTTTGTGAAGCCTTCCGAATGCGCTATATGCCTTTGCAGTCGATCGATCTCTTTACAATCTTGGCGTCTGAAGAGATTATGCTTCCCAGGTAGGTGAACTGCGGATGGATTAAGCACAGATGTGCCTATGGTGATGTGGATGGTCGTGTTCTTCCTGTGGGTGCCGGCTGGTAGAGATTTCCGTTTTCTTCCAGACTGCTTCCAGCCCAAAGAGCTCTGCAGCTGTTGCAAAACAAGATGTGAGGCGCTCAGGCGCTCTCTCGTATGGGCAACGAGGGCAGCATGCGTCAACAAAGCAGCTCACGGACTAGATAGTTTAGTCTTAGTGCGGGCCCTCAGGCGCTTAAGTAATAACAGGCTACCATCAGTACGGTAGCGTAATTAAATGCCATCTTCTTCTTTGAGATCTGCCGTAGCCCTTGGAGCATCATGCTGAAGAAGATGTAAATAAAGTCGGAGCAAGAACACAACCTTGTTTTACACCATTAGTTATTAGAAAGGGCTCTGAGAGAGCATCACCATATCTGACTTGACCTTGCTGGCCTTCATGTAGCAGGATGATCATTGGAGGAATTTGGGGGGGGGGCTCCTAGTCGTTTCCAGGATCTGCCACAGACCTTTTCTACTCACGTGTCGAAGGCTTTGGTGAGATCGACAAATGTTACATAGAGTCCTTTGTTCTGCTCTCTACATTCCTTGCAGTGTCTGAGGGCAAATACCATGTCTGTAGTGCTCCTATTAGCTCGAAGACACATTGGCTTTCAGGAGAAGACTACTGCAATAGCAGGGACTAATCTGTTCAGCAGTATCCTTGCAAGGATTTTTCCAGCAATGGAGAGCAGTGTTTATACCTCGTAGTTCGGCAATCCGATTTTGCTCCTTTTTTGTTTTGACAGTGATGATGATGCATCTCGAGATCTGATGGCAGTTCGCCTTTTTCCCAACAACTCACAAGGAGTCTGGTGGAGTTTAGTATGGAGTGCATCACCTCATGTTTCCAACTTCAGGTGGAATTCCATCAATCCCGGCAGCCTTGCCGTTTTTCATCTGCTGTATGGCCTTAACGGTTTCTTCCAAATGGGAGCTATGTCCAATTCTTTCTCATCGGTTGTTGTCATCTGTTGAATAGCTGAATCTTGGACACTCGTTGCACAAAAGAGGCTTTGGAATGTTTCAGCCCATCGGTCCCGAATGGAAGCTTTATCTTGATTAGTGTTTGACCATCTGAACTGTATAGGGGAGTTTGGGTCTGATATGTAGGTCCAAACACTGCTTTAAGAGCTTCGTAAAAATCCTCTGGAATCACCCAGATCTGCACAACGTTGTGTCTTTTCTGCTAAGTTGATCCACCACTTGTTTGAATGTCTCTGAGTTTTTGTTGGAGTTGACTACATGCGAGGGCGAAAGGTTGCTTTCTTACATGGCAGGATGGCTGGGCGAAGTGTGCCTGGTGACAGTCTCTTCTTTGCCAACAGCTCCTGGATCTCTTGGTTGTTTTCATCAAACATTTGGTTTTTCTTGAGGAAGAACCCTAAGGATTCTTCCGCAGACTGCAGGATGCTGTTTTGTATTTGCCAAAGCGCTGTAGGAGAAGGGTCTTATAGGGAGGTCTTCAAGTTTTGTTTGCAGATTTGCCGAAGTTGTCTCTCATGGCAGCTTGTTGAAGATTTTGACTTGGAGTCCTCTTTAGGGGATGCCACCCCTCTTAGGTTTAAACTAAATGAATAGTTTACATCTTACGAGGCGATGATCTGTTTGACATTCTGCACTGGGCATCACTCGGTAATGACGGACATCGCGAATATTCTTGGCGCACTAGGATGTAGTCAATGAGGGTGCCAGTGTTTGGATCTGGGGTGCATCCAGGTTGTCTTCAGGTTGTCTTTCTTGCTGTGAAAAGAGGTGTTTGTAATAGTCAGCTGCTGTTCTGCGCAAAATTCCTAGCAGAGAAAGTCCGTTTTCATTACAGTTTCCAACCACCATGCTTGCCTAAAACACCTTTCCCGGCTTCAAGTTCTTTCCTACTCTAGCATTGAAGTCACCTAGGATATGATTTGTATTCTGCAGGGACATTTTGTAATAAGGTGGGGCGTAGGTCTGGGTAGATAATTGTCTTTCTTTCCTCTGCAGGGTCAGCTTGCATAGTTGGGGCATATATATGAAGAAAACTACATGTGGGAGCGTAAGAGATAATGCGATCAGAGTGTCCTGTTGGCAAGGGTTTCGAGTTGGAGGCGATGGAGTTTTTTGATCATGAAGCCTACACCTGAAAGATGTCTTTCAGTTTTGGGTTTGCCAGACAATAGAGTGTATAGCTGCACGTGTTTCTTTAAGGCTGCCTTCCCTCGTGGAGACGAACCTCACTAAGAGCAGCAATGTCGATGTAAGTTGTGACAATTCATAGGGCTATTAGAGCAGAACAACGCTTCCAGGGGAGGACGTCCACTGTCTGCAGAATCTTGCATGTTTCTGATGTTCCAGCATGCAAGCGTTAGTCTGTTTGCACCTTTGGAGGCTGGTGTGTGCCTTTGTCTCAATATGTAAATTGAAAACAAATAGCTACATGTTTTTGGCTTCAACATTTCTTAGACTCCTTGTTAAAAGAATATCATGATTCGCACACCAAAAACAAGAATATATTATACACGTATTTCCATTTCCTTCCATCCTATTCAGAGCAAACTGCAGATACAAATCCTACACCTTGCCCAGCACTTGGAATGGCATTTGTTTTCTGATTCAGGACTGCCACCATCTGGAGAAAGCATGTCTTGCTGCCTCAAAAGTCTAGCAAGTGGCCTGAGAAACAAAAGCAAGAAGAGTATTTTGTGAGACTCTAAATGCTGCAATAGAAAAGACATCTAACTTGGGTGATAGATTACAAAGTAAGATTCATAGATATCAGACTATTTACTGTACAAGAAAAATCAAAGCAAAAAAAAGGCTAAAACACAGAGAGCACAACTAATTAATATTGTGTAGGAACATCTCTTTCACCAAGCTTACTGAACTATTGGACACAAGGGTATTAACATTCCGTACTACTGTTCCTTTCATTCCAGCCAACATCATGATTTACTAGGAGTTCCCAAGTACAGGTCTCCATAGACAATAGCAGACAGATAGGGCTACCAGAATCAGCAGAGACATCATTTCAAAGCAGCAACAAGCAGGATTCAAGTGCTAGGCCACTGCCACCACCTTATCACTAGGACAGCACACACAAACACACCTTGGGAAGCTGCAACAAACATGGGAAGTGGACTGCAAATTGTTGCTGTTGTGTGCCTTAAAATTGTTTCTGACTTGGCTTATGGCAGCCCTAAGGTGAATCTGTCACAGAGTTCTCTGGGGCTGGGAGTGTGTAACTTGTCCAAGGTCACCCAGTGGATTGCAAACTACTCTGTGCCAAATTACACTCCAGCCCTGTGGTCTTTGCAGCAGACAATTTGACTTATTTTGCCAGGTTTCAAGTAGAAGCAAAGGAAACATAATTCAAATTAGAAAAGAGAGGAGGAGAAGGGCAACAAAACAAAATGTGCATGAGAGAAAGCAGAGCTTTTTGGAAAATTGGGTTTTCGTATCCTGAAATCTGAGGCATTACCTGATATCAACACCAGGAGAAGGTCCTCTGCTGTCAGGCCCTCAGCCAGATCCTGGATGGCGCTGGCTGCCTTCAGAGCGTCTCTGTCAGGAAGGTTGTTTTTAGCTCCTTCCATAGCTAAGATGCGGCTCTGAGGCTTCAGCAACATCTCCCTACACAATTAACAAGAAAGATGAACTAGTTACCCTCTCAACCATGCTGTCTGCAGCACCAAATGCACCTACAAATTACTATTCACAGGACAACAAGTTGTAATTTGGCTCCCTCCTAACAGCTTAATGAGAAGGAACAGGATCCAATAACTCTTACAGGTCTGTGTACCACTCATCAGTTAGGCTGACAGTTGCTTTACTCTCTCTCTCTCTCTCCCCGTGTGTGTGTGTGTGTGTGTGTGTGTGTGTGTTTGTGTGTGTGTGTGTGTGTCAGACATAACCACAGTCCACAAGAATTGGTCATCAATTCTTAGCAGTATGGCCTGCTTCCAGTTGAACAAAGACAAAAGCATTCACTCCAGATTTTGGACATTCGCACACAATTACAATAAAATGACATAACCATCCTATCTGCATGTGGCATTTCTGCCAAAACATGATGTGATCTTGGATCCATCATGGCTCGGTGTGTTCCCTGGGAGAACTCTGTCCCCTGAGAACCCCTATGTAGTAAGATTACAAACTGTCTAGAACCCTTCGCACATAATACCAGTCAAAGGCTGAAGCAAATTTGGGGGTGATTAGTCCAGAATAGACCGTCTAAAAAAACCACAAGCCATTTGAAGAATATTCTTGACCTAAAAAAATTCTGAACTTTGGCTTTCTCTTCAACAGACTTACAACATGGCAACATAGACTGTCACTTGCATTTCCAACTGGTTACAGAATTATCACTATAGGCAGTGGTTCAGAGGGCAGAACTTCATGTGGAACTGTAAGACTGGCTTCCATAACAGAAGATCAAGAATGAGAGTTATATCAAATCGATAAAGATTGATGGAGGAAACCTGAGATTGCTTCCTGGGCCTAGCTTTGTATGTAGTTGGCCTATAAGAAGACCCACAGCTTCCTTACCTCAGTCCTCTGTACTGCAGAGTTTCTTGAATGCCATGCGGAACACTGATTACTCCCCGAACAAGGTGTTCTCCAAGGATGTCTTCTGCTGCAGCTGCCATGCCCAGTACCGCTTTCCCAAAGCCAACCAAATACAGGTTCCTCTTCAGTTCAAAAGGCTGATCACGCAACACAAGCCGGGGACAACCAGTTGTCGTCTCTAGCACCAGGGCCCTTTTTAGCATGGGTCCTGGAAGGATAGTGCCAACAGCACTGCGGAAGAAATGCAGCCCGTGCTCCCTCAGTGCCATACTCAGAGAAGATGCCCCACTGGTGGTGGGCTGCCTGCAACAAGGGACAGGGAAAATTAATATTGTGAACTAAATGCTGAAATAAGTAGGCATAAAGGATTTTTTCAGTCCCAGTGTACCTGTCTCACTGAAAACTTTGTCTGAAACCCAGTTTGTTTTCTTGCTTCAGCCTCCCAACAATGGTCACTAATCTCCTAGGAAAGTCCAGAGGTCTTCTTGTCCAACTTATCGGATGAACCAAATAAGAGTGTTAATGATCTACAGACTGGGGCTACCTTGGAAATAATCTGTCTTCCAATAGTGAACTAGACAAGCTAGAAGACACATGTTATGAAAAATAATTTTCAGAAACACACTGTCATGTCAAACTGCTTCCCACCCCATGTCATTCAAAAGCAGAGAGACATAAGCCCAACATCAGATTGTAAGAAAGCAAAGGTCCCCCCAAACCTGATTGTCTCTTAGGCCAAGATTGCAAAATAAGATTTGCTAGACTAGGGTTTAAAGGAAAGACATAATTGGGGATAACATGGCTGGATTGTGCAAGCAAAGGAAAAAGATGTGAACAGAACTTAATTGTTCTTGCTCAAATTCCATTCCATTCAAGATTTTCTATCATGACCTACATCTGTTGGTGGGAGCAGCATGGTCCATGGCCCAATAATTGCATGTATTAACCTAAAGCAACATAAATTCCTAGTCTCCCTTTATACATTAAGAGCCATTTCCCCAACCTGGTGCCCTCCATGTGTTGGATTAAACCTTCCATTATTCCTAAGCAATATGGCCACGAGCAGAAGGAAGCCTGAAGGTAACTTTGTAGCGTTCATTTCCCCATGAAGAGGGAATATTGGAGGTTTGTGTTCCTTTTACAGTACTTGTTTGTTTGTAAAGAAGGTGCCATGAAGATTGACACTGGAAGTCTCTAGAGCAGGGTTTCTCAGACAGGGTTCCCTGGAACCTCCATAAGAGGGCATCAGGGGTTCTACAAGAGATTGTGATTGGGGGGAAAAAAACACACACACACACACAAACTAGCTGCACAGATAATTTTTGTGTAGGGGTTCCCTGTGACCTGGAAATTATTTCAAGTTTTTCTCCAGGGTAAAAAGTTTGAGAAAGACTGCTTTAATCAATTTGTGAGACATGCCTTGTATGGAATATGAAATAGGTATAAACCTAGGCTGTGCCCAAAGACGCCCTTTGTGAGTGTCAGTACAAAATGCCTTTTAAAAGAAAGCAAGCCATAGCAAAAGAAAGATGGTTAACTTACCAAGATTTGTTGGTGTTTGATCAAGAATACAAAATTAAATCAATACAATCTTTTTAGAAGTTTATAGCTTTCAATGTTTTTCCTATCAAGAAATGCCTGAAAGATTTAACGTGGATGGAATGATCTTTGGCTTTGAACAAAATAAATTGGAATCTGAGTGATGGTTATGTAGTCTGCCCTTCATATCTGCGGGGGATCTATTCCAGACCCCCCTGCAGATAAAGAAAAACATGGGGCCTTGAGTCCCATTGATTTCAATGGCAGGCATGACATGCACACAGCAACTAACATGGGCGCATGCACTGAGAGCAACAGGTCTTGCCATCCCTGGATGGTTAAATCCAGATGGCAAACCTGTGGATATTGAGGACCTGCTGTACTGATGATAAACATTTGATTGGCAAAGTGTATAAACATTTGTTAAAGTTAGGTGTGAAAGTGGAATAAGTTAAAGAATGTATGATAAAATTGGTTTAGAACTTTGGCTACAACATACAGATGTCTATGTTGCGTCTGTTTCTGGGCACAATTCAAGGTGCTGGTTTTGACCTATAAAACCCTATATGGCTTGGATCCAGGTTATTTGAAGGACCATATTTCCCTTCATGAGCCCACTAGAGTATTAAGATCATCTGAAGGGGCCCTTCTCTCTGTCCCAGCTTTGTCTCAGGCTCCTTTGGTGGGTGCAAGAGAGAGGGCCTTCTTGGTGACTGCTCCCAAGCTCTGGAACTCCCTCCCCAGAGGGGCCAGAATGTTCTCTTTTTGATGGAAGGTAAAACCATTTTTGTGGTGCCAGGCTTTTTCAAACTGATGATGGTTAGGTTGTACGATTCATATTTTAAGGTCTGTATAAAGTTTTTAAAATACATTTTAATGGTTTTAATGTTTAACATTTTTAACTTTATACATTGTTTTTAAACTTTATGCATTTGCGTTATTTTTAATTTGATGTTGCCGCCTTGAATTCATGTATTGGGAGAAGCGGCAAAAATATGACCAAAGGGATTGAAATTTACTTTGTTTTGATCTTGAGAATTTTTACAAAATGATTTAAAGACAGTATACGATTCCAGAAGAGTTGGCTAGAATGGATAAAGTAGTTTCAAATGTATGCTGGAAGTGTGAATAACATGTGATTTTAATTTTATCACATGTGGTGGATATGTGAAAAGGCTAAAGAGTTTTGGACTCAAATGTACACCTTAATATTGTGAAGGTTAGTATTTGTGAAGATTGTGGAAGTTAATGTTCAATTGAAAGCTGAACTTTTTCTTTTGGGACTGATGGATGAACAACAGGAAAGGAAGAACAGAAGATTATTATGATATATGATGACTGCAGCAGGATTGTTGGACATGCAAAGATGGAAGAAGACCACAACAAAATGAGGACTGGCTATTAAAATTAAATAATTTAGCTGAAGTGGACAAATTATCTGTCTTGATTAGAGAAAAAAATGTTAGAGGCTTTCTATAAAAAGGATTGGGAGCCCCTGAATTTGGGGGAGGGCAGGAAAAAAGGTTATGATAACTGTGGGTTTTGATAATTAGTAGGACTGGTATACAACGTGTGGGATTTTTTTTTCAGTTTACAGAAGTTAGATTTCATATAGTTTTGAGCTATAACCATTGAAAAGAAAGCAAGAAGTCAATGTTCTTCCTGTTTATGTTAGCTTTGCATTTTCTTGCTTCAACTTGCTGACTTTTCTTTTTCTTTCTCTCTTCTTTCTTTATACTTTATAGACACTTGTGTACTTGCAGTTTTTAATGTCCACTTGTCCCTCCATATTCACTAGGGTTAGGGACACAAGACCCCTGTGAATATGGAAAAATCACAAATAGCAAATACACCATGTTTTTACCTGAGAGAACACCTCTCTAGGAATCTCTAGGTTCTCCAGTACAGCTCTGTGGTCAACGTCCAACAGACACTGACCATAGAACTGCACTGGAGGAGCTACAAATGCCTAGTAGAGTATTCTCTCTACGAATCTTTAGGTCTTCTAGTGAAACTTTTAAAGTTGACCACAGAGTTGCACTGAAGGACCTAGATACTCTTAGAGAGAACATATTAATCAAATCCGTGAATAATCAAAGCTGCAAATACGGAGGGATGAGTATATATGGAAACTTCTAATAAAAAACATACCCCCCCAAAAAAAAAGAAAGATTGTTCTAGAGTCTAGGCAGCACCAGTCCCTAAAGGCAACAAAAAGCATCCCAAATCTTCTACCAGCCAACAAGTATCAATAACTAAGACCTAATTTCCTTTGTTTCAAGCCAGATTCAAATTTTAATTTAGTACAATGCATCATCTGCTGTGTGGGCACTATGCCACCAGTACCCTAGTGTTTGTGTATCCATCGATTACGTTTGTTTGTGTGTGCGTGCGTGTGTACACGTTCAGAGCAACATCTATTTTCCCTAGTTGGGCTACTATTTTTCTTTCTGAGCAATGAGAAAATAATTGCTGGTAGTCCAAAATCCTGAATTCAATTCGGGTGTGAGCAGAAGAGAAGAAATATCTCTTTTGGTAAGAGCTATGGCCACGTAAGAAACAAGTAAAGTTGCCTTGCCTTTCTATTAGTTCATTTTTAACTTCAAAGCCATTGTTTGGAAAGTGGTCCGGAATCTCTCATTAATCTTTGTAGAGATCTGCTGAGAATTGCTTCTTCTGTGACAGGATTGCCCAGGGAATGTGAAGGGCTTAGATTAATCTCCTTTAAATGAAAACTTCATAAGCTGCTGTTAATGAATACTGGTTTTAATCTGCATATTAATTTGAATAAATCATCATGATATGTTCTTCTGCAGGTTTGTTGTGACTGACTCATGTGCCAATATGTGAAGATGGAGACGGCTCCTAATTCCTTACTAAATCCAATCAATGTGGTATGAAGAGGCATTTTAAATAACGATGAATCAACATAGAAGAATTATCTACATTATGATATATGACATGTAATATTAACCAACAGCATTCACTGTGCCTGTATTAGTAGATTTAAACAATCCATTAAGAACTAGGATTTAGTCAACTCCAAAAACAGATTTGGGGCCACCAGCATAATTGTTAATTTTTAAATCTCTCTTTCTTATCCTTTGTTTTACTTTTAAAAACTGCACATAAAATCATGAAATTCTTGCCACATCTGGTTTCTCCAGAGGATAACCTGACAGTCACCAAAGTGACAGGTGTGTGGTAGATCCTGCCACTTCACTTGGCCCAAAATACCATTCTAAAACCTCCCACACAATTACTGTTAGGAAACTAACCTCCATGGGACTTGCAGGGAATCTTTTTCTATAGGAAAGTGAGCAGGTGACCTGAGCCATGGATAGATTCAGAATTCAAAGTGCCAAGATTTAGCCAATATCCTGGAACTGTACAGCATTACCAGCTCTTCTTGGTTTTCCCAGTCCTTCCAACCCTATTTCCTTTTACACGACACCTGACTTCACGGTACTCTTGGCTTGGCATGGTTCTCAGACTATGCTTCTCTTCCCACTCCTTTGATCCAAACATTTTTGGATCACCCATTGCTGGAAGAGTCCTTCTGCTAGACATGCTACACAAACATCTACTATCTAGCGATAGAGTATTAAGAAACCAGAACAATTCAACTACTCAGAACCAGAGATGCAAAATTCCTGGAAATTTTGAAGCAATGTGTAAACACTTAAAGAAAAATAAATCTGGAAATGTTTGGGGAAATTGGGGGAAACAAAACTATTAGCACCCTTGAAAGAATGAAAGGCATTTGTCATTTTGTAATTTTTAACATTAATCATACACAATATAATAAAAGTATATAACTTTGGCAAAAAAATTTATCATGTTTGGTATACTGAAAGTACAGTTTATTCAGACAAGAGTTATGAATGGAATTACTAACTTAAATTTTTAAAGGTTACATTAAATTTTATTTATTTATTTATTTTACAAACTGAACTGCAAATTCCGGAAATGCAAGAAACCTCTTTGGTTTTGCCACTTTGTTAGAAATAGGCATAACCCCCCCCCCCAAAAAAAATAGAAGAAACCATCAACATTAGAATTTTGTGTCTTCTAGTTTTCCACAGTATCAAGCAACTATAAAGCATTCATTCTCATTTAAAAAAAAAAACTGAGAAAAGAGCAAAATTGCAATGCATAAAAGTCTTCCTGTTACATTGTTTTTGGATATAAGTTTGGAGAAAATATGAACACTTTGTTTTAAACATTTTATTCATTATTCTTTTAAAAATCCCAAATCTGAAGTCTTTGAATTTTTTTTTTCAATGTTCAATTTTCCCATTTTTTTCTGGGGAAAAAAGCTTTGGGGGGGAAATGGAAAAAATATTTTCCCCAAAAAAATTTCCAGTTTTTTTTTCCCGGGGCTTCAAACCCCCCCCCCCCCCCACTCTTTCTAATCTGAGGGTGATCAGCTTTGAACAAAAGAATTTAAAGAGAAACTGCAAATGTTTAGACAACATATTTGCTTTGTCCCCCAAAGTCCATAGTTAAAACTGAACTTGTCAACTCATCTTCACACCCACAAAGGTTTGCATTCCTATAGACATTTTCACTGACTACTATACAGGTCTGTCCCTGGGCTTTCCACTCCACCAAATGCATGAGGAAGTAGGCTCAAGTCTATGAAAGCTCAAGCACCAACCTTTGTCATTCAGTCTCAAAGGTGCTACAAGATCCCTTTGTATACTTTTATTAGGCTGTATGAATACCTATGGAAATGCAAAACGTGTAGGTAGAGTGACAAGTTCAGCCTTAACAATGGTCATTGAGGGACAAAGGCAAGAGGAAAGATGTCTAACTGAGATATCCATATGAAATAGTGGGAGGGAGCTTTGGAATGTGGTGTGAGCAGGCTGGGAACCAAAAAGGAGCTGTTAAACTAGATAAGAATGTCCAGTGTTAGAATAGTGAGAAGTAACTGTTTTTGTTCACCTCACTGTTGATGGATTGGAGTTTATGGATATAATTCAGCTGCTTCTTTTTCCAGTCTCCCTTTTTTCGCAAGGACCTGAGGTCAGAGATGGAATACCCAGGACAATTTAAGTGTTCTGCAGCAGAATTTTACGCATTCCTTTTCTTAATATCTGATTTATATCCAGGTATCTTCTGATGTAGAGACTGGCCTGTTTGCCTAATGCAGAGTGCTGAAGGGAATCACTGAGTGAGGATGGTATATATATCACATTAGAGGATGAGCATACACATATGTATTCTGATGTCTTTGACCTGGGGGGATTTCAAATTTCTCATCATGTGCTTATTGATCCAACAATTGCTCCTGTTATTCAGGGAAGCTAGAAGGTGCCTTTTGCAATACATATGATAGATTAAAGGCTACTTTGTGTGGAAAATGTAGGAAGGATATTGAAGGTATGCTACAGGCCCTACAGACTGAGTGAGCATACTTGTCATTACCGGGGGCGGGGGGGGGGGTGTTCTGGGTATGAACCGTGATCCATGTCAGTCTGAAGGCAACACTATATTATCCCTACAACAGAGATAGTTTTAAGTCACTTAATAGGAAGGGTTTTCTTAAACAATTATAGATGAGAAAGATGGTTATTGAAAATATTGTTTTTATCACCTGTCATTTGTCCTTAAGTCCTCAGGTAACATTTTGCAACAAAAACAAAAGCTAGAAAATGAATGGTCATAAAAAATACCTATGATAGCAGATTACTGCAATAAAAACAGCAGATCAGCATGATGAGAATTTGCTTTGTTATGGAAAGGCCATGAACTAAGAATAACAAAACATAATAAAGATTCAGTTTAAGCCTGATTTAATAAAATACAAGGGTCACATAGGTTCAAAACATATTGCAGAAATAAACCAGTTTGAGACTGCTTTAACTGACCTGGTTCAGTGCTAGGGAATTCTGGGAACTGTAATTTTGTGAGACATATTTAGCCTTCTGTCAGGAAGGTCTGGTGCCACAATAAACTATAATTCCCAGGATTCCCTAGCACTGAGCCAGGGTAGTTAAAGCTGTCTCAGACTGGATTATTTCTGAAGTGTGTTTTGAACTATAGTGACTGCTGAGTCTGAATGGATAATGAGAAAATCAATGAAGTGATGAAGAAATTAAGGCTATTCAGGATATGAAGCCTCCTCAGGATAGAAAAGGTGTACCCAGAACATGTATATCCATGTACAATATATAAGTATGACATTCTTCAGAAGGCAAAGTGACAGCACCCTAAGTTTGTTCAGTGGATGGAGGGGAGGGTACCAGGAATTTTATATGTTTTGTATTTTTAATTTTGTTAGCCGCCCCGATTGTTCTGAGGGGCGGGATACAAATACATTTTATTTATTTATTTATTTATTTATTTATTATTAACATCAGAAACCTTAAATAACAGTTGCAGGGAAAGCTGTATTTCAATATTTTGTCTTGGCAAAACCAGTCGTTATCCAAACAGATGCATCAAAAGACAGTTTAGGCTGTTTGTTGTTAATTGTCTTCAAGTCGTCCTCGACTCATGGTGACCCTGAGGAGGAAACATCAAAAGAGCCTCTTTCCTCTGTGCAGCTTCTGCAGTTTTAAGCCTGTAGTTTTAAGTCCATCCATCTGGGATAATAATAATTAATAATTTGTTTTATTTATATACCGCTATTCCAAAGATCATAGCGGTGAACAGCAAGTAAGCTAATTAGCAATTAAGCTAATTTGCCCCCAACAGTCTGGGTACTCATTTTAGCGACCTCGGAAGGATGCAAGCCTGAGTCAAGCTTGGGCCCTTTTGCTGGTCTTGAACTCGCAACCTTGTGGTTTTGAGTGAATGGCTGTAGTACAGGCATTTAACCACTGCGCCACCAGGGTAGTCTTCCTCCTTTCTGCTGCCCTCTACCTTTCCTCGTATTATTGTCTTGTCTAGTGATTCATGCCTTCTCATGATATGACCAAAGTAAGACAACCCCAATTTAGTCATCCTGGCTCCCGGGGAGAGTTTGGGCTTTAATTGTTCAGGGACCCATGTATTTGTGTTCTTGGCCATCCATGGTCTTGGCTGTTCTGAGCACTCTTCTCCAGCACCACATCACAAATGAGATTTTCTTCTTATACACCTTCTTCACTGTCCAGCTCTTCACATCCATACATGGTGATGGGGACTACAATGGCTTGGACGATCTCCACTTTAGTGATCACTTATATCTTTACACTTTAGGATCTTATTCAGTTCTCTCATTGCTACTCTTCCCAATCCAAGGTTGTTTGCTCCAGGGTAATAAACTAGTGTCCTGTTCTTCAAGATCACTTAGCAAAACACAACAAAATCATACGCAAATAGAGACAAAAAAGTTTGTTTTGTACAAAATGAAAAAGTATCATTAGGAGGTATCTGAAAAAGTTTCATCGGTATGTTTTTGATAAAGTTCTTTTAGTTCAGACTCATTAGCCTTTGGAAGAAATTTCTGAAAAGCCTACAGGCAGTGCTCCTGCCTGTCTGCAGCAATGCTCTTACAGCCTCAGAGTTTTGGGTATTTTGCTGATATCTTGTCATGAGAAAGTGTGGGCTTTTTCTGAGATTAGGAAATTCTATGGAAGGTGAGAAAGTATTATGTAAGAAAGTGAAATGCTAGAAGAGAAATTTCCCCCTTCCCTTTCTCAACCTAGCAGCACCCTAGATCACCAATAAAGAGGACTGTTGGAAGACCAAAAAAAGGAAGTACAGTCAGCCCTCCGTATCCACAGGGGATTAGTTCCAGGACTCCCCATGAATACCAAATTCCATGGATACAAACAAAAATCCACCAGTGATGCCTTTATGGGCCAACCAAAATGCGCAATACACTTGTTGCAAGCTTTCAAAGATATAGTCTCAAAGGTGCCCCAAGATCCCTCTGCCCGCTTTTCCTTCCCTTGAGTGCATCTGCACTGCAGAAATGATGCACCCTACTGCCACCTTCTCTCCACATCCACAAAGCGATGCATCCCTATGGACGTTCTTCCAGAGACTGCTTTCCACTCCCTGCAGCTCTATTCAGTGGCATCCGGGTGCAGCAGATTAATTTAAGAACCAGAATAATAACTGGATTTACTAGGGTGCCCTGGGGCCGACTGGAAAGTGTAGTTTGTTGCTGCAGCGTCCCCAGAAGGAAAAACATCCACATTACTGGGGCTTGGATTTCAAACCGAACCAAGCTTTTATAGTATGCTGGGCAAAGAAAACTACAGATCACATTTCACTGTTTCCATAGGAACTCACACCATCTAGGCCCCTTCACCCTTGCTGGATGCTCAGACATGCGCCTCTCTCCCTCGTGGGGCATCCATCAATCAAACGGTTATCTATATATTTAGCTTCCTTGTTTCCAAACCGTCCCTTGCGGCACTTCCTTTATTTGGGCTCAAAATCTTGACCCAGGAGCCGTTCCCAAATAGTTTTACGCTCCGGAAGAGGCTCTGACACGACCTGAGCTCCATCTTCCTGGCAACCTTTGCTCTCAATGCATTTCAGTCCTGAACAAGCCAAACTCCAATTCAAATCTACCCTCCGCAGGATGGAGCCAGCAGAGCACCACTTCAAGAGGCGTCAAACTGCTTCCTTTCTACATCTATCTAGCGAGTCCCTCTCCCCTGGAGCAGGCCAAAGTTATACGATGGTTGCATCCACACTGGAGAAATAACCGGGTTTGGCAACGCTTTAACTCTTCTTCTGGCTGAGCAAAAGAGTTACTGCAGCCCAAGTTGAGCGCTGCTCAAGACTCAGCGACGCCGCGCCTGACCTGCCTCCTCTCTTCCAATTGACCCACTCCCGCGCGCGCGTCCTTGAGGAGCCCCTTTTATAAGGTGGCCAGGCAACTGTAGCCTGGGGCCTCGTCAGCGATTGGCTGCCCCTCCGAGGCTTGAAGAACGTTCGCGCTCGAACGTTCCACGGCGGCAGGAGCAAAGCGAGGCTTAGGGCTAGCTAGCGCGCGCTACGGCACGAGGGGGGGAGGGGGGAGGCGGAGGAGGACCAGCGCGCGCACCCGAGAGAGAGATGTCCCCCTCCCTTCTTTCTCCCCTTCTCCTCCAACGGCACTGTCCCAGAGTGCACCGCGGCTTCTCCGCAGCGGCCCACGCTTACGGCTCTTTCCCCTCGCGGGCTGGCTTGCTTGTTCTTTCGCTTGCTTTGCGCACGCGCAGACGCTCTCACCGCGCCCAGGCTTACCCGAGCATCCCAGCATGCACCGCGACGCCGAAAGTTGTTGCCGCCGCGCGCCTCCTCCTCTCAAACCGCCTCAGGTTCCCCCACAATTCCGTGCGCGCGTCCCTTTCCCCTCAGCCCCGCCCCCTCCTCCTCCCTGGAGCCGCAAAATGGCGGAGACAATGAAGAGGAGCCTCCTCCTCCTCTTCGGCGCCAAAGCTTGAGCGGAGGCCGACGGAAGGCGCTCTCTCCCTCTGTGTCCCGCCCCCGTCCCTCGGCCTCCCCGGTCCCTCCCTCCCTCCCTCCCTCCGCGGCGCCATGAAGCTGACGGACAACGTGCTGCGGAGCTTCCGCGTGGCCAAGGTCTTCCGCGAGAACTCGGACAAGATCAACTGCTTTGACTTCAGCCCCAACGGAGAGACGGTCATCTCCAGCAGCGACGACGACTCCATCGTCCTCTACGACTGCCACGAGGGCAGGTCAGCCACGGGGCCTCGCCGCTTCCTCCTTCCCTGGCGAGGAGGCCCAGAGAGCGGATTGACGCCTGGCCCGCGCGGCTTGGCGACGGCGGAGGGGGAGTTCCAATAGGCTAAACTCCTTCGGGGCGCAGAGAGGATTTAATGAAACATTTAATTAATGAATTAATAATATTAATTAGAATGGATTAATACTAACCCTCAGGGAGAAGGCGAGCGGAGGGAGAGCCCCGCCTGCCCTCCTCCTCCTCCAGGTGATGGAGGAGCCTTGAGAGGGGAGCCTCTGCCCTCTTCCTTCTCTGATGCCTGGCCTCCTCAAGAGAAACCTGGGCAGTGGAGAAGCCTGCCAGGGCAAGCCGGCCCTCCCTCGGGAAGAGCCTTGAAGGCATTCCACATCCTTTGGAGGGCCACATGTGTGCCCCCCGCCATGCATTGTGCAGGCCTGATTTACGCTCATCCCTCCATCATTGTGGATTTAATTATTTGCAGGTTTAATTAATATGTTCTCTGGGAAGATCTAGGAGGGTCCTCCTCCAGTGCAATTCTACAGTCAACCTTGACTAAACATTGCACTGAAAGACCTAGAGATTCCTAGAGAGAATACTAGGCCTTTGTAGCTCCTCCAGTCCAGTTCTGTGGTCAGCATCTGTTGGACATTGACCACAAAGTTTTGCTGGAGGACCTAGGGATTCCTAGAGAGGTGTCCTGCTCAGGGTCATCCGGGGGGCTTCCATGGCCAAGTCAGGGTTCGAATCCTGGCCTCCCAGTGGCCTAGTCCAGTTTCAAACCACTGCACCACTGCTGCTGGATCTCACTATATCAGAGGGCACTCCCATGGTAAATAAAGTGATCGGTGCTTAAACACGGATGGTGGTTCTGGGCCAGAGATAGGAAGCTGGTCCCTGGCGCTGGCGTGGGCTCCAACGTCCCTCAAGGACGGCATGTTTGGGGGAGAATTTGAGAATGAGAGCCACGGTGGTTGTGTTTATCCCTTTGAAGAAAGGCAACCTATACTTTAATTTTTATCCATTTTATTTAAAAAATAAGTTTCCAGAGGCATAGCTGAGGTCATATTTAGTCGCAAAGAGGAGGAGTTGGAGTCGTGTGGCGCCTATTTTGAAAACCCTGTCAAATTATTAGGCTGCTTTTACAAGATGTTATAAAGTGTTGTGTGGGCAGTGCTCACCTAAAGTTTATTTTTTGCATCTAAAGGCGTAGAAATATTGAAATTACTTGGCAGGTGATATATTCCATTTCTGAACTCTGGAGGCGGGTACCTGTTCTTTGACATATCCCTGCTCTAGACTTTACCAAAATTGAGCTGGTTGAGGATTGAGAGCAGCCCTAACAGTATGGGCCAGTGAGCAGAACGACAGTGACTTTAGAAGAGTATTTATTATATATGTGTGTGTGTGTGTGTGTGTTACCATGGGAATAAAATAGTCTTGATAGCATTAAGGTTTGCATGGAGGGAGTTCTTAATAAAGCGAAAGCTATAAGAGAAAGTATGTTGTAGTTTACGGTTCTGTGTGAAAGGAAATAAAAGGAAGACCTAGTCTGAGATGAAAGGGAAGGCAGAGAGAACTGAGTTTTGGGCTTGGCAAGCAAAGCGTAGCCGAAATGACCTGAGGGCACCATATCCTGTCTGATTACTCAGGAGGTTCAGGTCTGTAATACTTGGAAGAGAGACTTTAGGAATATCAGGTGCTGTAGGCTACATTTCAGAAGAAGGCAATGACAAACCTCTTCTGCAGAAATCTAGCAGAGAAAACCCTATCATAAGGTTACAGTAAGACAAAATTAATGTTAAGATACGTAACAGTAATAAAGTATAACACTTCTGGGTCACATTTCACTTAAAACAAGGTGTACGATAAACAAAAGAATTACACTTCCTGCACACTTAGGTATACCATGTATTTTTTAACCAGAAATGCATTCGAAAATTGCTGCTGCTGCTGCTGCTGCATTTTAATAAAATCCATGTTGGCAACATACTCTGGGGCAACACAGACAGAAGGAGGGTCCATGTGTCAACAAGCATGCTGTCCATCCTTGTTGAGATTACATTGAAGGCTGATCTGTGTTTGTCATGGCATTCGCCTGGAAGTCAAATGACTTGTTAGTTGTAAATACTGTTTCAAATGTAGTTTTCAGCTTCTGTTAGTGAAATAGAATGAACTGTAAAGGCTTCTGCAAAGTGATTTTTTAGCACTTTTGAGACTGAGAAAGGTTGGTAGTATATGCTTTGGTAGACTAAGGGGTGAAACAGATGGGCAGAAAGATTTGACTTCCAGCAGCTTTGGAGGTGTGCCAGTTAGATGATGCACACTTGTAAAGTGACTGGAGGTCGCACTCTGGTCCTTAGGACCAGAGCAAAAGAAACCTCAGATAATCTGACTCCAATTGGCCCCTATGTGCACAGCCCACCTTGGGAGCAGGTATCTGGTCTGTGGTTTTCATGCCCACATGTGACTGGAGTGGACTCTGGCTGTTCTTTACTGCCCATCTGCTCCGGCCCTAAGTCTGCTTCATCAGATGCATGGAGTGAAGTGCCTAGGGACAGACATACTTATGAATGAGCATGTTGCGTTCATGTGAATAGCAATAGAAATGCAAAATTTGTGAATATGGTGATGAGGTCACATTAGGAATGGTAACATAAGAACCAGAAACAGCAGTCCTTGAACAAAATCACTGCGAAGGAAGATTGGAAAGAGAAACTGCAGAACTGGAATATAGTGGGAGCTCGGTATCCGTGGGGATCTGTTCCAGCCACACACACCCAGCGGATGCCAAAATCCGCAGATGCTGAAGTCCCATTGTCCCCCAATGGCACAGGTGAAATCTCGTTCCTAAAGGCGGTGCAGCCACATGCACATGCCGCCACTAGGAACAATGCAAGCTTGCTATCCGCAGATGTTCAGATCCGTGGGTGGCAAATCCACAGATACCGAGGTCCCACAGACTCCAGTCAATCAACAATGGGTTGAAAGAGATAGTGCTTTCCTTTCACACTACATATGCAATAACACTAGCTAATACCCCAGCCTCCTAAGGGCTCTCTTGCCCATTTTACCACCTCTTGTTTCTGCTTCCCAGCCAGCATTATACTGCAATCCAATAATTCCCCTTCATCATTCATCTGGTTTTCTGCTTACCTTGGCTTTAGGAAGTATTTTTCCTTCCATTCTTGTCCCCCAACGACTTTTCCATTTCTCTTGCTATTTGCACAGACAGCCTTCTTATTCATAAGTATAAATGTCTTTTTCTAGATGCTTCAGTCCATGTATCTGATGAAGTAGACTTAGGGGGTCACATAGACTGGCAGCTTGGTGCAGCTTCCAGCCACTCCAGCACTGCTCAGCCCGCAATTGCTCTGAGGCCATGCCAGCCAGATGCCACGAGTCTGAAGCTGCACACTGCCACAGCTCTGGACATGCTGGCAGCAAAGAGCAGCTGGCTTTTCCCGGCCGGGTGCGCTCTCTGTGCAGTTTCTGGCCAGTCTGGGGGCATACATCATCTGTACATCCTTCTCCAGCCGGAAGCCACTCTTTTCTGTGTGACCTCTTTCTCTCAAAGGTGCTAAAAGATCCCTTGATATACTGATCCAGACTAATACGACTATGGGGCTGGACAGATGGGGAGAAAGGGGCGGCAAGCAACCAAACAGCACAGCGGCTTCTTTTTAGCATGCATTCAGGGTGCCATTGTAGCCCTTCCTAGCATCGATGATGTACATGTGGTGTGGCGCCATTTGGAAGCTGCATCTTGCCGTCCCTTTCTCCTGTCTGTCCAGCCCCGAAGTCATGGTTTGAGTCTTGGACTATGACTCAAGTCCAGGTTTGGGCCCCCACTCAGCCATGGAAACCAACTGGATGACCTTGGGTGAGTCACACACTCTCACCCCCAGGAAACCCTGTGATACGTTCGCCTTAGATTTATCATAAGCCAGAAAGAACTTGAAGGCACCTTTCTTTTGCAGTAATACAATTTTAATACCCTACAAGTTTTGTGCCATGCTACTTTTGCATACTATATATTTGCTGTTGTATGCCTTTAAGTCATTTCCAACTTCTGGCTACCCTAAGGCAAACCCTATCATTGGATTTTCTTGGCAAGATTTGTTCAGAGGAGGTTTGTGATTGTTGTCCCTTGAGGCTGCGATAATGTGATTTACCCAAGGTTATCCAGTGGGTTTCATGGCCAAACTGGGAATCAAACCCTGGTCCAGAGTCATAATTCATCACTCAAACTACTATGCCAGTATACTTGTATATAAATCAAGGGCAGGTTGGGTGGCCAAAATTTTGAATATTGATATGACGTATGGATAAGTCGAGGGTAAAATGTAAGGACATGCAGCAAAGGATGTAAAGGATGAAGCAAAGGAAGACTACTAAAGAACTTACACATTCTGGTAGACATAACTCTGCTCACCTAAAGGCTGGATGGATGAGGGGGAAACTGCAATGTGTGTGTGTGGGGGGGGTGAACAAGCACAGGCAGGCCTAAGAAAATATGCATATGTCAAAAAGGATGTAAAGGCTAAGAAAACGAAATGGTGACTGTGGTCCAAAACACATTGCAGAAATAATCCAGTCTGAGACCACTATAACTGCCCTGGCCCAATGCTGGGGAATTCTGGGAACTGTATTTTTGTGGGACATTTAGTCTTTGCTGTCAGACACCTCTGGTGCCACAATAAAAAACTATGGGACTGGACAGGCCACCCATTTTCTCTCTGGAGCAAGCCCGCAGCAACCAAACCGTACGGGCTCCCTCCACTCCAAAAAGAACCCACTAAATGCGGGGTTATTTGGGTGCAGGCGGGCGCTGCCATCAGTATGCCATGAGCGCACTGTGCCACATCAGTGACGCAAGCGCAACGCCCAACATGCGGACATGGCACTGCGCTTGCGTCATTATGGCAGCCGCCTCATGGACCGGAGGCCACCATGATGCTGCCGTTGCTTCATGTTAGGGTTCAGGAGTGTGGGGTTACTGCATGCTCCCGAACCCTAATTTTGGCCCAAGGACAAGTCTGTCTGTCTCGAAACTACAATTCCTAGGATTTCCTAGCAGTGAGCCAGGGTAGTTAAAGCGTTTTTTATCTAAATTTGCAATAATTACAACTGTAACATTAATTTGATAACTGCCTGATTTTGTCCCAGAAAAGCTAACAAACATACACAAATGTCTTACTCAAGTTCTTCAAAACCCAAAGCATCGATCCTGTCTACTCCCTCAGCGCTCCACCAGCGCCACTATTTTCTCTTCCAGAGATTCAAAATGTCTCGAAGCACTGCTGCGATAAGAAATTGCTGGTCGGTGCTCCTTTTAGGTTTTCCTGGGACTGAACTCTCACCTTTCACAACTCTACTTTAGAGAAGGGGATGATTTCTTTTTCTTTTCTTTTTGTAAGGGTTAATATACAGTACTTCCACTGACCTATGATAAGTCAACCCAAGTTTTCAGGGGTCAATATTTTGATTTAAATGTCTAGACATGTACATGAGTATATGCAGTATAGTTACCCCTCTGTCCTTGCGGACTTGATGTCCACAGTTTTGAATAGTCATGGAGGGGCGACCTCTGTTATTTTCAGTGGGGTGCTCTCCCGCAGTGCACGCCCTGCACATGCTCATGGGCAGGCGCCTCAGTCAAGCCTATGGATCTTGAATATCAGCAAGTCTTGGGGGGGGGGGGGTCAGAATAGATCCCCCGTGAAAATGGAGGGCCGACTGTATATACAAATTTCTTATTCAAGTCCTTCAAAGCCTCATTCTTCTTGGCACTCCATTGAAGAAAAGTGCCAAAGAGCTGCCCCTGCCACCATTATCCCACTGTGGTATTCAGAAAAGCTCTCATCTTTCACATCATTTACTTGGAGAAGGGGATAGTTCCTTTTTTTTTTAATGTAAGAGTTAAGGTATAGTACTTAGATTGAAGTGTGGGTAAGCCAGCCCAGTTTTTTGGGTCAATTTTTGGACTAAAATTTGTAGACCTATACACAAGCATACTGTTTTCAGTTGGCTCTCTTTGTTCGCAGGTTTAACAATTGTGAGATTGTCTAGAAGGGGTGGGAAGAAGGAGTGAAAGCAAACTAGAGTAAGAGAGAGTGGTTTCTTTCCCTCCACGTGCACCTTGGCCATGGGAGACAGAGGTAGGGAGGATGGACAGGTAGGCAGAGAAAGAGACTAGTGGGAGAGGGGGCAAAGGAAGAGACTAGTGGGCACAGAGAAAGGCAGTGAAGGAGAGTGTATGAGCAAAGGAAGACAGGGACATTCAGCCAACTGCCTGGGACCAGGACAGCATCCCTCATCGCCTCTCACTGTCCTTAAGAGGGTCCTACTGAGGACGGGGGGGGGGGGGGTTACTGTGGATATTCACAGTTTTTCCACTTTTGCAGGGGCCCTGCATCCCTAACTCCTCCAAATGTGGGGGGCCAAATGCATACAGTATTTCTAATATGTATTGCTCAGACACTGTAATTGCTGTTTTATCCCTTAATAGGAGAAATAGGAACAGTTTGGATATGCTATCATGCCTTTGCCCATTGCACCCAAGATGATATTAATAATAATAATAATAATAATAATAATAATAATAATAATAATATGGTTTATTTATATACCGCTATTCCAAGGATCATAGCGGTGAACAACAATAATACAACAGTTAAAACATCATAGATCACAAATTAAAACCCCCTTGTACAAACATCATATGCTATAAAACAATTAAGAATACAGTGGTACCTCGGGATACGAAATACCCAGGTTACGAAATTTTCGGGATACGAAAAAATCCCATAGGAAAACATTGTTTCGGGTTACGAATGTTTTTTCGGGTTACGAAAAAAATTTTGGTGCTTTTTTCGGCTTTTTCGCACGGAATCGCGGCTTTTCCCCATTAGCGCCTATGGCAATTCGGCTTACGAAGGCTTTTCGGGTTACGAACGGTGCCACGGAACGAATTAATTTCGTAACCCGAGGCACCACTGTACATGAAAACACCCCCATACAAATAGCAAGGGGGAAAAAAGTTCCACCTGGTGGCGTGGGGGTGTGGCAGCGTCCCTCAGGAGGCCGGGGAGCCGGCTTCTCAGGAGGGGCCTCTCTCACTGACCCCTCCCCCCTGGTAAAAAGCCACCACAGCGGCAAGACAGTCCTCCGCAGTTCTGGGGAGCTTCTTCCCAGGTGACATGGGGGTGGGGGCAGCGGCAGAAGTAGTCCTCCACCAGCTCTCAGGCAGTCCCC
>NC_056523.1:71384523-71431935 GCF_019175285.1 Sceloporus undulatus | reverse complement strand
GATGTTGCTGGGTCTGCCTGATGGCTCCCTCTGAGGCCGAGGTGACAGTTGAAGAGGGAGGGGCCTCTTCCTTCAGGCAGTCCAAGATGTTGCTGGGTCTGCCTGATGGCTCCCTCTGAGGCCGAGGTGACAGTTGAAGAGGGAGGGGCCTCTTCCTTCAGGCAGTCCAAGATGTTGCTGGGTCCGCCTGATGGCTCCCTCTGAGGCCGAGGTGATGGCTCCCTCTGAGGCCGAGGTTTCCATCATGGAAACATGGAAAACTTCAAAAAAGAGAGATCTTATGTATTGCACTGAGATTTGGTCTGTGTAAAAGTAATGCCCAGTCTTCTTATCTGTGTTCTGTCAGAGGAAAGCATTTGTAGAATAACAACTGAGAATGTTGTATAATTAAAATATTCTACCAGTTGTAACAAATATCTGTTTGATGCAGTCATAAAAATAAAAATAAGAATTATTTGAAGCAAATATATGCACATTGAGTTGAAACACATAGCTGTGTTAGTCTGGATCAGTATGCAAAGGAATCTAGTAGCACCTTGGATCCGAGGCATCTGATTAGATAGACTTAAGTCTACAAAAGCTTATGCTACCAACTTCTTTCTCAATCACAAAGGTGGTAGAAGTCCTTTGCATAACATGTGCAAAATTAGTGTAGAGATAGCGCTTCTGCAGAACAGGTTGTCAGCACCTACTTGTATGTTCTGTTCTTGTTGAGTACTTTGTCTTGGCTGCATTATTGAAATGTGACTAGAATTAACAGTTTACTCATATAGCAATAATACCAGCAACAGGTGTTCCTACTTCTGTTCTGGTGAATCTTGTGTTCCCTTGAACAGTCTTGGTGTTTGAGATAGCTAATTTAAATGTTCCTACAGTTCTGTGTACTTTTGAGAAGATTCAAGTATATTTTGTTATTATTCATTGGATGCAATATTCTTGTAATTCTTCTTTGGCAGGCCAAAGAGAACACTATACAGTAAAAAGTATGGAGTTGATCTCATCAGATACACACATGCTGCCAACACTGTAGTATACAGTTCCAATAAAATTGATGGTAAGTGGTTTCCTCATTGTCTCTCATTTCTGCTAGCTAGATCAGATAGCTGAGGAAAGTACTATCTGTTTTTAGAAAGTTTTTAGATAGTCAGTAAATATTTTCTGGTTCTAAGGATCTAATTTCTAAAGCATTACTTTCAAAAAAAGTTTTTCCCTATTTGTGACTGAACAGTAAAGGTGAAGTGCAACCATACACCATTGATTTGATTCTCTCTTCACTGACTACGTTTCCTACTATTTTTGTCATCTGTTTCATCTCCAGCTGTAATGATGTCTACTTCCCATATATGCTCATGTATAAGTCAGAAAAAATAGATCCAAAAAATCTGAGTAGCCTAATACAAGGGTCAATTCCAGAAGGAGCCCTTCTTGGCGGAGCATGGAAGCAGCCTCCAACCCTATCACCTCTCCCTTACCCAAACCAGATGAAAAAACACAACCCTTCCTCCTTACCTCCTTCTTCACCTTATTTTTCTGCCTAAGAAGCATTCAGCAACAACATGGAGGAGCCTGAAGAATGTGGCACATCTGACATTTTGGGTGTTTGAGATGGAGTAGAGTGGCAGCCATTATTAATAGGGGCTTACTATAAAGGTTTTCTGCAAAGTCTGCCAAATCTCACAAGGCTTATAGCGTAAGCCCCTCTTTAAAAAGGCTGCTGCCGCTTTGCTTCACCTCAAGCATCCAAAATGATATGTGAGCAACATTCTTCAGGCTACCCCATGCTACTGAATGCTGCCTTAGCCAAAAAAGAAGATAAGGAAGGAGGGAGGTTCTTCAGTTAGGGCAAGAGAGAGGTAAGGAGTGGGAGTGTTGCTCTCACACCAAGAGGGGCTTCTCACCTCTGCCTCTTTTCACTGCCATTGTGCTGGGTCCCTAATAGAGGCCAGTTGCTTTCTTGCTCTTCTCTCCCCACTCCATCCCTTTTTTTCAGGCCACATTCTCATTCTTTTCCCTATCAGTGTTTGTAAAAACGTACATATTTTAAGATCAGCAATGCCATTTACACCCTCCAATTCTAACGTCTGAAATAAACAGATACAGTAATCACCTTTAGCTCTTCCTAAGTATTTTCACTTTATGCATTTTTAAAAGGAGAGGAAATAATTTGTTACATGCCACTAAGTTTTACCCTCAACATGTCCATGGGTCATAGCAAAATCCATCATTTTGGCCCCAAAACCTGCCCTCGACTTACACATGACTTACATCTTGGATGTAGTTTACATGTCTACTCCCTTCTGCCCTTCCTTCCCACACTCTTCTTGGTAGCATCCAATCCCTGATAGTGTTATCTTGTCTTCTTTTCCCCTGCTTTCTCCATGGAGTGCAATTTCCACTTTAAATACATCTCTGTCCTAAATTGTTGACATACTTGCTCCACTCTCCCAATAATGTGAGCCCTCTAACTGTGAATCACTCCTTCCATTCAGTATCATTTTGTATTCTCACACACCTGAATGCTTTCACCTTTTTGACTACCAGCTTTCTGGAGGCGAATTTTTGATCTCTGTAGTTCTATAACAGGGCTTTTTCTTGACTAAATATGATAGGGGCTGTATGGTCTAGGATGGCGGGAGGGCATTTAACTGAACTACACTTGGTTAAGAGATTTTACTTGTCTAGTTTTCTAGCTTGCTGCCCTGAAAATGGCCTTTTTTGCTCTGTCAGTTTAAGCTGTGTAAGGAATTCATTTCATACTGATTCATGTTTTGACTGCATTTAGTAACAGCTTGAGTAAAATAATAGTGAAGTTCTTGCCAAAGGAGACAGTAAGTACCTTAAATAATATGTTGAGATGCTTGGCATACTTCAAAGAGAGAATTTTCAAATTAATCATCAAGACAATAATATTGAAAACATTATCCAGAAGGAATTACACACATGCTAGAAGGACAGATACTTACAAATACCTAGTTTGCATGTCATAGCAAGCTATGGAGTCAGTACATTTTGTACAGCAACATTGACTGTTGCAGTGTGCCATAACACGTCTGTTTGCAGTGGGAGCAGCCACACAATTGTGAACTTAAAATCTGTGATCTTTGTAGCCTGTTAACAGCAGGCTTGAATGAGTAGCAACAAATAGCAGGAAGAGCCAGCAAACCATTTTAACTATAGTGCGCCCTTCCCTTACGTGGGGATCCGTTCCTGACACACACCGCGTAAGGGGAAAACGCATATGTTCAAGCCCCATTAGAAGTAATGTGGCTCATGCCCACAATCCGAGGTGCGCATCATGGGTGTGCACCCCATTACTTATTCCTGGCACGCCAAGGGTTTTTCTGGCACAGGCTTCCAGTATATGCTGGAAGCCACGTAAGCCTCGCCAATGTATAATGCGGGTGCACTATACAATAACCCAGAGTTCCTGCAGAATTCTGCCTTATGATTACAGTTAAAAATTTAAAATTCATTGTCCTCTAGAGCAGCCATAGTGTATTGCCACTGGACTTGCATTAGGCATTTCTCCATAGTACATGGGCACATTTGTCTTGTTTTTCTGATGTGCAAAAAATGTTATGGCTCTTCGACTTTGTTTTCAAAAATGTTCAGGATTCTTTTATAGTTACGCTGTTGTTAGCAGGGTTCTTGATAGTGAGATGTGAGTTTCTTGGGAAATGTTTCCATACCAGAAAATACCATGCCAGAATCAGAAGACGTCTTTTCTAGCAGTCTTTTTTTTTTTTTTTTTTTTAGCTTGCTTAGCTGTTTTAAGCTTATTTACTAAATATATGACTTCTTGTGCATTCTTTATAAGGATATGAAGCTTTACTAATAGCCAAAACTATTTGAGCAGATACCGTGCACGGATAGCTGTGTTGGCCATTTAGCAAACCCAAACAAAAATCCATCAGTGATATCTTTATTGGCCAACCGAAATGCACAATATACTTGTTGCAAGCTTTCGAAGCTCCATGGACTTCTTCATCAGGCAAGATGTTACAACCCAAACAGGAGAAAAACAATGGAAGATGTTAGTCAGATGCCTGGAGGACTGAAACAACATGCAGCCATCTGACTAACATCTCCCATTGCTTTTCTCCTGTTTGGGTTGTAACATCTTGCCTGAGGAAGAAGCCCATGGAACTTCGAAAGCTTGCAAAAAATATATTGTATATTTGAGCAGATATATTTGTTATTAAAATGGAGTTGCACTCTATGTCAGTTGTCTGAAGTCTCAAGATTCATCCCTAACCCTCAAAAAGTTTTTAGTCTGTATACTCAGTACACCCCAGGTCTTAATTCTGATATGAAATCCTGATTTATGTCTCTTCCTGACCTTAAGGGACCACCTCTCCCTACACAATCTGCTCCGCACTCTCAGAACATCAGAGAAGAAATTATTGGAATATACAAAGACCAGACTAATCACAACTTCCCATAAAGCATTCACAGCCGCAGCCCCCACACTTTGGAGCAACTTACCAGAAGAGATCCGTCTTATCACCACCTTAGATGCCTTCAAGAAGGCACTTAAAATGGCTCTCTTCTGGCGGGCCTATCCATCTGATCTTCTATAGCTGATTTTAAAGAATTTCTCACACTTGATTCAATAGTACAGGAACAGATGACGATTGGCTATTTTAATGATCATGCCTGTATTTTTGTGTGCTTTTATTGACATTTTGTATTGTATTGTTTGATTTTTATCTGCACAAGGAGAGGCAGGAAATATAAATAAATTTTATTATTATTATTACTGTATTATTATTATTTGGATCATTCTGGATGAATTTCATGCACTATATATGATTTCTTACATGAAACATCATAAAAAATGAAGGTGAGGATAGAAGAGAACCATTGTATTCTTTGTTTTTTTCCTCTAAATTAAGATGAGTGGCGTTAGCACATCTGAATACCCTGGACTTGGGATCCCCAAATTTCATATCGAGCCAGCATGTTCTTGAGAGGTCACAGTAACCCTTAGGAATACCAGGTCAAGTTCCCAGGAGAAAAGACCTGAGGCATGTGCACATCTGATGAGAGGTCACAGTAACCTTTAGGAATACCAAGTCAAGTTCCCAGAAGAAAAGACCTGAGGCATGTGCACATCTAAGTAATAATACAATCAGAGCTGCTAATTGCTCCTTTCTTCCCCACAAGTCATCTGCATTTTCTCTTACACTTTGAGAGAAAGGATCTCCTTGCACCCAAAGCAGTAAGCCAACCTCTCTGCTTACCCCCTGTTGTGTTCCAGCCAAACTTCTTTGTCCATCCATCCTAGGGATATGCTGATCCAATCACTGTCTTTATCACCCTAAAGTTAAAACCATCAACTAGTCCAGAATCACACTCCTGGGGAAGCTATCAAGTTTTTGTTATAGTGCTTTGTTTTGTTATAGAGACAATCAAGCACACCCCCAGAGGCTAGTTATTGGGTATAAAATTGGTCTTAAAACCTAGCCTCTTTGCACACAGCCAGCATATACCTCTGTGCTCCCTGTATGTTCTGTGTCACCCTCAGACCTCCCAGTCTTAGCCACTTCAGTTTTCCATGGTCTACTTATCGGACAGATAATTATCAGCCCCCCTGCAAATTATAACCCCCCTGCAAACCCTTCAGATGCCTCTATCTATTGTGTGTGTGATCACACTCTGCATTTTTCTAAATAAAACTTTCTTAGTTCACCCAAACCTTGAGTTCCCCTCAGTTATTACTGATATATAAAGCTGCAAACAGTCCTAAAAGTTACCTAGCCTCTTGCAAAAACTATTTTCCTGCAATAGCTAAAGTAATGCTGTCTTATTTGGTGGAGATCACTCAGTCTCTCCACCTTTCTTTGTGTAACAGTGTAGAGAGGCTGGTATCATTCTATGCATCGGTCATATACCACTAATTGCAGTGTCTTTCAACTCAATTCTAGAATGCTTCTCTCTGTTTGTATCACAAACTGCTTGTGAAACTGTGGGTCAAACTAGATAGAAATGCAAGAAAAATAGTGGTGTTTCTTTGATTGAGTTATCTTATAAACTGAAAAAGCAGTTTGCAGTTCAATGAAATAGAGGAGCCCTCCAGCATATGTTATAGTAGCTATAGTATAAGCATTAGTTTATGATAACTGTCAAATGTTAGTTTTGATAATTGTCTTGTAAATAACTAAAATTGCTATATTATCTGGGGAAATACATGACACAGTGCAATATACGATCTAGTGAAAGAAATTAATGATATACATTGTAAACATGTCTGTGAAGAACGCAAAGACAGGTTGCTCATTATTCTCTCTTCCTTCAGAACAATTGCCATGGTTGGTGTGTATGAGCTTATGTTTTAGACTTTCTTAACTACTGCTTGATCTAGCTCTGCAGAGGTCTTCCTTGATGGAGAATTCCGCAAGTTCCAAGTATGCTTCTTCCTACCATATGCTGCCTGTTTCCGGGTTGAGGTAGTAGTTTGTACAGTTTGAGGGTCTATGATACCACCCGGTACAGGAGATAACTGTACAGGCCACTGCCTTGCCTGGGGCAGAGCTTCACCTGCTGAAAGAAACTTATCTTCATCTGTTTGGTGATCACTAACTGTTGTTACTTAAAGAGGTCAGTTCATCTCAGGCTCCTGTGTTTCGTTCTTGAGTAACAGGTTTTGGAACTGAACTATCTGTTATAATTTGTTTAGTGGAGAGTTGGATCTTTAGATTATCAGTTCATTGATTATTTAATGTCGATTCGTTGAGAAATCCTTCAGATTATTTCCACAGAATTGAAAAACTGCAATATATATAAGCAGTTGATCCAAATACAACTATTCTTGATTGGCCATTATTGACTTGGGAAAGAGAATTTCTTTTTGACCTTTCTGTGGTCTCCTGTTTCTTTAATTTGGCAGTCTCCAGATGTGTTGGATTTCAGCTCTCATCCTTGTCATGCTACCTACAGATGGTGGGAGTTTTAGTCTAGCATATCAGGAAGCCTCCAGGTTGGGAAAAGACACTGTAGAGAAAAGCATACTTGAGCAAGCTGACTTTTTACGCTTTGACATTTATGAATATATTACCAAATAAAGGACGTAGAGAGAAAGTGAGACACTGCTGATTTTGGTGGCCTGAATCTCACTATGCTGCTAAGGCTGCTGGGACTTTCATTCCACTACCAGGAAAGTCATTTGTTCTCATCTAAAACAGAGCAAAAAGCTAATTTTGCAAGCATTTGCCTTTTAGCTAGTTTTGTATAAAATTGATAATGTTAGTGTATTAAACAGAGAGGTCTGCTGCTGAATATACTGGTTAAGAAAGGCAGCAATAAAATGTTATTGACCAATCTTGATTTCTCTGAGTATTTATAACTGCAAGTGCTGAAAGTGTTTCGTTTTCTTTTCCTTTTTTCCTCAAAGGTAATTGTGTGTTCATTGTCATGGAATTAGAACTTCAGTGTGTTTGTTAAGCTAGAGGCAGGCTGCACTTTGATGAAGATAATATGGCTGTTACAGTCTTGAGGTATAGAAATGCTCATTTTAAAGTGAAAGTATAACATAGAGATTATATTTTATGTTTTCACTGTGTAACCCCAATTACAAATATGCTTTAATAAAAACAAGTTGTCTTGTTGGAGTGAGCAAGTTCTTACTATAATCAGGTGATACAATGTTGCTATATAATGTATACCTTGTTGATGTTTCCTTACAGATACAATCAGATATCTCTCTCTACATGACAATAAATACATCAGATACTTCCCAGGACACAGCAAGAGGTAAAATTAGTAAAGCACTGTTTAGTAGCTTGGGGTGGAAGCCGGAGTAATCAGACTTTATTGGTTGATAAATCTAAGGTACAATAGATAATGCCAGATCTTCATTTGTCCTGCCTAAAAGTCTAATGTTCTTTTGAATTTGTGAGAATGAAATATTATATATGGCTCACTTGCTTTGTGTGTTTTATTTTATTTCTTCACTTCAGAGTTGTTGCTCTATCTATGTCTCCTGTGGATGATACTTTTATTTCTGGGTCACTTGATAAGACCATCCGACTTTGGGATCTTCGGTCTCCAAACTGCCAGGTAAACTATCTAGTGGTTTGCACAAGATGTGCTAGGGGACATCTTAAAATGTGAAAATATGAGATTATAGTCATTGATAACATTAAACTGTGGTAAAAGAAATCCGCAAAAGAAGACTGTAAAATAATCCCTTTTAACATATTTCCAAATTCTAGGGTTTGATGCATCCTCAAGGGAAGCCTGTCTGCTCATTTGATCCAGAGGGGCTGATTTTTGCAGCTGGGGTCAATTCTGAAATGGTGAAACTTTATGATCTTCGCTCTTTTGATAAGGTATATAATGTTAAATGTAATGTCTTTTCCCAGAGTAGAATCTCTGTGACCCACAAACCATCATGCTTAGGATCTCTTAGGAGTCTTATAATTAATTTTCGTTAAATGATCCTGTGTCTGATCTCTTGCTTAAGAAAATGAAAAGCACCTTACTGGCAGACAGGGTCCACCTGGTCTTGCATTCTTTGTACAAATCCCAAATGAGAGGTAGGCATTAGTTGTTTCACCAATATATCCACATTTTAAGTCCTGTTCCTCTGGCTTAGACAAGCTTATTTTTCCTTGAAAAATATTAGTCATTCAAAATACAAATGCAGGTTCAGTATTCCTTAACCATAAATCCAGAATGCTCCAAAATTGAACATTTTTGAGCACTGGCATGACACTTTGTGTATTTTTTGGTATTCTAATACACTGTACAGGTAGTGTAATACCTGTGCTGTGGTTAAGTGGCTGGAGAGAGATACAAGGATCTGTGAAATGATAGGAGGTGTGGGTTTGCTTCAAGCACTATGCTTCGATTCTTGCCATTTGCAGATCGTTGACTCTCTCTGCAGCCTCATCTCTCCAGCCTCACAGATACATTACAGATACGTAATACACTACTTGTATGCCAAAATAAAAGAAAATCCCAGTCCGGAAATACTTCTGGTCCCAAGCATTTTGGATAAGGGATAACCAACTTGTATTTTATTTCCAGGCTCATGCCAGTTTTCTTAAGCAAACAGAGTTGAATTGTTTTGCTACACTCCCATTATTTATTTTTCTTTCTTGAAGGGTCCATTTGCTACTTTCAAAATGCAGTATGACCGAACGTGTGAATGGACTGGATTGAAGTTCAGCAATGATGGTAAACTTATTCTCATATCAACCAATGGAGGTTTTCTCCGGCTCATTGATGCCTTCAAAGGAGGTGTTCTTCATACATTTACGGTAAGGCCTGCTTACTTTACCTTGTAATACTTTGTGCCTTAAACTTCTCCCAAGATTGGTGTGAGATGTGTTACATAGGTCAGCTAGCTTTCTCATTCTAATTTTCACAGCGGTTCATACCTGACAGTGTCTGTCAGTATCAAATGTGAGCTTGCCCAAACAGACACACACAGTTTCTTCAGGGGCAAAAATTAATCACGGTCTCAGTAGTATGATCTCAACATTTTTCCTCACCTCCTTATGGTTCCATCTCCTGGGTCATCAAATTATGCTTTTTTCAACCCTTTATCATCCAGGGCCTTGCACATAGTTTTTCTGTACAATGAATATTACAGAACCAGACTCTTCTACCTATCGTGGCTGATCCTGATATTTAGTGTACTCAGTAGATTTCTGTATTAGGTAGGGTAGACTTACAGTATGTCTACTTGCTTACTTGTTATTGGTTTCAGTACAGTGGGCCTTTGCCTTAAGCGGGGGATCCGTTCCGGACACACACACACACACACACCCTACGTAAGGCGAATTCTGCTGCTCGTGCTCAGCGGCGTGGGAGAGTGCGGGGCGCCATGGGTGCGCACCCCATTCATTTGAATGGGACACGCTGCCCCTTGCGCCCCATGCACTCCCCGCGGCTTGAGCACGTATGCTCAAGTCCACATAAGGCGTGCCCGGATCTGTCAGGGAAAGAGGCGGGTGCAGACTGCCCCAAAGGGGCGGTCTGTACACCACCTTAGTATCTTTCCTTGAGTGATGTTTGACTTTTCTCATATTCTCATAGCTACGAAACTTTGTTTTGTAGGGATACAACAATAGTAAAGCTGTCACACTGGAGGCATCCTTCACCCCAGACTCACAATTTATAATGATTGGTAAGATTGGAACCTTTCTTTCTTTCTCTCTAACTGTGGGACACCAGTTTCCCTGTGGAAAGGGGACAGAACATCCTGACTATGGGATGGTCTACCTCTTCCTCTTTAAGCAGCAACAAATTGGCTTTCAGGGGCGTTCAGGAAGCAGAGGAACCCTCCTATGGTGTCAGTCTTTTTTCCTGTATGGATACGTTTTGGTTCAGTCCAGGCACTATTTTCAAGACTTTGCTCCTTCCCTCCTTCATTCTTAAAAAACAAAAAGAAGTAGTAGAACATCCTTTTTCAAGCTTACTTTTAACTTTCTCCAAGTCTACTGTCTCTTTGTTCTTCCTTAACCTCTCCTTTTCTTCCCTCTTCTGGGCCCCTACATGGTGGGAATGTAGACATGGGTTGTTTCATGAAAAGGTCATCTAGTGATTATTTATACTGCTATTGCATAATCTAATCTACAGGATCAGAGGATGGGAAGATCCATGTCTGGAATGGAGACACTGGAATGAAGGTAGCAGTGCTGGATGGGAAGCATACAGGCCCCATTACCTGTTTGCAGTTCAACCCCAAGTTTATGACCTGTGCCAGTGCATGCTCTAATATGGTAAGGAGATGGGTGCTTCTGAACACAAAGGCCTGTTACAGACAGCCAAAACAAAGCTGCTTCGAGTCACAGTGGCGGTATGGTGTTTCAATGATGCGTGCGTCCTAAGAGTCCAGAAGCCACACCAAAGCCACACTCCAGTCTTTACGGCTGGAGCATGGCTTTGGTGCGACTTCTGGACTCTTAGGATGCATGTATCATTGAAACACCAAACCTCCACTGTGACTCGAAGCAGCTGTATTTTGGCTGTCTGTAACAGGCCAAAGGCAAATTTACTCTTGCCACTTGAATGTTTTATCAAGATTTTCTTGTAAAGGGTTAAAGAATGTTATTAGAAAATTAATCATTTTCCTAAGACAGTGAAAATAAAAACTTGGTATTTGAATTGCCTTGCATTAAGTCAAATCAGTATCAATATGCCCCAGAGTCCATACTAGATTGATGAGTTGTACTGTCTTTTGCTGAGTAGAGCTATCCTGCTTCATGAAATCATCCTATGCCTTATTGAAATGCTGATAGATGAAGAAATAAAGGATTGGTGGGAAACACTGCACAAATAATCCAGTTTAAGACCACTTTAACTGCCCTAGCTCAGTGCTAGAGAATTTTGGTAACAGCAGTTTTGTGAGACATGTAGCCTCTGCCAGAGAGCTCTGGTACCACAATAATCTACAATTCCCAGGATTCCCTAGCACTGAGCCAGAGCAGTTAAAGTGGTCTCAAATTAATTATTTGTGCAGTGTGTTTTGGACCTTGGATAAAGATGCCTACTAACTATAGTTCTCTGTAAATTTGATCAACTCTTTTAAAAACACAATGAAATTATAATTTTACTCTTGGATGGATTCCTAAAGCTGGATTTCTAAACTGTTGTGACTAGAGAAAGGGGATAGGATTTTTTGGCATAATCTCACTACTAATAATTGCTGCAAATCAGTCAGCAGTAGCCATAGTTAGCATCCTACATACTTGTTTTCTTCTTTTTCCCCCCCAGGCCTTTTGGTTACCAACATTAGATGACTAGTTCTGCACATCATTTCTATTGGACAGTCCATACTGACAGACATATATGATGGCAATGAAAGTATTGCAGTTGCATCACTCAGACAGAATGTTCTAATCAAGCACTTCATATGTATGATTTGTTTCCTGCATTTCTCTGAAAGGATTTTTTTGGTGCATTTGATTGCGCAGAACCGTGCCTGAAAACCGTCACATCTAGCACTATCTCAGCTATATCAGAATGCATCTCAGATAGCTGCTTTGTTCTGGAATATACCCTGGTTCAGATTTGTTACTTCGGTTTTTAAAAAAATTAATGGAAGGCTGTCACTCCTGGAATGCAGTACTTGTTTAAAAGTGGACTTTTCCAGCATTACAGTTTTAAAATCGACGTTATCTAAAATGTGCATTCTTAAGCAAATGCTTGTGTTATATAATACTTTTGTGCCATGTATACAGATAACTGTCCAATTCTTGAGAGAAGTTTCAGATGGTGTTGAATCTTGTACTTGTGGAAAGACCCCATGCTGTTAGGAATGTTTAGCATCCAGGAAACCATGGAAGGTTTGCACCCTTTTCTGTGGGCAACATTTCAGACACAAAGTCACTTCGGAGTGTTGTGGTGGAGAATCATAAGCAATACAGGAAACTTTCTGTTGGAAAATGCTGTCAAACAGACTGGATGGAAATACACTCCCTATTCTCCTTCAGTATAATCTTAGCTAACTATGTAAATATGTAGGGAGGGTGGGGGGGTGTCACATTTTTTATTCTTTTTTAACTATTCTTTATTAAAAAGTAACACTTGGACCAGTACAGTATTGTGGAATGAGTCTTGGTTGTGTATTTGCCTTTCATCGAACATTCTGTATTTCCATCCCATTCTTCCAGGATACTCAATGATTACTCACCAGCCCTAGCGCATGTTCCTTTATCATGTATTGTATAATTATGCATTTAGTTAGCTTTTTCTAATCCACCTAACTTGATGTAATTAAAATTTCCAGTTAATGAACTTGAGTCTTTTATTGACACAGTTTTGCAGAATAATAAGGCTTGTAGTAAACGTGCAGTGGCATCCTTTCCAGGCCAATATATAAACTCATGTCTTAGAGCTATAATATGTATACTATATTTACTCTTACACTTCATTGGGAAGGTAACAGCGTTCCATGCAGTCATGCTGGCCGCATGATCACTGGAGTCATCTTTGGATGACACTGGTTCTTTGGCTTGGTAGGTAAGGCATTCAGTGAACTATCGACCTATTTCCTTATGATCTTCATTACCAAATACCTATTAGTGATAACCTTTATATTTCAGGAATTAACCGTTCAGTTTTCTCATGCTCTGGTAGTTTTAATTCATCTTTGAACCTCAGTGTTTGTATCTTCTCCAGCCAGCTTTCTTTGTCTGTTCACTGCTTTGCTTAGCATTGTTTAGATGCTGTGGAGATCTTCTCTCTGTGTTACTAGTATATGTTGTATCAGACATTATCCTCCAAAGAGCTGTTGCACATAAACCAGCCTGAAGAATGTAAAGCTTTTAAATTTGTGTTGGTAACTCTAGGTGGAAATTTTCTAGTTGTCTCTTTGCTAACATTATTGTATCCACATTTAAAATGATTTTTGTATGTGTTTGTGTTTACTTGTTTCACTCACATATATCTGTCAAAGTGCCATGATGCAAGTAGTTGCAGCTCAAGCATTCATTTCAGTGGTATCATTATCCCACCTCATGAGAATTTGCAACATTGACAGGCAGGTCAGATACAACACCAAGACTCAGGCCAAGATTTTGTGCAATGATTCCTTCTATGCTGTAGCATAATCTGTAGGTTCTTTTTATTTACTTTTTAATAATACAAGTGTATTAACACTCTGCTATGTGGTTGTTCTTCATTGTCTTTTGTGCCTCACACAAATGGGAGAAACTCCAATTCTAATGTTCTAGAACTGAGTAGCTTAGTAGCAAACGTTGCCCTCTCTTGCTTACCATGCATGTTCCAGCCTGCCAAGCTCCTGTTCCTCAGTTTTTCTCCATCTGCCAACTCAGTGATTTCCTTCCATTATTCATGGCTTGAAAATTCTCCAAAAAATTAAATTCCAAAAAAACCCCTTGATTTTGCTATTTTATATTACAGATTTTGGTATCCATGGGGGATGGGGGACCAACCTCAGGGGATACCAAGTCTACTGCATGCCTATTCATCAAAGATTACTCTGGGATGATGCTCTTGTTCATCCCACATCTCCCAGAGAACCAACAAAATGCTGCATTCGTGTTCCAGCAGGAGGCCTCTTGCTGTCCATCCAACAGACCCATTCTGCCTATCACACTGCAGACTATGTGGACAAGGTAATGATGGAGGCAGTGGCCCTCCAGTGTTCGGTTTGGCTGCACTCAGCGAGTAATACTAGTTGCTGCATTGAAGACATCCCTTTTGATGGAGAAAGTCTCTTTAATGCGAAGACGAACAAGGTGACAGATCATCTGTTTAACTCCATGGTAATGGCTAAGAAGATTGGATTTGGAATCCAGTGCTACCAGCAGTGTCCTTTCAGTCTAAAAGCACCCATCTTCACCCATTGGCATATTTCACTATTCTTTCACCCGTTAGATGAGATTAGTACATGTATCTCTGATTGGGTGTGGAATGCACTCTGGTAACGTCACTGTGCCAGGTCACTTGTCTCCCAAAGAGTCTGGACCTCTCATCAATGCTTTGAAACTTAGTAGTCATCAAGGCCTTCCAAGCATTTGAGAGGAAGTTGAGGAGCCAAATGGTGCAAGTGACATCAGACAACAGTACTATTCGCAATATAAACAGATAAGGTGGCATATGTTGAACACTTTTGTCTTAATCTGTCCATGACTCTCTGGAATTGGCACATCAGAAAACATGTTTAGTCTATGGCAGTATATTTGTCAGATGCCAAGAATGTCTTAGCCTCCTCTTGGTCAAGCCTTAATCACAAGTTGGCTGTATTATAAGACTTACCATGTTGTTCAGACCAGATTTTTTTTTGGGGGGGGGGGTGCTTCATATTGATCTCTTTGTAACTTGTGCCAACACAAAGTACCAGCGCTTCTGTTCCCGTGTAGGGGAAGGATTTTTTGCAGATGCATTTTTTTTCTTGAGCTGGTACAGATATCTAATGTATCTCTTATCTCTCCACTACTGGTGAAAGTGGTGGCCGAACTCATGATTGCACCATATTTGTCCAGACAACCATGGTTTCCCTTTTTCTCCACCTTTCCAAGTACAATGTCATGTCTCTACCTTGAGTGCTGGACCTGCTGTTGCAGTCTGTGGGCCAGGTCCTTCACCTAGCTTTCAAAATACAGCTCTTGCCATGGAGAATAACACATAACATCACATGGCTTACAGCAATTCTATCAGCATCTAAGAAGATCTATGACTACAAATGGAGGTCAGAGCCTTCGCCTGTGATGATTTCTACTGTGCCCATTTTTTGCTGCAACTTCAAGAGCAGGACTTGGCTTTATCTTCATTAAAAGTCCCTCTAGCTTCTATTGTAGTCCATCAACCAGTCTCTCCAACTTCAACCACTTCTTTCTCCAATCCAGTGTTAAGGGAAAATCATCAGTTGTTCTTCCAACTCCACCAATCTATTTCCACCAATTGCTCTTCCAACTACCTTGATTGCTGTTCCTAGTTCTTTCACAGCTTGTGGGCAAACTCTCAAGCCACTCGTGATGGTTGAGGAGTACCTCACCTTAAAGGTGGTGTTTCTTGTGGCTATCATCTCTGTGAGAAGAATGAGTAACCTCACCACTTTACAATATGATGAACTTTTTCTTGTTTTCCACTGAGACAAAGTAGTCCTGTGACTGGATATCATCTTCCTTCCCAAAGTGGTTTCACAGTTCCATATCAGTCAAGAGATTGTTCTACCTGCTTTCTATCCTCAAGCAGCATCTTCACTGTAAAGTTCTTTGCACTGCCTAGATGTAAGGTGTGTGTTGGCCTTCTATATGCAGTACACTGTGTTCTCTAGTTGTAACAGTATTTGTTTGCTTTGGTGGCAAGAAGAAAGGTCAACAGGTGTCTTCATAACAACTCTCAAAATGGGCCATATGCACCATTAGAGTTGCTTACAAACTGGCTAAATAGTCTGTTCCAGTTGGACTATGAGCACACACTACCAGAGCAGTGGATTCTTCATTAGCTTTGCATCAAGGTGTTCTGCTGCCTTACCTATGCAGAGCTGCCACCTGGTCTCAGCAATCAACATTGTTCCAGCATTATAGACTGGCCTGTAGAGGCACAGCAGATGCCCTGTTTGGGCATGTGGTACTTTCCTCAGTTATTCAGTGATCTGCCCCAGAAACCTCTGGTAAGCTTCACCGTCACCCATTTGTGTGAGGGGCAGAGACCACGAAGAAGAACAGGCTATAAGTAAGCAATCTTAATATTTGTGGTCTCATACAAACCTGCCCTACTTCCCCTCTTGCAGGTCTCTGTATATTATCAGCAGACTGCAGAACTAAGGGGATAATAGAGTGATGGAAGGACAATTACAGAAACTATATGGAAGAATGCTACAGTATGTGATTATTGCTGCAAGATTTGTCTGTGCTCAAAGATAGAAGGAAATTGATCTTCCAACACAAAAAGATGGGCTGGTGAAGTCTCTGAACTTGCTGAAATGGACAAATAGACACTGCTGATTAAGGATAAATCATTGATCTAAGGACTAGCCTTTTTGAGACAGATGGGGAAATGTATCAATTTTAGGTTTCCTAAGAAAGTAATAATTATGCTTATAGTAGAAGTATAGATTATTGCAATTAAGAAGCATATTAAAACAATTGTGGGTTGTGGTTTTCAATTATGGGAGTGAAGCCCTAGGTTTTTTAATTAGTTTTTTAATGTTTGTATTAATTGTGTACATTTTTTATTGCTATTAGATGAAGTTTTAAAATATTTTATATACATAAAATTGGATGTTTAATAAAAAATAAAAAGGGGCAATTGGTGGGTGGGCTGGGACACATGTGGTAGGTGGAAGGGGCAGGATTTCCCTCCACGCTGTTCAGCCCTAGAACATTGCGGACGGGTTCTGTGTGCAGGCACAAAACCCATTTGTCTATGGGCAAAGATGAACACTCAAGAGAATCACAATTACAGGTAAGGAAACCATTTCTCCTAGTTTTGGCTTCTTTGCTTTTCAAAAAAGTTTTTTTTTTTAACTTGGCTTATCTGCCATTCAGTTGAAAACATTTTGATAAGTCACCTGATAAGAAGGTTATCAGCTCGGCATTTCTCTTTCTTCTGGTCATTTTGATCAAATCATTTATTTGGTAGAGCACTGTTTGCAAATGTATTCAGATTTCTCAAAGGCATAGTATTCTTAAGTTAAACATTGCATTTTAAAATCTGTACTTGCAGTTTGCACGTGACCTTACAAATACTTTCAGTGAAGAATAAATTACAGTATTAGACACAGGGGAGTACTTCTTCAGTGCTTCGTTGTTACTCCCCTGATTCTTGTTTCTTCCATCAAAATGCTGTACACATCTATTTTCCAATTTTAAGAAACAAAAAACACTCTGGGCACAAACAACAGACAACCCTATCAGCAACAAACCCAAGAGTATAATGCTTTAAACTGAAATTTTAAAACTGTTTGCAGTGGAGTTCGCTGGAAACTCCAGTGTTTCCTCTATTCTGAACAATGGATTCACATTGGATTCTGGGAGGGCAGTCAGGACAGTTCACTACCTGACAGGTGCCTCCATTTACTAATGTCCAGTCCAGGTCCCTGCCTAGAATGATGTTTACAAAAAATTTCCTGCTTGCGAGACACCACTGTTGATGGCACACTCTGAGGTCAGGACATGGTACCAGGTGCCTCGCAAGTGGGAAAATGCTTTGTAAACAGATGTCCAGGTGGGAGACTGGCCTGGATATTGATAAATTGCCAGGTAGCAATGTCCTGGCTCTGGGAGCTGACAGAGGAAAGGCAGTAGTGGCGGGAGCTGGCAGTGCCAGTGGACCAGAACAACATCCATAGCGTAAACAATTGTTGCAGAGAATCGGGTGTGGACTGGCTCCTGGGCAGAACAGATGGGAAATTCATTTGGTGTGAACAAGAGAAACCCTTCCTGGTGGCTGCTTCCTGGCTCTGGAACTTCTCTAGAGAGGCCAGGATGGCCCCGTCGCTGCCCTCCTTTCGGTGGCAGATAGACATTCTGGTGCTGTCAGGCCTTTTCCAACTGACAAGGGCTTCAATTTAAATGCTGTGCAATTTAAATGTTAAGGTTTCTTTGGGGTCATTAGGACTACCTTTTGTACCGAATTGTAACCCGGAGTAAAAGTGGGAAGTTCCCATTGGCATCGGTTTTAACACATCAGGATCAGGGTCTTGCACACCAGTTCAAGGGCAACTCCCCCTTAGAGCGGATTTTCCGAAAGTGGATTATTTCCTGTTATCTTTTTGGAAAACCTGTTTCTTCCCTGCTGCCAGCAAATGTGAACTTGGCCCCGGTCATGATTGGGTCAGGTTCAGGGGAGGGATTTAGGTCAGAAGGTGGGCAGTGGGCAGAACATGCCTCCCCTCTCGCAAGCAGCTTTCTCTCCCTCTCTTTTGTAATTTTATTTTTGACAGATTATGCAAATGCTTGTGCTACAGGTTGATACATATTGGTAGAATGTGTCTGCTTGTGCTACATTTCCCTTTTGTTTGCTTGCTGCTGGCATGGCATGTCACTTTGCAAGTGGCATTTTTTAAAATCATTTTTATGTGTGTGAGACAGAATAAGCGACTGCTTGTGCTACATGTGTTTCCCTTTAATTTGGCATATTGATATACTGTGTGAGTGCTTGTGATACATATGTGTGGGAAAAGGAGGGAAAGCAAGAGGATGCAATGGAAAAGAGGAGGAGAGATTACATTCTGGGAATGGGAAATGGAGGGAAAGCAAGAGGAAATCTGAAATGACCCGAAGGCACACAACACATGCATATACACAAGTTGACAGAATGTGTGAACGCTGCCGCCAGTTTTTTTTAAAAAAAGGAGGGGGGAAGCACCCATTCCATTGCCCAATGGCTGTAGGATATGTCACCTTTGACGAAAACAGAAGTGAATTTGATTGACAACAAAGGAGGCTCCATGTTAAAGCGGTACTGCAAATGTGAACTTCAGAGGGGCAAATTGCATCGATCAAGGTAAAGGATAGTGGGAACTTCTTTCCGGGGAGATTCAGTACTGGCTCAGTGAATCCGGTCTGGATGTACCCAAGGCAAATGAGCTATTGGGAATGGAGCCTGAGAATTTTTAACAAGTTACAATTTAATCCACAGATGTTTTAACTTGTAATTTTTTTAATATATATATTTATACATTTTAATGTTTTTGTCATATTTTTAAATTGTATAGTTTTAAATTTGCTGTTTGGCACCTGGAGTCTCTATATTGGGAGAAAAGTTGGATGTAAGTAGGTAAGTAAATAAATAAATAAATAATATTTTAAGTTAGATCTGCTAGGATACAAAAATCAGTATTATAAAACTATGTGCACTCTGGAAATACACACAGGACTACCTTTTGGTGCATTGGTATGTTCCTTCATGTCTCATAACATTTGTGGATACAAAGGTTTATAAATGTAAACCTTTTACCTAGCCATTAGACTTGTGAATTGTGATAGTGCTGATCAAAACAATTGGGCAAAACTACTTTTTGTTGTTGTTTTCCTTTTCATATGTAATAAACTATTGTTATACAGTGTGCCCGCGCCATACGCAGGTGCCTTTTATGCGGCTTCCACCTTATGCTGGAAGCCCTTCGACATTTAATGAATGGCACATGTGCCCACAGCACTTACACTGCCGCGACGCCGCAGGCACAAGCCCCATTATTTTCAATGGGGCTTGAGCATAGGTGGAACTTGCCTCACACGGCAGGGTCTGGAACTGATCCACGTGTAAGGCAAGGGACCACTGCATTTCCTATTTCCAGACTTCTGCCTGTACCCTAATCATCTAAAAGCTCATGCTCAGCTTTGCTGACATGTACAGCTGTCTGCTTGTTTTCATTTCTGAACCTGGTAATTCTTAGCTATCCTAAACTTTTTTTTTTTTTGGGGGGGGGGGGACTAATTTTCTTGTTACTAACAAATTATATTTTAACATTGCCAGCTTCATAGTTGCATTGTGTATTTACATTTCAATTTTTTTTTCCTTTGAAAAAGCTTAGCTGTTGAATATAATTGTGTTTGTCCATAGGGACTGAACTTCAGTGGGTAATTTATGTCTGTAATCTTATATACACCTAAGAAAGAGCAAGTTCCATTAAGCTCATTAAGACGTGCTGCTGAGTAAATGCACACAGGATTTCTCTACTGATTTGTTTCCCATTGCTTGAATGTGTCAGTTTGTCATGGCATATGAAAAACAAAGTATTGCAGCTGTATATGAAAATAGGTTTAGCAGTGACAGTGTCTTTCTGTTAAACTATGTATATTATTTTCACAGAGTGAGCAGATTATAGTGCTCACAAGTGTAGGGGGGGGGGGTAGCAAATGAGAGTAATAGTTTTTCTTGTGATCCTTTTCTTCCAAGTGTTAGCTCTTATTTGAGAAATGGATATATATTGGAACAAAATGTTGCAGTATGTTCTCATCTCCTAACAAGTCCAGAGCTCCTTCCAGAAATCTCCCCTTCCCAGATTCTTTCAGGAGCGTCAGTAGTTTGTTTTCCTTTAACCACCCACTGCCCTGTTTTTCTGAGTGGTATACTTGGCATGCTTATTTGCCATTAGGCTGCACTGGGGAATTTTGTTCTTCCTATGCCATGACATGCCATACTTTGTGGTTTCTCAAAGGATACAGGGAGGAAAGGTATATTTAGATAAGCACCAGACCTACTTCAGCTTTAGTCTTGTCAGCATCTAGCCACTTGCATTTGCTATGGGAATAACAAATTTGTTCTGTGTTTCCAGTGGGCCTGCTTCAAAATAGTCATACTGAAATTTTCCCATGTTACATAGAATTATGCAAGAGTGGACAATGTTATTTTTAGAAGCACTGTTATTTAAGGCTTGCATGGGACTAGTTGTCTGCATATCCATTTATAATCAGTGCAGAAGGTAGTAGCCTGGCTTCATCATGAGGTGGACACTGCTGATACTCATTGATTCACAACTGAAACAGAAGTAAAGACAATACTGTAAGATTAGACTTGTTCTCAGGATAGTGGATTATGCTGCACTAATGGAAATATTAATAAAGGCTAACAAGAATGAACCTTTATTAAGAAAGCCAGTCTTTTATTCCCCATCCAGTTGGCTTCGAAAAATAGTGTCCCTAAGTATCAGAGACCTCCAACGTCATGAGCAGTCCAGCTCAAGTCTTGCAAATTCAACATTGTGACTTCCTTGAATTCAGTCCATCTGTAACATGATCATTAATGAGTGTTGCTGTCTTTTTCCAATGAGTCATATCTTCTCATATGTCCAAGTATGATAAGCCTCAGTTGAGTCATTTTGCATTCTAGTGAGGCTTGATTTGCTTTCACACCTATTTCAAATGAGCTATTTCTCTTCTTGTCAGCTTTCTTCACACTCCAACTTGCAGAAACAACCATACAAAATTGGGAACACTGTAGCATGGATGATCCTGACTTTGGTATTAAATGCTGTATCTTCACACTTGAGGTCTTAATGTTGTTTATTCATAACAATCCTTCTAAGTCTTAGACTACCATTTTCATTTTGATTAATGATTGAGTTAAGGTATAGTAAGTCTTTAACTATTTTAATATCTTCATCATCCTAAATCACCATAGTGACCTTAGTATTTTAATTAGTTTTATTATAAATTAAGCCACAACTTAATATATAAAAGAACTATACATGTTAACAAAACAATCTCTGCAAAGTAAAATAAGTACAAAAACTGCAAAAGTCACTGCACACCATCCTTCATTAGGCACCATGTGTGTCTTGCCAGGTTTGGTAGGATGTTTTGCATCTAAGACAACCATATAAAATATTATAAAAAATTTCCTTCTGTTGCTTCAGCAGTCTCCCTACAAGCTTCTTTTTGAGTCAAGACATCTGCTGAATGTATAACCATTGTTCTGAAATGAAATATATAGGGTTTTGTCTCTTAACTATTGAAATCTTTCTCCTAATCTTGATGACCTTTCCTTCATATGACTTACATAACCATAAAGAGTGCACAAACAATATGCTCACAGAAGAGAGATGCTTTTTTTTTACTGTAGACCCTTCTGTTAGAAGACACGAGAATATACAAACTGCCTTAAGAGTAACAGCATGAGAAATTGTATGAGTACTTCTGGTTTTGCTTTCAAAGGATGCTGAATTTTCTTCAGCAAAAGCTGTTGATCTGGGTAAGGTCTGCTTATCCAAAATGCAGGTCCATTATTCACTTGCTAGTAACACATCATTTAATGTTCATCCTTGTTGTACAGTGGAATTGCAAACACAGAAATATCATCATAGGAAGCAGGCATGTTACTGTCCATAGTCCAATAGTACCCATCCTTCTTTCCCCTGGCTTTCTGCACCAGGCACTTGGCTAGTTCTGAAAATCTATAAAAACAAGAGCAAGCATTAGCAAACCCATAGAGATGAAATGATGAGATCAACTGGGCCAAGTCTAGTTCTCAATTCTGCCATATTACATAACTATTAGGAAAACTAACCTCTTCATCTGGTTGAATCTATCTGCAACATGGAGATAGCCCTCAGCACTGTCAACAGTTTTTGTAACTTACTGCTTTTCCTAGATTCTCAAAATAAATAGGAGTATAAGCAAATAAATGCTATTTTAAAAAGTAAGCAGGGAATACTTTTTTTAATTTTAAAAATCATGAATAACTTTAGTGATACCTGTTGGATGGCGAGTTGTTCAAGAACACTGACTGCTGTTCTAGTAGAAATATGAATCTAGCAAAAAGCACCATCTGCTTTACCTTACATAGTGCCATTGCAGCACATTGTCTAAATGGAGAAGACAGAGAGCCAGTGTGGTATACTAGGGCTCTGGAGACCAGGGTTCGATTCCCTGCCTGGCCATGGAAACCCACTGGGAGTCCAACCATACATTAGGCCTTTCTGATAGTAAGAGGTGTTCAACAGTGGAATGGGCTACCCTGTGTTAGGCTAGGTGTCACCTGGTGCAGGGGATTGCCCTCCCCTCCCGCTCGCCTCACTCATCTGCCCCTCTCCAGGCTGCCTAGCTAGGACTGGAAAGGGTTGCTAGGCAATGGTGCCAGTGGCAGACTCCCATGTCTCCCTTCTCCTTCCACTCACTTGTTTGACCACCTGCCCAGGGTGGCTCAACAAATTAGGCAGCAGGAGAGGATGGAAGGGGCAAGCTCATCCCTTCTCCTCCACTGCTTTGACTTCCTCCTTCATGAAGAGAGCCGGGGCAAAGGAGAAGCCATAGGGGTGCACACTTGCCCCTCCTACTTCCTCTCTTGCCTGCCCACCCCCGGCTGCCAGACCAAAACCAAAAAAAGCTCCTGGGCAGCGGTGGCAGCTGCCTATTGTGCCCTCCCTACCCACTGCCTCACTCACTTGCTCTCCCAGCTGCCTGCCCATCATCCACCCAGGGCTGTTGGGGAGCAGCAGGGCATGGCAGTGGGAGCGGATGGAAGGGGCACACACTGTGTCTTTGCCTCTGCTGCCTTGGCTTTCTCCTCACAGAAAGAGCCAGGGCAGTGGAAAAGAAGAGGCAGGAGTCAGGTACAGCAGCAACACACATATACGCTCCACAGTGGGAGGAGGGCCCGACCTGGTGTCACTTGTTGCGGTCCACACTCCCCACACCCCCTTAGCGACTGAAAATACCTCAAAAGATAAAGGACTTGTCTTTATTATAAGTTTCTAGAACAAAGATTAGATACCCACTTCCCAGGGGTGATTTAGCGTGGATCCCTGCACTGCTATGTGGTTGGCCTACATGGCCAATGGAATCTCTTAATTCTATGATTCTATGATAAATAGTATTGATATGCTAGCATGTTTGTTACCATAAGAAAGGGCAGAACTGTCACTACACACAGCTAACATTTTGTGTTCCCTTTTTGGTTTACTACTGAACTAATACTGCAAGCATTTTAAATTATTTTTGTTGTGATGCTTAAGGATTCCTATAAACATGGCTTTATTAATCATACAAAAATGTTGCAAGAATTAGCACCTGCAGGCAGACCACAGGATGTGCAAGGGTTAAAAATTTAGATATTACACCAAGAATTATTCCTACTACATCATGGCCTAAAGCCTAAATCCATTTTTTGTCCCATTTGAATTAGCCAGACCCAGTGTGGCATAGTGGTTTGAGTGTTGGACTACAATTCTGGAAAGTAGGGTCTGACCCCCAGCTCAGCCATGAAACCCATTGGGTGACCTTGGGCAAGTCACATTCTCTGCCTCAGAGGAAGGCAATGGCAAACCAACTCTTAACAAATCTTGCCAAGAAAACCCTATTAGAGTCGCCATAAGTTGGAAATGACTTGAAGGCACACAACAACAACAACTGCATAAACAGTTGAAGATCCTGCCATTTCCATAGTGTAAGAAATACAAATGGTACCTGTATGGGTCAGTTGTATTATTCTGAAGAAAATTCCTGACAATCTGGGCCACATCTTCATTTGACATAACATCCCAGAGACCATCAGTTGCCATGATAAGGACATCATCTTCCTTTATATGTTGTTTAGTAAAATCAAATACTTCCACCTAAGCAAAAATAATGAAAATTCAGAAGTTTTCTTAAGGCAACACTAATATCATCTAGCTTGTTGGCAAACCAAACCTCAAGGTCAGGTGAGACATCTAATAGTTAATTTATATGCTATTTCACCACAACAAAGGTATATCCAAGTTACCTCACAACATGCACATCAAGTCAATATACAGTATACACGAAGTTGGGGGAGAGAACAAGGCATTTTGCTAGGCATCAAATCAAAACAAAAACAATGCAAGCAAAATAATAGCATCAATATTACAATGCAATATTCAAGGCTTAATTTACAACATAACATCAAAATAAAAAAAAAAGGCAGCCCTAACATTTCTGAATTAAATACAGATTCAAAGGAGACAAGGGCTTTCATCAGGCTAGGTACTGCTCAGCTGGCTTGGTAGTGTCTCCTCTTGAAGCTACTGACAGCAGCAACTCTTAAGTCCTATTATCCAGCTCAGAAGCAAGTGCAGTTGTGTCCCCTAAGACTTGGCATCTTGTTCAGGGAAGGATAATCTTTGACCTTCCAGATGTTTTGGCCTACAACTCTCACCAACTTTGTAAATGGCTATGCTGAGCGAGACTGATAGGAGTTGTATGGAAAATCGTATAGGAGAGCCAACGATTCCCTACTCTGCTCTAGTAAATGGGCTTCAAATTACAGCATTATGCAGTCTTCTCAGTTGCGCTAAAGCAAGGCCAATTTTCTAGTAGTGAAACAAGATTGTCAAGGAACTCAGAAAAGAAAGGAAATGGAAGTATAGTACACCCAAGGTTGCCATGACCACAATGCCAAGGCCTTACCTTGGGAATGCAAGAGAGAAAAGGCTTGACTTCAATATCTGTTTCAAGGACTTTCAACTGATGATCTCCTAAGCCTCGAGACACAGCCAAGGTGCCTAGCAAGCGGGCCTGGAAGAAATGTAAACACTCACCTGTCAAATAATGTGACAGCATAGAGAGTTGAAAAGCAGCAACTAGATCCAGCTATAATTTAAAATAGTTTTGCCCCAAAATACTTTTATGGTTTAAAATACAAGCTTAGACACAATTAAGAGTATAAGAACAACATTTTCCAGATGCAGCACATTTCCTAAGAGTTATCTAAAAGACAATAAGCAAACATTACAAGCTTAGGAGAAAAAAAGACTGCTGTTACTTCGCCTTAATCATCACAACTGGTGAACTGATGGGAAAAGCACAATTGGTGTGTGTAGGTAATCCTTTAAATACAGTAGATTTAACCATGTTAGGACTTTGAACGAGTAAGCCCATATATATCCACTCAAGCATAGGTAACTCCCAGAATTCTGTGGGGCTTACTCCTGAATAAATGGGTGTAAAAATGTAACTAAAAGAGTTCAGTCAAGACTTTGAATTCTGCTCAGAAATAAACAAGTAGACAATAAAACCTCTTTAACTGGTGGAAAGGTATGTTCACTTCTATATATACCAGTTAACAATATTACCAACTCTGCTCCAGACTAGCTAAGGTTTTTGAAAAGCCTTTAAAAAGCTGGATGCTGCCAGATAGACAATGTAGCTCCCAAACACACTGCAGAAATAATCTAGTTTGAGGCTACTTTAACTAGCCTGGCTCAGTGCTGCAGAATTCTGGGAACTTTAGTTCTGTGAGACATTTAGCCTTCTCTATCAGAGAGCTCTGGTGCTACAATAAACTACAATTCCCAGGATTTCCTAGCACTAAACCAGGGCAATTAAAAGCAGTCTCAAACTGGATTATTTCTGCAGTGTGTTTTGGACCACAGTGAATAACACACTGCTGCTACTTATGTACGTGAGTTATTTGTTCCAACTGGTTTGTAACAAAAAGAAAACTCTCCAGTGCAAGCTTCTTCAAAAAACTAAACAGCCTATCTATCAATTTGCAAGAGCATACTTGCACAAGGTTTACAGTTTGACAAGGCTATTAAACTCACCAGGGTGTGGATATTTCATACAATTTGAATTACGAAAGTATTGTGGAACGTCTGGCAAGAGAACAGACTCTACCACTATTAAGAATATTACAAATAATGACGGACAGTCACTTGGAAGGAACCTGCAAACATACCTGTTTTCCATGCCCGTGGATCAGAGGGTACTTCAGGTCATCTTTCACCACTGTCTTATAACCCCTGAAACAAAAAAGACTTGTGAATCGTCAGTGGACCTTCTCTAGTGTCTTCTGGCTTCAAGCCAACCTTGAGATAAGCATGCTTAAACCAACCAATTCCAATTAACTTCAAAATACACAGTTAACTTTTGTGTTGGGACGGTGATTATTAATCCTTATGTCACACACTTTTATAACTTTTTAGAACAGAGTCCTTTGCCTTTTGTGTAATGGGAAACCAGGAAACAAATTCAGGGGTAGCTGTGCTGGTCATGCACAATATAAAAAAATAAACCCCACAAAACAGTGATACCTTTATCAGGGAGCCCTGGTGGTGCAATTGTTAAATGACTATACTGCAAGCCACAAGGTTGTGAGTTCAATCCCAGGGGCTCTAAGATCCACTCAGCCTTACATCCTTCCACAGGTTGCTAAAATGAGTACCCAGCTTGATCTAAACCAGTCAAGAACAGAGTCCGAGAACCCAAGGTCAGAAAGTATGTCAACTAGAAGATCGTGATCAACGGTGGTATGTCAACTAGAAGATCGTGATCAACGGTGTCAAAGGCCACAGACAAATCAAGAAGAATGAGAAAAGAGTAAAAGCCATTAGCCTTGGCCCGGAAAAGATCATCCGAGATCTTAATGAGAGCCGTCTCTATAGAATGCCATGGATGGAAACTGGACTGAAAGGGATCGAGAATGATATTGGCTTCAAGAAACTCAAGACAGCAAGTCCCAAAACCTTAGAAAGAAAAGGAAGAAGAGAAATTGGACGATAGCTAGACAATGAAGAGGGATCAAGAGAAGTTTTTTTCAGAATAGGGCAAACTAAAGATCGTAGGGAAAGAACCCGTAGAGAGAGAGAGATTCAAGATATAGATAAGCGAGGGTGGAAAAGAGGGAGCAATAGAAATTAGAAGACAAGTAGGAATTGGATCAAGAGAACAAGTTGCAGGTTTGGAAGAATTCGGCCATCTAGAGAGTTCAGCCAAAAAAACAGGAGGAAACACAAAAAAAATTTTAGGCAAGAGTGATAGAAAATTAGTAGTAGAAGAAAAATTGGGAGGAACTATCTCAGAGCCAATAGTGGTAATCTTTGAGATGAAATAGTTAGCAAAATCATTAAGAGAGAAAGGGGTTTTTACACAACTAAGCTTTTAAAATGAGTGTTGAACTGACTCCAAGGCCCCATATGGCCCTCAATGACCAATAGTTGCCACTCTTGAGCTAGAGCAGGCACCTTCAAGGGTCCTCTACTGCCCAGCTTTCTCTTGAGGAGAAGGCTGGGCGATGAAGGAGGAGAATGGGTGAAGACTTGCCCTGCATGGCTCCTCCGCTGCTCAGCTTTCTCTCAAGGAGAAGGATGGGTGGAGGAGGAGGACAGGCAAACACTTGCCCTACAAGGCTCCTCCTCCACCTGGCTTTCCCCTGAGAAGGCCAGGAAGTGACTTGGGTCCAAGCTATCTCAGAGACCGCCTCTTCCCATACAATCCTCCCCGCGCTCTCCGGTCCTCTGGGAAGAACTTGTTGCAGCCTCAAAAATCGAGGCTTGCGGCGACCTCCTGGAGGGCTTTCTCTGTTGTTGCCCCCAGGCTCTGGAACGACCTACCGGACGAGATCCGTCAATTAACATCTTTGGACAGCTTCAAAAAGGCTGTCAAGACGGAACTCTTCAGGCAGGCCTTCCCAGACTGAAATATCCCGGCCTCGGGATCTCAGGATTTCCCCCCTCCTCAGTAATGTCTCCAAAGCCCCCTTTTCTTTAGAACTGAAGTTGCAGTGGTTTGTTGGTTGGTATTATTTTGTTTAATTTATTGTTATTTTAACTAGTTATTGTGGTTTTAATTAAGATATGTTGTTTAATAACTTTTTAAGGAGGGAGGGAAATATATTTGTTTTTATGCTGTATGTTATTTTAATGTTGTAAACCGCCCGGATTGGTTCGCCACAGGGCGGTATATAAATAAAAATTTATTATTATTATTATTATTATTATTATTATTATTATTATTATTATTATTATTATTATTATTAAGTGGAGGAGGAAGAGGAGCAAACATTAGCCTCTCAAGGTTCCTCCACCACTTGGCCTTCCCAAGGAGAGGTCTCAGCAGAGGAGGAGGAGGACAGACAAATCTCCTCCATTGCTTGGCTTTCTCCTGATTAATTAATTTAATTAATATTATTCATTATTATTAATTAATAATTATTTAATTAAAACCTATATGTGGCCCTAAGAAATTTATTCTATTTTAATTTTGGCCCCTACGTATGGCCAAGTTGTGCCGGCCTGATCTAGAGTACATGCCCCAGTCAATATGACAGAGAGACTCACCAGCCTTCCATGGAGTAATCCCGGTAGAGGACCTTCTGGCCTACATCATCTCCTTTCAGTCTCCTTGGAAACTCATATCTTGTGAACTCATCAGCCAGAAGCTTTGGATAAATAAAAGCCTGAGGAAGAAAAGGCACATTTAGAAAGATTTAAAAGAGAAGCATAATGTCAGAAGATGGCAGGGGGAATTCTTAGGCAAGTGCTCAGAACTGTGTTCCATGCCCTCCCAGTGATTTATAATGTCAATTCAGACCAAGTGATTTGACTCTTTCCATCTCTGAGAACAACAACAACAAAAATATCTGATAGTAGAACTTTCATTTCAAAAATGAAACTGGGATCCCAAACCCCAAAATAAGCACTGCCCTGTGATTGGAAAACTAATCTTATTACACAGTGTGCTCCATGGCATGGTAAGTCAATACAACTTTTATAATATGGTCAATTTGTTATTCTGAGTGGCAGAATAAAGATTTAATCCATATAATTTAAGAAGATGATGGGGCACTCAGTACTTCAGAACTCTCTTCAGTGCTCCTTTTAGATCATAACTGAAATACAATACACTGCAAAAGAAATTGTCATATCACAGAATGGACCTGTTGAAAGCCCCAACATTCATTAATAATGGACAGATCTTATACATGATGCCATTATAAAATATACAGGAAAGTGTTCTGATATTTGTTTTTAAAAGGGAATTTTCTTACCAGGTGCTGGATTCTCTGTCTCTCTGTTTCAGGGGTGAATTCAGTACTTAGAGGAACAAAGGTTTCTTTTCTAACAAGGAGTGCTCTGAATTAAAACAAGAATAGAGATTCGTACAACGTCCAAGTGAATCTATCATCTTATTACCTTTTTCAGATGTGACACAAGTGTTACTTGGTTGCAAAAATGTGCTCTACATACAACTGTCTTTTCAGATACTCCAAGATCTCAATAATTTCAAATTGGCTTCTAATGTGTGGACCACCTTGCTGGTTTGTGGTATACATAGACTTCCACCTGACCTACAAGTGTTCATTTTTATTAATATTTGGAATTGCATAACATGAGGAATATGTTCACTTGCCAGGTCCTAAAAGTGGGAAGGATGTTGGTACTGCAGCCACAAGGCTGTGAGTTTGATTTGACTCAGCCTTCCATTCTTTCATAGGTTGGTAAAATGAGTACTCAGCTTGTTGGGGGCAATTGGCTTACAGACTGTAAACCACTTAGAGGGTGTTGAGGTCACTGATAAGCAGTATAGAAATGTATCTGCTATTGCTATACTAGCTCTGCACTGAAGTGGGTTTTTTAAAACTTTAGAAAGTATTAACAAACCCAGTTACTTTCTTTTTCTAGAAAATTAGGTATGTAAAGTGTCTATTTGGCATAGATGGGTTTGATTCTTCTCATATTTTTTTCTCCATTAAAAATCCCTCCCTGCCCCTACGCAAACTACTGTTTGCTCTGAGATACCACTTATGGCAAATGTTGGTTCCCATTTCAGGTTGTATTTATATTGACTCACCTGCTGTCACCTGCATTTGCTACATAGAGCTTCCCTTGCAGATAAAGTACAGCTAGTGCTGTGCAGCCTCCTGACTGATTAGTAATTTCCATCTCCTGACCAATCACTTCATCCTGTTGGGAAGAAGGATTACTTGATGAAGAAAGGGAAGGAAATGTCAGATCTTCCAGCATAGGCCAATACCTAAATTCAAAATTACCTAGCCCTCCACTGATAGCTAGTTCAAACAAACATGACCCATATTTTGCCCCCTCACCATGCTATTATGTTTTCATGTACATAATGATAGGGAGAAAGTCATGTGTGAACTGGCAGTTTACACATCACACTAAATTTAATTGGGAGGGTATGGTCCTGCTTCTAGGATTTCAACAGGCAAGTGCATGGTTACTGTGAAGACAGAATGGTGGAATAGATACTATTGGCTGACATTCTGTATCACAGTTTTGGATCCATAACTGCTCTTCATTCAGCAAAATAACACAATCATGCTCTTGACACTATTGCCACAATCATGAATGTCCCACAAACCCACCTTAATAGCCAGCAGCCACACTAGTTGAAGCAAGGAGAAGGATGTTTCCACTCCCAACAGTAAGCAAGGCTGCACCAATCAGAAGTATAATTTCTGTTGTAATTCTTCACTGCTAGCTGGTGGGAGGAGGCTGAAAATGTCATCCTCTTTGCATCCTGACAGCTGAACAGGCTTCCTTTGCTAGGTGCAGCTGCTGGCTGTTAAGGGAGGCTGAGGGAGTCAGACCAGGAAACATTACTAAGTAGCACAATGATGATAATGATGAGGATTAAGATGATTTCATTTTATTTATATCTTGCTTTTCACCAAGATTTGGGCTCAAAGTGACTTACAGAAATAAAAACAAATATAATTAGAAGCAGTTACAAAATAGAGAGGGAAACACATTTTTAAACTTATTATTAAAATGTGTATGTGCCTTCGAGCTGCATGTCAACTTGTGGTGATCCCATGAATTTTCTAGGGTTTTCCTATGCAAGGAATCCTCAGAGGTGGCTTTGCCAGTTCCTTCCTCTGTAATAGAACCTACAGCACCTGGTATTCATAGGTGGCCTCCCATCCAAGTACTAATCTTCCAAGGACTGACCCTGCTTAGCTTCTAAGATCATATGGGATCTGGTACCTTTAAGGTATTAGTAAAATAGTTGGAATCAAAACCTTTTGTAGTAACAGAATAAAAAAAGATGAAAATCAGAAGAAAACGCCATATAATCTTGCACAACTCTTCATATTTTCACCTAAGCTGGTGAAAGTAGGTGTCCTTGCTTCCTTCTCTGTATAGCAGCTCCTGAATACCCTCTCCCAAAAGAATTTTACACAGGGCTTACAAAGGAGCCCCTAATGGATGGGGTGAGGTGTGGAGTTGGAGAAAGATCCCCTAAACTGAGCAGAGGTACTTTCCATGATTCCCTCCCACCACAGAAGGCAGATCCTAGATCCCAGTCACTAAGAGCTGGCAACAGATTCTGCACTGGCACAACTGGTGGCAATGAATCTTAGGCTCGACATAGCTTTGGCAGGATGGATGCTGGATCACTTCCTAGTCAGGCAAGAAGAATAACAGGGCTCACATTCAGAGCAATCTTTGACATGAGGCAAAACCATTTTTTGGGAGAGAATAAAAGAGAAAGAGGTTCACTCACACATTCCTGAAAAGCGTTCTCCAGAGCAGCAATGACCACATCTTCCTGATGAATTTGCTTTTCTTCCACAAACTGTGGGTCACTTTGGCAAACACATTGCCCATTGAGGTGCATTGGGGGACTGACTTCAGTAATGCCTTCTACCACATCTTCTAGCTTCTGTTTGATGCAATAATGCAGGTAGTTGGAGGCCATTATTGATGCTTCTGGGCCACCATGACCATCAAACAGTGCCCAATAATAGCCAGTCAGGTACTGAAAGCCAAAATGTGAGAGTTATCACTTTATGGGACATTCTTTCAACATAGTGCCAAGATGTTTTGGGGAGCAACAGAAAGAATATTTAATTTGGATGTGAGAGCCCCAGATGCAAATTTCTGTTAAGACACAAGGCTCAATGAGTGATGTTCAGTAGGTCTCCAATCTCTCCACCTCACCCTGTATCCTGGCATTGTGAGGATCAGAACAGTGAAGCATTTAGACAATTAACACTTTAAGGATCAATTATTGAGGCCTATTTCTTCACATGCACCATGAGACCCTTGTTACAGTTACAAATAAATAAATAAGCATAATTATAATAATACCCAGCATTAATGATATGGTTGGGTGCCTTGATGTGGCCTCAGAGGGAGAAACTTGCAGTGGCAATGCCAGGTGGCACAGCAGGACACACATGTAAACAGCCAACTGGCATCGCTCCAGAGCACTTTGGAACAGTACGTTTTTAACAGATTTGATGGAGAACTGGCCTTCCCTTGTAAAGATTGTCTGCCGTTGAATTGGGGCTTTGGTCCTACATTGTGTGGACAGGGTTACATGAAAGCAGGAGGTAAACCCAAGTAAATGGCCCATGCAGACATGCCCTGAAGCAACAGTGTAACACAACAATTCTGTTCTACTAGACTAACTCTGTTGTTATTTTATTTCACTTATTTTATTTTCATGTTATATTTTAATATTTTCATTTGTAAACTTGTAAACCATCCAGAGAACTTTTATTCTTAAGCAGTGTATCACTGTGTTAAAAAAAGTTACTGAAGCAACCAGCATCAGAGATAGGTACAGTCTCATTTGATATGGAATTTTGCAGTGACTTCAGTGTGGTCTAGTGTGAATAGACCTTGGGCTTGTTCCCACTATGAAATACAGTGAAGTGCCATTCGCTGTAAATAACCATAGTTCCCATTTGAACCCTGTTCCTGTCACGATGTGATCGAATCCTGTCGTAATGAAGAGAAGCAAAGGCAAAAAAACTGGTGTTTCCAAACAGTACTTTGAAAGAGGTTCTTTTGAGAAGAATCAATTCTGAAGTGAGTTCCGTAAGTGGGAACGACAGATCAGAATCGATTCATTCTGAAGGGGAAGGACAAATCGCAGTGTTTACCATCCCCCCTCAGTTTTTGACAGATCCACCACTCCGCCCCCCTCTCAGTGCTGCTGTTGTACTTGGGTTTTTTTTTAATTGAACAGATATTAAATTGATTGCTTTTGCAACTACTTGAAAAGGCATGTAGTTGCTAAAGCAATCAATCAAATATGTGTTCAATTTAATGTAAACCAAAAACCCATTGTCCTCCCCTTCATCCTCCTGTCTTGTTCCCCGGCCTGGCCTCTGTCCCCCCCCCCCGGCATTGCTCCATTGCCATCCTCCTCCTCCTCCTGCCGCCTTCTTCCTCCTCGTGCCAGCCCCAACCCGCCCTCGGCAACCTCACTAGGGAGTCTGGCCAGAGCACTCCTGAGCCCTCCTCTGCCTCCTCCTCCTCCCTCCGGTTGAAAGAGTGTGACTCGTTAGAGAGAGTGTGACTTGCTCCTCCTTGTCCTTCCCCTCCCAGTGTCCCTTCCTTCATCACTTGATCCAAGCATGGCAGGGATCTGGAGGAGTCCCCTGGGGTCCTCCCTGCCATGCTTGGATCGAGCCCGTAGGTCCTCCTTCTCCAGGACATGCCCTCCATTTCAGCCCCCCCCCCCCCCCAGCTTGTAAGTCCAGGCTGCTTCTGTCACAATGATTGACGTGTCTTTTGAAGTGGGGCAGCTAGTGGGAATAACAACCGAGCCACAAAAAGAAGCGATTTCATAAAGGTAAGAAAAAAACTCTTTCATAGTGAGAACAATGGTTCTTTTGGAATCTAAATGCAGCAAGAGCGAATCAGTATTCGCTTCAAACTACAAGTGGGAATGACTCTGTGATAAGCAGAGGGGTAGCAGTCGTCTCTGTCTCCTGCCCAGCCACATGGAAAACATCACACATGCCTAGTAAGTGCTTTTAGACATCAGTTACTTCACCCAAGAAGAGAAAAGATTTCCTCCTTTATTGTAAGCTGCCCAAATAAACAAGATCATACTACAAAAATCCAGTACGGGTTCTTCTGGTTTCATAAAGACAACTACTGTCCGCTCTCTGACATACTAACATTTCCCATGCTTCAAATTTTGTTCTGAATATTATTGTTTTATTTTAATCTCTAAAACACGATTCAAGCAGATGACTGCTTGGATCCCTGCCAACTTTACAGTTCTATGATTCTATATACATCTGCAGCTCATGCCCTTCATGGGATATTCAGGATGATTTACTAGCAAGTTCAAGAACAAAAAATGGCATTCATAGTTTATGACACTGCAGCACAAGAAGAGCAGGAAGAAGCAATATGTATTAAAAGAAAAGTGTGTCTAACCCATAATGACCATGCATGCTTTCCCCTTTCCCACCCAGCCACACATGATTACCATGGAGTAATGAATTGCCACTGAAAAGAAACCTACCAGTGATAAAAGCATGGGCCATACAAAAAAGAAAAAGCCACTTAAAGAATGAGACTGATATCCTGTTCAGTATTTATGTTGCTATAAACTAGGCTTGTATGTGTTTGTGTCACCCAAGTCACCTAGGGTTTTCTTAGGCAATGAAAGAAGTGGTTACAACTTCATAAATTTTACTATTCACATTTATGATCATGGCACCATTACCATGATTGAAAATGCACCTCAAAACACACCTTAAAATACAGGTACCCTCACCAACTGAAGGAGTACCATGACACTGCCAGGTGAGACACTTACTTTTTTAAAATTGAAGGTCAATATGAAAATATAAATATCATTGGCTGGCATTCAGTATTGTGCTATGGATTTGTAATTTAGAGTTACAGATCTTTAACTGCTCTGTATTCACTAAAACTATGGATCAAAACAAATGGCCCTAAAGAGGTGGCTTGACATTACCCCTCTGATCAACAGATCAGGGCCATGGCAATCATACACCGCAGCCCTGGTCAGTGTTTTTCTGGCCAAAAAGAAGCGGCTAAATGCTGCTATTTTTTGGGCTGGAAAAAGTTATCCTTTCTGCTGCCACTGCAGCTTTTTGGTGCTCCAGCCACACGCATCGTCTAAACGCTACATGTGGACAGCGGGGCGGCGCCAGGACATGCATCATCCATATGCCATGCCCCCATGCCGCTGGGAAGCCAGCGTATTGTGCCAGTCTGTACCAGCCCCAAATAATCTAACTGTAACTACATAAATCCACCACAGCCCATGTCAAGAGCGAGCAGCCAAACTGGGTGAAGACGGTTCACAAGGGTATAAGGAGGATGACATTTCCACTCCTTGCCACCAGTGTGTGGAGCTGAAACAGGACTCCTGCTTCTGCTTGTTGAAGTCCTGTAAAAATGTGAGGCCAGAAAAATTATGCTTGTAATTAAACCACACTCTTTAGAAGCTGTCACAACTGAACTCACCTCAGTGGAGCACAGGATCAGCCATTCCTGATCTTCCTCTTTGCCATATTCCCTCTTCCTAATAGAGATCTGACAGCACGTCGCTTGGTCTTCATTGAATTCTGATTTTTCTGCATTGATGGTTCTGATAGAACAAATAACTCTAATTAAAACAAAGTCCACAAGGATAACCAAAGTGCTTCCTATTTTACTATGTCCAAGTAATAATAAGTAAAACAGGACAATTATCAGAAGAGGTTAAAACTTCCAAGGGTGTGAGACAAGGCTGTCTGCTTGCCCCATTTTTGTTTAATATCTATGTAAATGATATAATTGCTCAACTGGTCAATAACTCTAATTTTCCTGTGTCCTTGAGAAATCAGAAAAGTAATATTCTACTATATGTGGATGATATGGTCCTTTTGGTACAAAATTTAATAGGTATGAGAAGATTATTTAAAACTTTTGGGAAAGTACAGTGCACCTACGTCATACGCGGGCGCCTCTTATGTGGCTTCCAGCATACGCATATGCTGGAAGGCGTGCCAAAAGGAGAGTTGCCACACGCTGGAAGAAACAATGGTGCACGCGCCTCAGGCACGAGCCCCATTCACTTGAATGGGGCTTGAGCATGCGCGCGGGTGTGTGTGTTCTGGAACAGATCCCCCGCATAAGGGGAGGGCGGACTATATGTAACAAAGAACAACTCTGTGTGAATGATACAAAAACAAAGGCTATGGTCTTTGGCAAACATCCACCCAAACATAAATAGGTATTGAATGAGTTTCACCTGGAAGGTGAAGCAATTTAATTAGGGGGTTGCTTTTCCCAAAATGGCTCATGGAATAGCCACCTGACAGCTGTAAATTTGAAGGCACAACGATCTATTCAAATTGACTTAAAATTTGCTAATCAAAGGTGGAAATGCAATTGTGCCAACTGTAAGGGTTTGTGTAGCAAAGGTCATATCACAGACTACATATGGAGCAGAGGTATGGAGAAATATTAAGACAAATAAATTAGAGGTCTTACAAAATAAATTTTTAAAAACAGTATTGGGCCTTCCATCAGGAGTACCAGTCAGCTATATATGAGCAGAGGTTGGATTAATGCCTATATCTCATTTCATCTTATTTGCATCATTTCTTTATTCTGTAAATCTGAAATATTCAGTCAATGAATTAGTAACTCGCACTGTAGATGAACAAAGAGGCACTATCTATAAAAATCCATGGCTATTAGAAAATGAGGCAAATTTGAAGAAATTTGGCCTGGACCCTATAGTTCTAAAATCTGGTGATATACAGCATGGTAGGAAACTCATCAAAGAAAGGATGCAAGAGTATTACGCTCTTTGGGATATTAATGTCATTAGAGCTTCAAAGTTCTCTTTTAGTATCTTTTTTCTAAAAGTATGGTTTGGAGAGGAAACATAACTCAACCTCTTCTTCGTAGGGCTTTTATAGCCCTACGATTCCGGACAATGAAAACCAACTACATTGAAGAGAAATATAAAAAGACCCCCAAGGAGCAGCGTATTTGCATTTGTGGAAGTGGGGATACTGAAGACACCATACACTATATGCTACACTGCAGGATATACGTATAAAATCTCAAGAGATAAGTTTCTGAAGAGAAGTTTAGAACTTGTAGCTAACCAAAATGACTTGGAGAAAATCACTTACTTGTTAGCTAATACAACTAAGTCTGTTATGTTCAACAGTGCGAGATTTGCTGTGAAAGGAGCTAAATTTAGATTAGATTTTGAGGATAAAGGCCTGCGTGGGAATCCGCAGTAAACAGATTATATTACTTTGAATGGAGTATGGAAAATTGTGATATATTTTGTATGAAATATTTTTTTTCAATTTTACTGTAAACATATTGCTCTATATGTATGTTATAGAGCTAACTGACTGTGGAAGTTTTGAAGGGTTTTAATTATTTTTGTAATTTGATGGCTATAAGCTGTATTTGGTTGTCATGAATAAACTGTATTATGTCCAATGAAACTTGTGAATGTTCATTAACGTACTGGTTTCCTGTTACCTGCTCTATATACCATATAAATTATTTATTACATATTTATTTATTGAAAGGATTTCACAGCATCCTGGTACACCAAGAACTCTGAAGTGATGTGAACTGTAAAAACATTGTTTAAAAACAAATTAAACAACTCTTTTAAAAGTTATTTTTAAAAGCCAAAGCCAGACCATTTTAAAATACTATTTTACAGTAAACATCTCCCACACATTCAATAGAGCCAGAGCCAGTCTGATTCTTTTGGCAAAGAGTTCCACAAGCAAAGTACAGTCAGCTTTCTGCATCTACGGATTTTTCATCCACGGATTCAACCACCCACAGCTTGAAAATACATCCCCCAAAATAAAAATTCCAATAAACAAACCTTGATTTTACCATTTTATATAAGGGATTCTATTTTACTGTACTATGCCATCTTTAAAAAATGGGACTTGAATATTCACGGATTTTGGTATTCCCGGGGGATTAGGGAACAAACCCCAGCAGATACTAAGGGTCTACTGTACTCCTGCAGAGGAAGCTCTTGCCTGTGCACTTATCAACCTAGCCTCTTGAGGTTGAGAGACATGCAACATGGCCCCACTGAGTATCTCAAAATGTATGGGAGAGGCTATTTTACAGATAAATTGGCCTTAGGCTCATTAGCCAGTGCTGCTGGTTCAAGATGAGTGGTCTCTAGAATACATACAAAACATTTTTCTGAACTCTTCAATAACAGCCCCACAGAAAATGCATTACAGTAGTTTAATTGAGAAGTAATTAAAACATGAATCACTGTGGTCAAATCCACCTTACCTGGGAAAAGGTGAAATTGGCAGAGCAGTCAAAGCTGCTCAAAGGCATACCTGGCCACAGTAACCACCTGACCTTCTAGAAGCAATGTTGGGTCCAAGAGCACCACCAAACTGTGTGCCTGGTCCCTTGGGGGAAGTGTAGCCCCATTTAGCAGAGGTTATAATCTCAATCCCAAATTGGTTTCTCTCTTAACAATTTTTTTATTTTACCTGGATTGAGTCTCAATTTGTTTGTTGTTGTTCTGTGCTTTCACGTCATTTCCAACTTATGCCATCCTAAGGCAACCCTACCTCTTGGCAAGATTTGTTCTGAGGGAGGTTTGCCTTTGCCTTTCTCTGAAGCTGAGAATGTGTGACTTGCCCAAGGTCACCCACGGCTGAGCAGGTATTCAAACCCTGCTCCAGAGTTGTCATCCAGTACTCAAACCAATACATCATACTGGCGCTCAGTTTATTTACCTACATCTAATGCCTCATTTCATCAAGACAACAATCAAAATTTGTTTGCATCCATCTGCATCTGCTGAAATAGAGAGACACAACTTGGTGTCATCAGTATACTGATGAGAATCCAGCCCAAAACTCCAGATGATTTGCTCCAGCAGCTTCATGTAAATGGAAATAAAAGAACAAGGGTCAGTTTTGAGACTTGTGGAACCCCGAGGCCAAACAATATTCCCTCAGCAACACCTCTAGAGTGTTCAACCAAACAAGACCAGAACCACTGCTAAATGATATCTCCAAGTCCCATATTCACCAAGTGGCCCAGAAAGATATTGCCATGGATAGTACTCAATACTACTGAGAGTTCAAACAGAACCACTAGGGCTGCAGCCCTTCTGTTCAGTTTCCAGTGAAGAGAAGCAAAGGCTCGCCTATCCTTCCAGGAGCAATGCTCTTGGTCCCAATGTGGCTAGGGCTTTTTCTGTCCTCAAATAATCCAGATTGGAATGGATCCAACTCCTACCATTAATTCAAAGACCTGACTTTTAAAAGTAAGATCAGAAACTAGCTATCAGACATCTAAGGTGGTGGGACAAAATTTCTTCATTAGAAGTCTAATAACTTCCTTATGTTAAGGTAATTGTGAACAACTCTCTTTCAGAGAAGGCAGAAGACAGAAGTGGACTTTATCTTCATTGTGTGAACAACAAAAAACAGTAGAAATGGAGAACTAGCAAAGTATGTTAGCTATGAGTGCCTGTCAGCCTTCTGACCTTTGAAACCTGTCTCCTTCTGTTCTTTTTATTTCTTCCCTCTTTATTCAACAGGCTGATTTGCTCCCATGTCACCATTTGGTTTACACAAGCCCTCTCTCATCATTCTATCAGGACTGAGACAAATCTCTCAGCATTGGGTTAATTACTCCTCTATTAGCAGGCCTGCATGGCTTAAGCAAAACACCAGGCTGTTTAAGATCAATGAAGAAATCATGAAGTCTCAATCTTGAGATTTATGGACAGTTCTAAAGGTAAAAGTAAAGGTGGTCGCTTAACATGAATGTCTAGTTGTAACCAATTGTAGGGGGTAGCGCTCATCTCCGTTAATAAGTTGAAGAGCCTCTAAGGACTGCTCTGGTGATCATGTGGCCAGCATGACTGCACTGAACACTGTTACCTTCCCACTGAGGAGTGGTACCTTTTTATCTACTTGCATTTGCATGCTTTCGAACTGCTAGGTTGGCAGAAGCTGGGCCTAGTGATAGGAGTTCAGCCCATCATGCAGCACTCAGGACTCAAACTGTCAACCTTCCAAACGTCAGAACCACTAAGTCACCAGATCTCTATATGGACAATTCTAGGTAAACTAAATCAGGGGTGGGGGTAATGCACCTCAGGAGCTGCATGCAGGCCCCAAGGCTGTTTTTGAAGCCCCTACTCAATGTTTTGAATGTTTAAAAATTATTTTTTCTCTTAAAATGATCCCACTTCTAAGGCAAGGGGTATTTTGCCTTGTTTTTTTTGAGTGGGAACATCTGAACCAAAGTGACATTTCACTTCCCAGTTTTAAAAGACCTCTTCTGGGCCCAAAATGACCCATCACTCAAACTGGCAAAATTGCCCCTTATCTCTAAAAGCAGGGTTTCTCCACTTTCCCTGGAATCTTATGAGAAGTCACTTGGGAGAGACTGTTATGGGGGGAGTTCACGCTTTTTTAAAAAAAACTCTAGATGTAATTTAGTAGGGGTTCTCTGAGACGCGAAAATAATTTTAATAGTTCCTCCAGAGTAGGAAAAGGGTTTGTAAGGCTGCCTTAGAGAGTAGCAGAGGCAAAAATAGTGGGACTTCACCCCTCTGAGGTCCAATGAGGAATACATATGGGCTCTGAAAACCAGGCAGTTGCTAAACCCCTCCGTTTTCATGGGAGATCTGTTCCAGATCCCCTCCCCCTTGGTGAAAACGGAGGCTCATGTATATTCATGATAGGGCCCATAGGCTTGAATGAGGTGTATGCCCACAAACACATGCACACCGGGGGGTGCACCCCATTAAAAATAATGGAGGTTGCCCCTTCATGAATGTTCAAAAATGCGGACCTCAAGTCCGCAAGAAAGGAGGAGGGACTGTAGTGGGAGTGCTGATGAAACTTTGCAGATGCTAATGTATCTGAGCAGTTTTACACCTTAATAGAAGGATGTTATCAGAGTTTATCAGACCTTCTCAGAGACTTGACTCTCCCAAGACTGAGAACTTGCAGTAGTCTAAGTCTTGGCTTATAGATCTGAAACATAATACTAAGCCAGGATCATAAACACTGAAGGCCCTTTAAAAGCACTGAGAAACAGCTTGCTGGGAAACACCTGCATACTACAGGTGGCCATGAAGGAGAAGCTCTGCAGCAGGGGGTTCTTGATCTATGGTCCATAGGGAGTCTGGAAACCTGAGCTAAAAAAGAAAAAGAAAGAAGTTTTCTTGGTTTTAATGCATGGCGGGAGGTCCAATGCTTTCATCAGCTTTTCAGATGAGGGCGTTACCTAGAAAAGTGTTAAAAACCACTGTTCTTATCCCCCAAAGTTTCATATTTCTTTTGTTTCTTCCTTGGAGCTCCACATTGATTTGTGGGTGCTACTTTGAGTGTCTCTCTCACTTTATTTACTAACTCCTTCAAACTGTCCTGGCTATTGCCCCAGGCCACCACAGGATTTTACAAGAAAGTTCCTATGAGTCAGCTTCACTCTTGTGATCATAACTTGCCTAGACAGGAAATGGTTGACGTTTTAAATGTTCTTGCCTCTTAAAGATGTGTGGAAAATGTTCCACTGATCAAGCAACCATTGCTCCATTAATCCATTCAGTGTCCAACCACCAAGGGGAAAGAGCCATGATCTTTTACTTTGCTCTGGTTATGTCACACATCAGTAACAGTAACAGATTGTCAAATTCACATAGGTTTCTCAAACAGGAAGAAAATAACAAATCCAGACTTCCCAGTCTGTTGACATTTCCTTTTAATGCAGAGGGGGACATGTGTGGCCCTCCAGATGTTGCTGGACTATAATTCCCAATATCCCTCCTCACTGGTTATACTGGCTAAAGTTATTGAGACAATCCAGCAGTAGCTCAAGAGGTGCAAGTTGCCCACCCCTGTATTCATGAGAGATGCTGAGCAGTGAAGGCCCTAGGACATGCAATGAGCTTTCCAAAGCAGGGAGCAGGCTCCTTTCTACTTATAGCTAGTAAAGACAGTAGCAGCAGATGGGGACCTTAGGGTGAAATAGATGGGCCAAATAAAGTGGTTTCAACCTGTTTTGGAGTCAGGGCGTTTCAATGACACATGCTTCCAAAGTGTGCGGTCTGAGGCAAAAAACCAGTGCAGAAAGAACCCAGAATATATATTCTGACTTAGCCTCAAAACGTGCACCTTCAACCCTGCATATAAACACACCAACACCAGAGTGGTTCTAAAGGACTTATCCATCCTAACCCTAAAAGTGCATATAAATACACCGGTGCAGGTGCACTATTTATTTATTTATTTATTTAGACTATTTATACCCCACTCTTCAGCCACAAAGGCTCTCAGAGCGGTGGTTAATTAGACGGTTCCCTGCCCTCAGGCTTACAATATGCAGTAAAAAGGCATGACACAAAAGGAGAAGGGAATGGTAGTGGGGAAGGGGATAGGATACAGCAGTTCTTCTCTCCCTTTGAGGCCTGGACAATGGCAGATGGACTGGAGGGAGGGTTCAGCTTCTTAGGCCAGGCCAGGCCCAATGATGCATTTAAAAAGAATGAAGCCGAGTGGCAATCCCAAAAAGTGAAAGTGTGACATATCCAATAGAAATAAGTGCAACATACACAAACCACACAGTCCAAGAGGTGGCATGGGGAGAAGGGGGCTGAAGGGGACAAGTAAGGGGGGCATGATTGTGCTTTGCCAGTGTTTTAATGAGTACACTGATACTTCAATGACCTGTACTGGTGGAGGATTGCAGGGGTGATTATGTGGCCAATCAAAGGGGATGGCATCTAGGCAGCAGTCAACGGCGTTGTGTTTGTGCAACAGTGCAAATGCATGAAGGGGAGGGAACAAAAAAAAAATCCAACAAAAAAAAAATCATCCAGTAGTGCGGCTTTACCCTGTGCTGTGCGCTTGGGCCATGTTTGTTCACGCTGCCTTGGGAGCGGCTGTTGTGGACAGCAGTGTTTGAAATCGCTTCCAAAAAATGCAGGTTTGAGCCGCTTTTTCCTACCCATCTGTTCTGCCCCTTTGTTTGACCTCACTCTTGTGGCAAGGAATTAATCAGCTTCATTATCCTGTGCTTCCTTTTCTTCTCAGTAGTAATCCTTTGCCTCTCTGGATGTAGCCAAAGTGGGTGGAAAACAACTGAGTCCAGCTATGTCAGAGGGAGGTATGTAAAAGTGACACCAGCTGGTTGGAAATCTGTCTTTGCTAGGTGCATGAGGTAAGGAGACGGAGAGCTGAATCTAGTGGTCACGGATTACTTATAGATTATGAGTGGAAAAGAACCAGTCTCCTTCCAGTACTTGTCTACACAGGCCAAATAAAATGTCCTCCCCTCGCTTTCACAACAAGCTGTCCAGACAATGCAGAGCCCTATCCCTGAATCTGATGTGATCAATCCAGACAATGTATGGCCCTATCATCACTGAATCTGTGTTATACCAGCCTTAAACTGAATTTTAAAAAGTTGCTGTTTGTTCCAGATTTTGTGGAAATTCTGGTGTTTCCTGCTGCCATTTCCCTAGATGTCTGGACCAATTGCCTGGGTGGAATAGTAGCAAGGAAAGTTTTGCCCCTCCTTGGCACCACCACTTCATCTCATGTCAGAAATGAGGCACCCAGACCTGTGATCAACGGTGAGGAGGTAGAGCTGGGTGCCTTGCTTCTGACCTCACATTAAGCAGCGGTGTACCAGTGGCAGCACTGCTAAACAACACAGTGATGACATGTGTAGACATCTATCCAATGTCTACATAGGGGGAACTCCGGGGCATTTCTGGAGCCAGAACCGTTGGGTGTCAATTTGGAGTTTTGCCCTTGGTGTAGATGCACCCTCAGTTACTAAGGCATCAGTTCATCTTGTCCGGCAAAGAAATGAGCACAGCCAATAACCTGTTCATATCTGCTCTGATTAAGATGCCATACTTGGGGTAGATTCCGCTTATAGTGCTGCTGTGCAATGATATTTTTCACTTTGCGTGGGATATGCGGAAATTGACATAATCCAAAGATTGCTGAGAGCAACCACGTTCCTACTCAGTCCTTACCCTTTCTAGTTTCTATATAAACTGCTGTAGAACATAAATTGGTTAAGTGGTCAGTCTTTGGATTGCATATTGGCAAATAAGATGAAATAATATTAAAATGTTTGGGTTGTAGGGAGCTGCAATCCTCCTCTGATTGCCTATATCCCTCTCTCTTTTGGCCAGTAAATACTGGTTGAAAGATCTGCATTCTTCTTAGCAATTATAAGCATATTTATGTGAAATAACTTTTCCAGTCTCCATTTTTAAAAAAATAAAGTCCTTTGCACTCTATTCACACTGCAATGTCATAAATTCCAGGTTTTCCCCTGCCTCTTACTCACAAATCCCTAAGATTATCTGGCAGGGAGCTGAAATATTTTTTTTCCTTCCTAAACATTATAGAGAAGAGTGGACCAAAAACATTATATAATTTGTTCTGGCCAATAGTAATCTGGCATCCTCCAGATGTTGCAGATTGCAATTCCCACAATCTCTAACCATGCTGGCCAGGGCTACTGGAAGTTATAGTCCCTAACATATGGAGGCTAAGTGCTTCCCTATCCATGGTTTTGGCCCAAAGTAAAGTAAAAAGCTACTCCTGCAAGGAAGTTTTTGCTTATTTCTACAGTTCCTTTAAACTTGCCATGTAGGCAACTTGCCTTTTTCCCTGGCTGATGTTTTGACAGTCATGTGGAGTGGTTTATACAGTATTCCTCTCTCAAAGTGCTTATATTCACAAGGCAGAATACATGATCTTTTGGGCATGTTTGTTCAAGATTTGCTGAACTTACTATGCTATTCCTCTGAAAAGTTCAGCTTGAGGACAGGTTTAAGATTTCAACAGCAGGAAAACAGACATTCTATATGGCAAACAAAGCAAGAAAAAAAAGAAAAGAAATGAGAAACCTGACACAACAGCCAGACGTTTCAGTTTTAACCAGAATCTCAATGTGTGTTTCTAGCCACAAGAGGACTGTGGTCAAGAAATAAGTACACAGACATTCTCTAATGAATAAATCATGGCATATTTTGACAGTACTATCTATGTGATCTGATTTCTGTGGGGGGCGGGGAACTGTCTCATACATCTGCAGATCAACTATTCTGTTAAACTGATGTAACCTCCTAATAACATATTATAATATAAGCAAGATCCAGCCTTCAAATAAAATTGCCGGTACTTGGTGCTTGGCTTTAAAGATTAACATAGTAAAACCATCTTTTTTTTACTTTTCAGATCCCGCTTTTCACATTTGGCTTCAAATTACAGTATAGCAGTAACTTGGCTGCCATAACCTTGTTTGTACAATGTGGACAGAAACCTCTTATTATGGGTGAATAATAAAACCCTGATGGATATCCATTCCATCTTATAGCATTATAATGTATTTGTCCTACTATGGATTGTTCTGCTGCAGATGAAGCAAAGTTTCATTCCCTCATATTCTTTCATTGGAAGGTTTCATCAGGGCCAGCTCTAGCTATCTGGCCACCCTAGGTGAGAAATATTTTGGCACCCCTTGTTGCCCCTCATAATTATTTTCACCCCTTGATTTCCGCTGTTAGGTTTGTTAAAGCTAAACATGACATAAAACTTAGGTTCCAATCTCTGGTCATAGTACAGTGGAGCCTTGCCTTATGCGGGGTATCTGTCCCCCCCCCCCCCGCGTAAGGCAAATCCCATGTAAGCTCAAGCCCCATTCAAGACTGTTTGTGGTGGTGTGGCGCATGTGTGTGGCAGTTGCATGCACCATTCATTTAATGGCTTCCACTTAAACAGGAAATCGCATATGGTGCACCTGCGTATGGAGCGGGTGCACTGTATTGAGAATCAGTCAAAAAGCCAATTAGGTTTTTACAGGTTAAAGTGAAGTCAGTCCCCTCTTTTCCTTATGAACACCTGGGCTGAGGGCTTCGAGCAGGTCAGGGTGACCAGGGGTGTCCTCCTCACTGCAAAGGAGAACACATGCCAGAAATGTGGAGGACATGACCAAAGAAAAGCTCAAAGCGCTTACTATAAATGCACGTCCGTGCTTCTTAGTCACGACCCACATGGAGGACTTTTGGCAATCTCTCCCAAACAGAAAGTGGAAAGGGAGGACAGGTCCTGGAAAAGGAGGATGCTTGGTCACCCTAGGAGTAAGCAGCCTGCCTGAAACACACCAGCTATTATTATTATTATTATCATTTACCATTGCTTGGTGTAGTGGTTTGAGTGTTGGATTCTGGAGTCCAGACTTCCTGCTCAGCCCTGGTAATCCACTGGGTGACCTTGGGCAAGTCACACTCTCTCAGCCTCAGGACAGCAAGGGCAACCCCCCTCCCTTATGAGCAAAACTTGTCTAGAAAACCTCAAGACAGTTTCGCCTTAGGGTCACCATAAGTCGGAAGCAACTTGAAGGCACACACTAATAACAAACAAAGAAGCCAGCATGATGTAGTGGTTTCAGCGTTGGTCTACTGCCCTGGAGACCAGGGTTCAAATCCCCCCTCCAGCACAGCAAAAAACAAAAAACAAAAAACCATTGCCTGATCTGGGGCAAGTCTCTCTTGCACACTTTCTCAACCTCAGGGAAAGGCAAGGACAAACCCTTTCTGAACAAAGTTTGCCAAGAAAACCCTAGGATAGGTTTGCTGTAAGTCGGAAACGACTTGAAGGCATATAACAACAACAACCACCAAAGGCAGAAATCAAAGATATAGCAGTGTTAGTCTGTAGAATCAGTATGTAGAGAGAGCCTGTAGCACGTCTGAGACTAACTGAAAGAAAGAAGTTGGCAGCATGAGCTTTCCTAGACTCAAGTCTACTTCCTTAGATGCATATAGTTATATATGAAGCATCTATTTGTCTAGATGCATTTAGTTATAGATGCTGTAGTAGACGTCAGTGAACTTCCTTAGATACATATAGCTATATATTATGCATATATTATATAGATAGATAGATAAATAGATGCATATAGTTATATATGATGCAGATAGATAGAGAGAGAGAGAGATATGCATGCAA
>NC_056523.1:71371035-71384513 GCF_019175285.1 Sceloporus undulatus | reverse complement strand
CTATAGATGCTATAGCAGACGTCAATCTACTTCCTCAGATGCATATTTATTATTATTATTATTATTATTATTATTATTATTATTATTATTATTATTATTATCCTGCCTTCTTCCCAGTACAGGGACTCAAGGCAGCTTATAAATCTAAAACAGTCCATATATATAATGCATCTATCTATCTATCTATCTATAGATGCATATAACTATAGATGCTATAGTCTACTTCCTTAGATGCACATAGCTATATCAGTCAGTCTACTTCCTCAGATGCAAATAGCTATATATGATCCAGGGAGCGAGAGAGAGAGAGACAGATGCCTATAGCGATGGTTGCTATATGCATCTGAGGAAGTAGAACTGAGTGTAGGAGATCTCTTGCTGCTAACCTCTTTCTTTCAGTAAGTCTCTAAGATGCCACAAGATCCCTGTACAAACCAACAAAGGTACAGAATCCAGTCAGGGCAAGAGGAGAGATGGTCCTGAGGTCAGGCTTTTGCACCCTTGTATAGAAGGTGGTGCAGGGCTGCAAAACTTGGGAGGCTGGAGCTTGGCTGTGCCTTTAAGAGCATTGGGGGGAGGGAGGAGAGTGCTCCCAAAGAAGGCAGGGTTCCCTAGTTCCTCATCCCCCCTAAAAGTCTCTCCAGCCAGCCCAGCCAGGAGGAGGAGGAGGAGGAGGAGGAGGAGGAGGAGGAGAAAGGCGAGGCAGGAGGCACTGCCTGTCACTTGGGGTGGCTCTCAGGGCCTACTCCTCCTCTTCTTCTTCCTCCTTTTCCTCCTCCCCAAGCCATGCCTCTCCTTTTGGGACAGGGTGCCCCTTCCTCCTGTGCACCGCCTGAGGTGGAGGGGTGTCCTCAGCAGCAGCAGCCACACCTTCCTATATGGATGAGCCAGCCCCGGGTTACATGGCTCTTTTGCTCCAAATAGTAGCTTGCAAGTACAACAATGAAAATCTTGTGGCACATTTTATTATTTTCTTCTTATTAAAAGGGTATGAGAAATTAAAAAGTACCCAGATGTGTATGTAAATTTAATATGTTACTTATTTGTCTAATCTCAAGCCCCTCTAGGGTCCTGGAAGTTTGTTCTCTTCCATATAAACGCTTCAATTCTACAATGTAACTGCTGATGTTTTGTCAAGTAGACAAAACATAATTATGTAACCTGCTCAAAACCTGAGGCCACATTTATAGTAGCTGTCTAGGGCTGGTGGGAACGGGAGTCAAAAACATCTGCAATGTGTTACATCTTCCAGTACTGCTGTTTATAAATATAAAAAGGTAGCAGTGAGTCCCACTTCTCACCCACCTCCTTTTCTACCATTTCTCCTATTTGTGTCTACTCTGCACCCAAGAATACTACAGAAGATGTAAAGGCTGCAAGTTCTTAGCCAATCTCAAAAATTGCCCCATCCATTCAAGAGTTGTGTGACTGGACAGATGATGTTCCTGTCATCTAAGCACCACTGTGAGACCACTTTCGTCATGTGCCTTGCAAGGAAGCTGTAAAAAGTATGCACATCTGTCTTATAGCAGAAATAGCCAAATCCAAGCAAGCTGACAGGAAACATCACTCATATCACTAACGTAATGTAGATGAGTAATCAGCAGTTTTCACAAGAAACTGTTATGAACTCCTCTCCACAGATCTGATGTCTAGGAATTATTTCCAGATGAATATGTATGTGTGTTTGGGTCTGTGAGCGTGTGAGAAAGAGAGAGAGAGAATATATATACACACAAGTTGAGTCTCCCTTATCCAAAATGCTTGGGCCTAGAAGTGTTTTGGATTTTGGGGGGATTTTGGAGTATAGTTGTCCCTCCCTTTTTGCGGACTTGGGAGTCTGGGTCTCACTCTTTGCGGTAGGGACAAGTGGGGAGGGACAAAATGTCAGTGTGCACCTGTGTGCGGCCCTGTGTGCATGTCATTATTTTCAATGGGACTGGAATATTTGCGAGTCACCATTTTTGCAGTGGGAGTCCGGAACGGGTCCCCTGCAATTTGGGAGCAGCTACTGTATTGCATATACATAATTAGATATATTGGAGATGGGACCCAAGTGTAAACACTGAAATTCATTTATTTTCATGTATTCCTTTACAAACACAGTCCAAAGGTAATTTTTTACATAATAATTTAAAATAATTTTGTGCATGAAACAAAGTGTGCACTGAACCATCAGAAAGTAAAGGTGTCACTATCCAACCATGAGGACAATTTTGGATTTTGGAGCATTTCCAAATTCCAAATAAGGGAAAAGCAGGGGGCAGGGGGGAGATTTTACATCCACACGCACACCTACACATGCACATGCAGCCTGGTGCTATACCACTGACAATAAATACTGTGGCACTATGCCTCATAAACCCAAAGGACAGTTCATAACACTAGAGCTATGCTAACATTATTTTGACAGTTGTCATAACACAATTGTGGTTTACAATCTCTTTAAAACTGCTTTTTGGGACCATTTACTGCAGGTCAAACAAACAGTTATGCTAAGGGTAGTGGCTTTCTACTCTTACCTTTACATTAACAGTTTTTGACAGTGAAGTATAATGGGCGATGCCCTATTAAAAACAAAATACAATTCACAGCAATATTCAATTCTAATGTCATGGAAAACTGAGAAACTATAACTTTAGCAAAGTCTGCCAACCATGCAGAGAGTCAACTTTACTCAGGTCTCCCATCCAAGTAAAGCAACGTTAAAATTTCAAGACACCAGCCTTCTAGCCTCTGAAGGCCTACAAGTAAGTCACCCCTTGATATTGCAGGGTCAAATATGCACATATGGAGGAGTTTGTATTCTCAAGCAATTGTGCACTTGCTTGCATCCATGACCAGAACTGTATTCACAGTCCTACCAAAACTAATTGGTGCTGACATTTAAAGCCCTAAATGGCTTGGAATCTCAATACTTAAAGGGGCACCTCTCCCTATATATACTTGCCCAACAACTGAGGTCTGCAGGAGAGGCCATCCTGTGGGTCCAATACGAAGTGGGAGAACATGGAAAGGGGCCTTCTTGGTTGCAACATCTCCACTGAGAAACACCCTCTCCTCTGAGATCTGGCTGGTGCCAACACTGGCCTCTTTCCAATGATATGTCAAAACATGGCTTTTTATTAAACTCTCTAGAGACAATAAGGCTAGGAAGGGTGCAGAAAGAGAGGAAGGCCACCTGCTATATGGCTGGACTCTTATTAAGAAGCTCACAAGTATATGCAGGATCTGAGCAGAGCACTGGAAGACAGGGGTTCTTGGAGAGGTCTCATTCACAGGGTTGCCATGAGTCGGGATTGCCTGGAAGGCAGTTAACAACAAATACATCACAGGTGTGTGAGAAACAGCCTTCACTGACTACTCCCAAGCTGCAGAACTTCCTTCCATGGGAGGTCCACCTGGCTCCCTCCCTGCTCTCTTCCTGCCAGCATGTGAAGAGGTTTTTATTCACACAGGCCTCTGAATTTTAATTATGGAATAGCAGTGTGTGTATGTGTAAGTGTGTAGTGGTGTGCTGTGTTTTTAATCTTTTATTGGTAATTATGTATTAAATGTTTTTAACTATTTTAATCATTGTTTTAAAATTATTGAATGCTTTTTTTCAACTTTTGTAAACTATGGTAACATTTTAGTTTACTTATTTATTATTATAATTTATTATGATTTAGTTTAACAATTTCATGCTGTTTAAAATTTCAAAATTATTATAATTTTTTATACTAGCAAAAAATGGAAAACAGAGATAGCCTCAGGAAAAGAATGGCTTTGGAAAGTACTAAATATGATGCATACGGATGCAATGACTGCTAGACTAAAAAGTCAAAATATACAAAAAGTAGAATCATAGGATCGTAGAGTTGAAAGAGACCATCCAGTCCAACCCCATTCTGCCATGCAGGAACTCTCAGTCAAAGCATCCCCAATAGATGACCATCCAGCCTCTGTTTAAAGATCTCCAAGGAAGGAGACTCCACTACACTTCGAGGGAGTTTGTTCCACTGTCGAACAGCCCTAACTGTCAGGAAGTTCCTGCTAATGTTCAGGTGGAATCTCTTTTCCTGGAGCTTGCATCCATTGCTTCGGGTCCTAGTCTCTGGAGCAGCAGAAAACAAGCTTCCTCCCTCCTCAATATGACACCCCTTCAAATATTTAAACAGGGCGATCATATCACCTCTTAACCTTCTTTTCTCCAGGCTAAACATCCCCAGCTCTTTAAGTCGTTCCTCATAGGGCATGGTTTCCAGACCCTTCACCATTTTAGTCCCCCTCTTTTGAACACATGGCTCCAGTTTCTCAACATCCTCTTTGAATTGTAATGTCTGGGACTGGACACAATATTTTGGGTGAGAGCTGACCAAAGCAGAATAGAGTGGGGCAATTACTTCCCTTGATCTAGACGCTATACTTCTATTGATGCAACCTAGAACTGCATTGGCCTTTTTAGCTGCAGCCTGACACTGTTGACTCAGGTTCCTCTTGTGCTCATCTACTAGGACTCCTAGCGGAGACCCCAAGGAGGGCCGTCCAGGCCAACCCCATTCTGCCATGCAGGACCTCACAGGGCCCCCTTGTGCCAGAAGACAGCCTCTGCTTAGAGGGAGGGGGACTCACTCTGCGTATCCGGTGCTCCACTGGAGCAGGGGCCTCTCTCTGGAGAGGGCGCAGACGGGGCGCCTCTCCCTGCCGCCGGGGGCCGCTCCTCCTCCTCCTCCTCCTCCGCGCAGGAACTTGGGGCGCCGGTAGGGGGCGGGCGAGGGCTGCTGCTGGGGGTCCTCCTGAGGCGGGTCCCCTCGGCCTGCTGCCTTGGCGAAGCGCTTCCTCAGCCACTCCGAAGACATGGACCTGGAGGAGAAGGCGGTGCTGCTGCTGCTGGCGCTGCTTCTCTTCCCCAACAGCCCAGGCCCCCAAAGCGGGAGGAGGCGGATCCAGCCCTGCCTGCCTGCCTCTCTTCCGCCCGCCTCAAGGTGGCTAGGTGTCTCCTCCTCCTCCTCCAAGGAGGGCCAGGCCCCACAAAATGGAGGGCGCCTCAGGGAAAAGGGGCTGGACGTCCCCACAAATAAAAGTCTCACAAAACACTCACAGAAATGTCACTTCAGGCTCAAAATGGGGAACCTTCCTGAAAAATGGGGGGGGGGATCAAAGCAAAGCTCTATAAACACAGGAATGTCAGTTCATGGTCCTTAGGATCAGGACAGCGGAGAAAAATGGGGGACAGGGCCAAAGGAAAGGCTCAGAACGCTCATAGAAATGTCAAGCCATGCCTCTTAGGCTCAAAGTGGAGGGCGCTCAAGAAAAAGGAGGACAGGAGCAAAGAGAGGCTTAAAACACTGGCTCCTCAGCTAGGCTCAGAATGGAGGGCGTTGAGGGAAAAGGGAGGACACGGCCAAATTAAAGGCTCAAAACACTCACAGAACGTGCCAGTTGGTGCTTCCTAGACAGGCTGAAAATGGGGAAGCTTCTGGAAGAAATAAAAAGGGGGTCCAGGACCAAAGAAATGCTCCATAAACACTCATAGGAATGTCAATTCATGGTCCTCAGGATCAAAACAGAGAGCATTCAAGAAAAAGTGGGGCACTAGGCCAAAGAAAAGGTTCAAAACACTCATAGAAATGTCAGTTCATGCCTGTTAGCCTCAAAATAGAGGACGTTCAAGAAGAAGGGAGGACAGCAGCAAAGAAACACTCAACACATAAAAATGTAAATCCACGTTTCTGCTTCTGGCTCAAAATGGACAATGTTCAAGGAAAAGGGAGGATGTGGCCAAAGTCAAGCTCTATAGACACTCATAGAAATGTATATTCATGCTTCCTGAAGGTCCTCAAAATGGAGGACCTTCAATAAAAATGGGGGACAGGAGCAAAGAAAAGCTCAAAACACTCTTAGAAGTGTATACTCATGCTCCCTAGTCAAAATGGAGGACGTTCAAGAAAAATGGAGGATGTGACCAAACAGAAACTCAAAATGCTCACATAAATATCAATTCATGCTTCTTCTTCGTGCTCAAAATGGAGGTTGTTTAAGAAAAAGGTAGGACATTACAAAATGAAAGCTAAAACACTCATATAAATATAACCTCCTGGTTCTAAACCATGCTCAAAATGGAGGAGAGTTAGGAAATCCTCCTGGACAGAAGGCTGAAATGTAGGAGATGTCCTGGAAAAAAAGGAGGAGGTCTAGTTTTCCTGTTTCTTGGCAAGTTTCTTCAGAGATTTGCCATTGCAATCCTTTGAGGTTGAGAGAGTGTGACTTGCCCAAGGTCACCCAGTGGTTTCAAGGCCTAACTGGGCTCAAACCCTGATCTCCAGAGTCATGGTCCAACCCTACCCCACACTGGCTCTCATTCAACCCTATTTTTCCAGATGAATTTATCTTGGTTAAAATGCCTTGTTGGCTTGCAATATACTTCTGTAACTCTGAGCAAAACAAGGGCTTACAATTGTACTTTACTAGCAACAAACCCTTGACTAAAACTACATTTAAATTACTCCTTTCATTTGCCCATTGTGTTGAAATTGAGGGGGAAATCCCTTTCAACATTTGCATTGTGTTCTCAAGCAGGCCATTTCCTGACATGTTTGCTGTCCTTTTCCCCTCCAAAAACGAACTTGCCCTGAACTCGGTGCAAGTCTTGTCTGCTGCTGCTCCAGAGGAAAAAAAAAACTTTACAAGTATATGTCCTATCTTCCTATTTGCTGCAAGGACAGGCTGCCATGTAGACAAATTTCTATGGGAATGGGAACAGCAAACATGGTGTTACACAATGAGCTTCTCAGTCATGCTCCAAATGGAGGGCATTGTGGAATTCCTCCTGGGCAGAAGGTTAAAACGTAGAAAGTGTCTAGGACAAGGAGGACATCTGGCACAGAAGTGGCTCAAACACTTGCTTTGCGCCATTTAGGTACCCAGCCAGGAGAAGCCAAAAAGACAGTGTACTGGTCCTCATCAGTGGTCTCAAACATGGGTCTCAGTAATGTAATGTGAAAGGAAAAAATATTCAGAGAATAGCCAGTGTGTGATGAGGATAATGCTACACAATACTTCAGTATGAACAACAGAGTCACTCCCTTTTTCCAGCCTCCCTTCCAATGTGCATCAGTGTGTGTGCATGTGTTTATATGCCTTCACCTGTTGATTTATGGTGACCCTGTGACACGGTTTTCTTAGACAAGAAATATCAATACTTTGAAATCTATTGTATTGGGTATAGAGAAAAAGCACTATGGGATCAAATGATTATGAGAGAAGCAAGGAAAACCCATGCAAAATCTCTGAGCCTTATAAAACTTTTCAGAATGGAGAGGAAAAGAAAGTATACAAAATCTGGGAAATCACCATAGACTGACTTCACGAGAAAGAGAATCTGCCCATCTGAGAAAACACACAGGGACAGGTTCAAATCCTGTGTGGGATGGCCTGAGGTTGTTAAGGAGTTGTTGCTCTTGTTGTGATGAACTTTTAAATTGACTTATGGTGATCCTATCCTAGAATTTTCTTAGTGAGATTTACTCACAGAAGATTTTTCATTTTGTTGTTAACAGCCATCAAGTTGACTTTGATCTATGGCAACCCTATGAATAAGCGACCTCCAAGTCACACTGTCATCCGTGCTCAGGAATTTGCCATTGCCTTCCTCTGAAACTGAGAGAGTGCCACTAGCCCAAGATCACCCAGTGCTGAGCAGGGATCCTAGTCACGCAGAATCCTAGTCCAGTATACAAACCATTATACTGTGCTGTTCACAAAGGAACATTTGCTTTGTTTTAATTTTTCTTGCACCCTCATCTAATCCTTTGAAGGTTATGGGAACAGAGAAGTGTGCTTCCTGCATGGCTGGGGTGTTAGCACACCGTGGACATCCTGTACTGTACAAGGTTCCCAGGAGAAAAGGAGCAAAGACCAGAGACATGGATGATCCAGGTAATAATACAGTCAAGGTTGAATGGGTGTACTAACTGCTCCAACCTTCCTCCAAGTCCTCTGCATTTCCTCTTGCACCAAGAAACAATGGAGATTTCATTGCATTGAAGTAGTAAGCCAGTTCTCTCTGCCTGTCCACTGCTATGCTTCCTGCCAACCTCCCTGTCCATTTACCATAGGGTTGTCTAATAACTGTTTTTGTCACCCTAACATTAAAACCATCAACCCATCCAGAATCCCATTGTCGATTCCTGGGAAAGAACATCAAGTCTTTGTTACCTTGCAAAACAGGCCATCCCCAGAGGCTAGTTTTCACATATAAACAGTGGTGTCAAAAAACCTAGCTTCTGCACGTATACTACATATACAGTTGTCCCAGGCTGTGCTCCCTGTATGTTCGGTGTCACCTTCAGGCCCCAGTTGGAGGCACTTCCTGTTTCCATGGAGTACTCTTCTGAGAGGTAAATATTGCCCTCTTTAATCTGCCAAAACTCTACTTCCTAATTTCCATATTTCCATTTTGGTTAGCTCTGAATGCTGTGTCTGTGTGAATTGCTATTGTGTATGTGTGTGATTGCACTCTGCATTTTCCTAAATAAAACCCTCTTAATTCACCCAAACCTGGAGTCTTCCTCAGTTATTACTGGTATACATAGATGTCAGTGGTCCTAAAGGTTACCCAGCCTCTTGCAAAGCTGATTTCACCAACATTTAAAGTAATGCTGACATACTTGTTGGGGACCCCCACAGTTCCCCCCACAGATCCCGTAACAGACGATTAGAATGGATGGTCCTTGTGGTCTCTTCAACTCTATGGAGCTTATCACTCTGGCCAATAAGCCATCCTACTTCTTCCAGCTTCAGTTCTGGATCCGGGATGCCCCTGGATGTTATCATAACTAAACCACCACCAATATACGTGGGATGCCACCACCAGGACACATCCCAAGTTGAAGCCTTGCTCAGCCCGCACTTTTTCGAAGTCAGGGAGTTTCCGACTTAAAAACTTGGCCGGCTGAGCAAGGCTTTGACCTGGGATGCATCCAGTCAGCGGCATCCCACGTAGATCAGTGACGATTTAGTTATGATAACATCTGGGGACATCCCAGATCCAGAACTGAAGCTGGAAGAAGTATGCCAGCTTATTGGCCAAAGCGATAAGCTATAAATAGACAAGGACAGACTTTGGGCAAGGGGAAGGACTGCTGATATGAGTTGCTGAAAGATTTGGCTCCACAGTATAAATCCAAACATTCAGTAATCTTTCAGTTAATGGTCAGCCCAACAAAAATAGATTATCTCACTGAATCTCTATGCCACTGTGTTTTTGTGGAAATCTCTGGGCTGTCTCTCACCCTTTCATGCTTTCTTCCCAAAATAACAACTAAGAGTTAGAACTGGGAAGTGAAACTAATCATCAGCATAGATGAAAATATACTGCCCAAACTGGGGGAGGGAAAGGATAAAAATAAACAGAGGCTGTGATCTGATGATCACTTACGTGGGAGTAAATAATACCCATTGAACCTGTTAGGATTTACTTTTGGATAGGATCAGCTGTTCAACAGTTAACTCATTTCAGTTTATAACAACAGCATAGGAATACTTTTGTACCTGAAGGATTCACATGCCTTCGAGCCTCTTCCACAAGATGCCCTTTGTATTAACTTCTGAGCTTCACTCACGTGGAAGTGAAAGCAGAGGTGGGGCATTTTGGTTAATACTGTACAAGTTTTACATTCAGATTTCCACACTGATGAAAGTTAACCCAACTCTTCTAGTGGTCTCCTGTTCCAAAATATCCTATCTCCTGCCACCGACTCCGCACTTCCTCCCATTATAAAGTCAGTCTTAGGAGGTCACAATCACATGATTATTTCAGCAACTTCAACAGATAGACTGACATCTTTTTTTTTAACATGCTAGACACAATCCAGCATTACACAAGCAGAAGGCAAGTTCCTGTAATATCTCTGTGCCTTCATCTCTTTCTTCCAGAGTAGTCCTTTCTACCCCTTGAACTGCCTCTCCAGGGATGGTGTGGGTGTGGAATCTACCCAAAATTTTAGGCTGCATCTTATGAGAAGGGGAGAGTACCCAAGCTAAGTTCTTCTCTTCCACCTTAGCCCTGTAAGACTGCCAGTATGTTCCCACAGGGTTCCTGATTGTGGTGATATTAGTTTCCTACCCCACACCTCATAAGATACTCTCCACAATATTGGACGAAATAATAATAATAATAATAATAATAATAATTATTATTATTATTAATATATTTCTTGCCCACCTCTCCCCATTGATCGAGGTGGGAAACAACAACAATGAGCAGATAAACAACATCAGTTAAAACACATAAATTAAAATACACATCAATTTAAAATGACAAATAACATATTCACAGAATAAGTCTGCCAGAAAAGACTGGTCTTCAATGCTGTTTTAATTTGGACAGTGTGTTCAGCTGTTGAATCTCTTCCAGCAGGTCATTCCACAGTCTAAAGAAAAAGTCCTCTGGCTGACAGTTGCCAACCTAGGCCCCATTCCCATTGGCCCATTTGTGCTGGATGGAACTGGGCAGCCCATTTCCTGACATGTTTGCTGTCCTTTTCCCCTCCAAAAAACAAACTTTTGCCCTGAACTCTGGATGCAAGTCTTGCCTGTTGCTGCTCCAAGGGAGGAAAAACAGCTTTACCCTTGAGTACCTTCTCTAGTTCCTTTATAAATGACCTCAAGGTCCTAGTCTTATTCTGATTTTTTGACTATAGGCCCAAAATAAATCTGCCCAAAGCACCACCTTTGGGCAGATCTGGGGGCATGGTGTTCAAATGACACATGCTCCTGGATTGGGCCTAAGCTGTGCTGCGGCGCATAAAGTGGCCCAAACCCAACCGCAAAAGGAGCACAAAAAAGCACTTCTTGCTGGTGGTTTGTTATGGACCACGGTGGTGACCAGCCTCAGGAGTCTGGCATTTAGTTGCCATGGTCCTGCACTGCTCAGGGCACACTTGCAGCTGGAGCAGCCAGAGGCCACTCCAAGCTACCCATCTGCTTGAAGCCTACAGTCTTTATTCTGATTTAAGACTGAGCCAAGTACAAAAAAATCTTTGACCGTTTCAATGTCTTTATTGTCACTTTAAAGTTATAAATCATATATGGTCATTATTTTTGTTTTCTTAATGTTTAACTGTTTGTTTTCTTAATGTTTAACTTTATTCAATAGTCTTTCTAAATCTCCCAAAGATTTCTGCATGTTCATGTCCCACTTGTGTCCACGTATTGCAGATAAATTGCCCTGTTGTTTCTGTTTGATATGTCACAGGAAGTGGCCTTCCGTATCACCCGGGGGGTTAGTGCACATGCCCACCCTTCTTTGGTCCTGTAATACTGTTGTGGAGTGGCTATGGGAACAGTGTTGGCACCTGTGTTTGTTGCTTAACCTTAGTCTCACAGATACACCAATAATTTCACACCTAAGAGGCTAAATTGTCTGACAGGTACAGATACAGAGGAAATGAATCTGGCAGTTCTGCAACCCTGGCAGTGTCTGTTTTGTAAGAGTGCGAATAACAAAAACAACCCTACATGCCTGCTCAGACGTAAGCCCTTCTCTGCTCAATGGGACTTACTCCAAAGTAGACTTGGAAAAGGATTTCAGCCTAAATGTGCTAAAAACAATCTGTTTAGTAGTCTCACTTTTATCAGAGTGTTTTATATAACAATTTATAACAATATATTTGCACTTCAAGGGAATCTTGGTAACACATTTTAAACATGAGTGGAGATTCAACCAAAAACATATACAGTAAAAGGAAATATTAAAATGCACTGTATTTTTACAGGAAACATATCCAGGGGTAGCCATCATCTTATGCAGTCTTCTCCTACCCAGATATTTGGAACTACATGTGCATTGCAGATGTTGTGGACTACAGCAACCCTAACCATTGGAAATGAGAACTGCAGTCAAAAATACCTAGAGGAATTTGCATTGGGAAAGACTGAGATATTTGAAGATGTGGAGCAACAACAGGTAAATGTTTAAGAAAAAGGATAAAAGCACAACAAGGATGTTGTAGAGGTTTATAAACTTTTACATGATATAGACTGCGAGGACTTTCTTGCTTGTTGTGTACCTTTAAATTGTTTTTGATTTATGGCAATCCTAAACTGAACCTATCATGGGGTTTTCTTGGCAAGATTTGTTCAAAGCGCGTTTCTGTTTGTCTTCCTCTAAGGCTAAGAAAGTGAGAGTCTCAGGATGTGTACATGAAAAAATTATTTCTAATTTCATCTTTTACACATCCTGAGACTCATGCTCTCTCTTTTTACATCAGGTCCAGATATTTAGACCACATTTTCTATCATTTCCTGAAACAGCATTGTGAATGAGTAAAGATTATGGAGTTGTCCCTGACAACACCTGGAAAACCCAGTGGTGTAGATGCTGAGCAATTGTGATTCTCCCAGGCATTGGTGTCACTTGAAAGGTGCAGGGGGTGTGGACAGCACCAGGTGACACCTGGCAGGGCTCTCAGCCTGCTGCAGCAGAGGGGCAACATTGCACCTTGTGTCTTTGTCGCCAGCCAGGCTTTATCCCCAGGGAGGGAGCCAAGGTTGCAGTGAGGATGGTGGAGGGGCAAGCCCAGATCTTATGACTTTACTGCTGTGCCAACTCTCTCCCCAGGGAGGGAGTCGAGGCAACGGCAAAGGCAGCAGGTGAGCAAGGCGATGGGAGGGAAGGCTGGGGCAAACTGCCATTCCTCCTTCAGTAGCACCCTCCCCTGTGCCAGGTGTCACCAAGCCTGGTGACGCCACTGCTCCCGGGCAGGCACAGGGGCCACAAAATTAAGGCATTAGCCACTCAAATAAAAATTCTGACCCCAAAGAAATGCTCTTTCATTCCTCAAATTTCTAGCGGTGTAGAGAGTGAAATAGTACTGAAATTTGTTCACAACTAGAACTCTGATATTTTCTGTGTTCACATTCCCCTGCCTACCCCCTTTTCTTTGGCTAAACTGCATTTCTAAATATTCACGTGAAGGTTTAATTAGTTCAATGCTAGAAATTCAGCTTCAGGAGCCACAAAGTACAGTAGCTTTAATAACATTTAAACACACACACACACACTCCCTCCCTTCCTCCCGGATTGAAAAACTCAACAAACAATTAAAAATGCTTCTTCTTTCCACCACTTCTGCTCTAGCTACACTATATGTCAAATAAGGTCTTTTAATCAGGATTTGTAGAATTAGTTATTGAAGATTAAGAACTCCAGATTTAATATTCTATGGCATCCTGGGCATGAAGCACCTTTCCCTTCCAGGTCTGATCGCCACCAATGGTGGCTTGATTCTGGCACCAAGTTAAAACATGACTGTTTATCAAAGCCTTTGACAGTTCTAATGATTTTGTCCAAATCTGTGCAGGTAGATGGTATTTAGACTGTTTTATTTTAAATATTTTGTGACTGTCATTTCTTACTGTTTTAAATTTTCACATTGTTTGAAATTTATACACTGCCCTGTGAGCTTGGAGTAAATGGCAGGATAGACATATTT
>NC_056523.1:71364120-71371025 GCF_019175285.1 Sceloporus undulatus | reverse complement strand
TAATAATAATAATAATAATAATAATAATAATAATAATAATAATAATAATAATAATAATCCTTTATTTATAAAGCACTGTAAATTTACACAGCGCTGTACATACAATCTTTTAGTCAGACGGTTCCCTGCCCTCAGGCTTACAATCTAAAAAGACACGACACAAAAGGAGAAGGGAGTGGTGGAGACTAGGCCACTGGACACTTACAAAACTTTGTAACTGTCTGAAAACCTCTTTCCAACCCAAGGTTTATTATAGTCATGATGGAATCAGCTGGATCAAATATGGTATCTACATGTGCTGGCCAAATGGCTGTAATAAAGTTATTATTGTATTATTGTATTATTACTGGTATCTACAGAAGGAAAGTACAGTACTGGCAAAACCACTGAGTATTCCTTATCTTAAAAAATCCCTATAAAATTCATGGCTTTACCATGAATTGACAGGTGACTTTGAAGGCTCTCCCATACATAGAGCCATGTTACTAATTCAGGATTGCAGGAGCTGCATAATCCAAGGAACCCACCAGAGGGCAGCAGGACACCAACTTAAACTCAGGTTTCTGAATTGAAGTCTGATATCCAGCAAAGGTCATGACTTCCAAGAAATGCCTTTGAACTTTAGTGAATTGATTTCACACCATTAGTTTGACTATTCGTGAATGGACTCAGATGTGCAGCTACAGACAGTGACATCACTAGGGTTGGCATTAGTGCAGTACCTCATGGTGTCACACAGCCCATTGATCTCCTCCCATACTGCACCACACAGAATCCTTAATAATATTTTTGTACTAATAAACATGGGGGGGGGGGGTAGCTGTGTTGGCCATTTAGGAAACTCAAATAAAAATCCACCACACAGTGATATGTGAAGTTGAAGGCTTTCATAGTCAGCATCCGTAACTGATACAGGGATAACTTTATTGGTCAACCGAAATGCACAATATACTTGTTGCAAGTTTTCGAAGCTCCACTGCCTTCTTCATCAGGCAAAATGTTACATACCAACAGGAAAAAAAAATAGAGATGTTAGTAAGATGCTTGCATTTTGTTGGTTTTGTCCTTACTTAATAATAATAATAATAATAATAATAATAATATATTTTATTTATATACTGCCTTTCCAACAGATCGGCGGTTTACAAAAATGCATAAACAATTACATAACATATACAAAACTAAAAATTCATCCCCTTAACTACAGTTAAATTAATCAGGATCAAAATACAGTTAAATTAATTACATTAAAACGTATTAAAATATACCCTTCCCTACCAGCCAAATGGACTGGCCCTGGCCCTGGCCCTTGCTCCCCCTGCCCCCCGAAACAGCTCCCCCCCTTTGTCACAGCAGGCACCCAGCTTTTATCCCCTTCCCAAGGAGAACAGGTGTTCCTGGCTGGGTACCTGGGGCCTGGATCTGGCAGGAAGCAGTCTGAGACCAGGAGTCCACCAGGAGAGATGGAGTGTGCAGGTAGCAAGCAGCAAGTCCACACAGCAGCAGGAGGTACTACGCATAAGATGGTATGGGGCGGGTATCTTTAGCAGGCTGCCCCCCCCCTCCTCCTCTAGCCATGTGGCAATTGGGCAAAGTCCAGAAAATTTAACACCCAAATGGGCTTTTTATAAATCTCTTGCTTGATGAAGAAGCCAGTGGAGCTTGAAAAGCTTGTAAGAAGTATGTTGTGCATTTCGGTTGGCCAACAAAGGTATCACTGTTTAGTGGGTTTTTGTATTAATGTTACTCAGAAATCGTAACTCCCATATATCACTGACTGTAATGGTAACAGTTGTGACAAAAACACCTAGAAAAATTAAAATTATATCTTTAAATTAGGACTGGATGGCTCTTCAGGTCTCTTCCAATTCTATGATTCTATGATTTCTATGAAATTACAGTTACACATGCACAGCCTTAATGTATTTACACGTACATAGGTTCATATGGTTAATGTGAAAATTTGGTAAGATGTGATGTTTTTAAAGAAAATTTTAAAAGAATCATTAAAAAATAATTTATTTTTTAAAATATAGTTAAAAAAATTAAAAACCGCTGGCTTCTCCTTTTTCCTCCCACTGGCCCATTCCCCACTCCCACCATCTCTTCAGTATTTTAAAGAGACGCAGGCAAACACCACAGCCCATTTCTGTCCCAAAGGCAGATATTTGGGGAACAGTAGTATCACCCCCCTTTGGGTATCACCTGGTGTGGTCAGTAATCCCCACACCTCTAGTGACACCCTTGGGTACAGGAGAGGCAAAATAAAGACCTCCCCAGTAAGAATCATTCCCCTTAATGAGATTTTCCTTCAGTCCTTAAATTTCTAGAATTGCAGTAACTTAAAACTTTAGTTGAGTATTTAGGAATCCAAAGAATGCTACCAAGGGAATGTGAACCCAGCAAATGTAAGAGTTCTAGGTATTTTCCATTACTAATAATAATAAATAAATAAATAAATAAAGTTTTTATTTTTATCCCGCTCCTTCCTGCGATCAGGGCGGCTTACAACATAAGTTAAAAACAACAATGTAAAGCAGTGTAAAAATACAGATACATAAAAATAAACCATACAATCAAAAAATAACAGGCTAAAAGCCCCGTAGCCCAACCTCTTGGCCACGGAAGAGGAGGGAGGCCCACAGGATTTTAGTCGGGGAAAGATGTTGGAACAGGAAGGTTTTCAAGTCCTTCCTGAATTGGGCCAGGGTGGTAGTCGAGCGGAGCTCAGTGGGCAGCGTATTCCAAAGGGTTGGGGCAGCAGTGGAAAATGTCCTCCGTGTAGTGGAGGATAATCTAGCCCCAGGCACCTTCAGTAATTGCTGCCCAGACGTTCTGAGGATGCGAGGCGGAATGTACGGGGAGAGGCGGTCCTTTAGGTATCCTGGGCCCAAGCCATTTAGGGCTTTATAGGTAATCACCAACGCCTTATATTGAGCCCGGAAGCGAATGGGCAGCCAATGGAGATCTTTCAGTACCGGTGTTATATGGCTGGTCCTGGAAACGCCAGTGACCAGCCGGGCTGCCATGTTTTGCACCATTTGCAGCTTCCGAGTTTGGTATAAGGGTTGCCCCATGTAGAGTACATTGCAGAAATCCAGTCTCGAAGTTACCAGAGCATGTACAACAGTTTCTAGGTCCCTCTGGGCCAGGTATGGGCGCAGCTGGCGAATAAGCCGAAGCTGATGACAGGTGCTCTTGACCGTCGCATTCACCTGAGCAGTCAGGTGAAGCGACGAATCAAGAAGCACCCCCAGACTGCGCACGGAGTCCTTCACAGGGAGCGTGACCCCGTTCAGGACGGGTGGAACCACCGCCATTCCTGGACCAGGGGAACCTATCACTAGTACCTCCGTTTTCTCTGGATTCAACTTGAGTCGGTTTTCCCTCATCCAGCCCATTACTGACTCTAGGCAGGCCACGAGAGGAGAGACCCCATCCCCAGTCACTGCATCAGTCGGAGACATAGAGAAAATGATTTGGGTGTCATCAGCGTACTGATAACCCCGCGCCCCATGTCTCCGGATGATCTCTCCCAGCGGTTTCATGTAAATGTTAAATAGCATGGGAGACAGAATGGCTCCTTGAGGGACCCCAGTTTTAAGGGCCCGCTCATCGGAGCATACGTCTCCCAGCTGCACCATCTGGGACCTCCCAGAGAGGTAGGACCGGAACCACTGGAGTGCAGTGCCCCCGATACCCACCTCTGCCAGGCGTCCCAGAAGGATACCATGGTCTATGGTATCGAAAGCCGCTGAGATGTCCAAGAGCACCAACAGGGACACGCTTCCCCTGTCGATGCCCAGACGGAGATCATCGACCAAGGCGACCATGGCCGTCTCAACCCCGTAACCCGCCCGGAAGCCAGTTTGAAATGGGTCCAGATAATCCGTTTCATCCAAGACCGCCTGAAGCTGGATTGCAACCGCCCTCTCGATCACCTTCCCCAAAAATGGTAGCAGCGAAACAGGCCGATAATTATTATGTACCAGGGGGTCGAGGGAGGGCTTTTTTAGGATAGGTTTTACAGTGGCCAATTTCAATTGTGATGGAAATTGCCCATCCCTCAAAGATGTATTAACTATCCGGCGTAACAAAGTTGTTACCGCCGGTCCCCCCTGGGCCGCTAACTACGAGGGACAGGGATCGAGAGAGCAGGTTGTCTTCCGAACACTAGAGCAGGTTGTCTTCCGAACACTTCCGAGGATCTTGTCCACATCCTCGGTACTCACCGACTCAAACCGATCCAGTTTAATAAAGTCCACGGAGGCTCTGGACACTTCTACCCTAGGTTCTGCTAAAATGTTGGCGTTCAGACCTTCGCTTATCCGAGAGGTTTTATCCGCAAAAAAGTCGTTAAATAAGTCACAGCAGGCCTTAGTAGGTTCAAGGATCTGGTTCAGGGCGGGAGGGAGCTGAGTTAGCTCTCTGACCACCCTGAACAACTCTGCCGGACGCGACTCTGCGGACGCAATACGAGCACCATAGAACGAGTTCTTAGCTGCTCGTATTGCCTCTCCGTAGTCCTTTAACAGTTGGTCTAGGAGAGCCTTGTCGTCTAAGCAAAGGTGTTTCCGCCAACGGTACTCTAGCCGTCGCAGTACCCGCTTCCTTACCCGGAGATCTTCCGTATACCAGGGCTTACATTTGGAAGCAGGCCTGAGAGGGCGCTTGGGAGCGATACTGTGTATAGCCCTAGAAAGACCGGTATTCCAGATACCGGTGAGGGCATCAACAGAGTCGCCGTCGCTTCCAACCATGGACCCCTCTAAAGCTTCTTGGAACCTTTTGGGTTCCATCAGCCTTCGAGGGTGGACCATCCTAATAGGTCCACCACCCCCGGGGGGATCTGGGTAGAGGCCTTGATTTTCACCTCTACCAGGAAATGATCCGTCCATGACAAGGGGGAAACATTAACTATTTCCGCCCACGGATTTTCCGCATCCGAACAAAAGACCAAATCGAGAGTATTACCCGCACAATGCGTAGGACCCTGTATCAGCTGAGACAGGCCCATGGCTGTCATGGTATCCATGAATTCCCGAGCCGCACCGGATGGAACATAGCTGGTCGTGAGGGAGATACTGAAGTCACCCAGGACAAGTAGCCTGGGCGTCTCCAATATCAGTTCAGCGACCAACTGTGTCAGCTCGTTAAGGGAGTCCGCTAATGCACGGGGTGGCCGATACACTAACAGAATCCCTAGACTGTCTCTAGCCTTTAGGGTCAGGTAAATACACTCGATACAGGACGTCTGTCGGATGTGGTTCCTGGTGAGGGACACGGTGTTCCTATGTATCAAGGCCATACTGATGTCTCACTCTCTGTGGTGCTAAAAGTTTGGGAACTGGAGGAATATTTTATTGGGGAGAGGGACAGAATTCTTATTTGAAGGACAATGCTTTCATTCCTGCCCCATTCATTACAAACTGTAGGTGAAATGAAAGGTCTGCCTTTCAGGCAGGTTCTTCCTGAAGAGGCACAGATGATGACTGCCAAAAGGCAAAACAGCATTCCTTCCTAACATATCCTTTAATGTACAAAACAGATACTGAAGTAGCATTGGATTTCAGGAGTGAATGACTAGAATGCACCCAAGTGTGAACTTCTTTTATGTATGTACCTCCTGCTTCTAGGCAAAATATAAAGAGATAATCTGCATGCAACCAGTTCTGCCTGATTATCCCTTGGCGCATACAAAGCAATTGCTTCCTCATGTTCAAATCTGAATTACAGTTTCTGTTGTGTACTGTCCTTAACTTGGCTTGGACACATGGTGACCCTGTGGATGAGACCTCTCCAAGATTCCCTCTCCTTCACTGCTCTGTTTAGTTCTTGCAAATTCATACCCATGGCCTTCCTAATACAGTCTATCCATCTAGCATGTGGCCTGCCTTCCTCTCTTTCTACTTATCCGGGCCCAGTACAAGGTGTTGGTTATCACCTTTAAAGCCCTAAATGGCTTGGTTGGGTCCAACCTATCTTCGGGACCGCCTCCTTCCATATAATCCTCCCCGCACACTTAGATCCTCTGGGGAAAATGTCTACGACCTCCCAGAGGACCTTTTCAGCTGTAGCTCCCAGATTGTGGAATGGCCTGCCGGCTGAGATCCGTCATATTACCACTCTGAACAGTTTTAAAAGAGCTATAAAGACTACAGTGGTACCCCGGGATACGAATGCGCCGGGTTACGAATTTTTCGGGATACGAAAAAATCCCATAGGGATTTATTGCTTCGGCTTACGAAGGTTTCTTCGGGTTACGAAAAAACCGCGGCGCTATTTTCCGCCACCGGAGGGCAGCAGAGAGCTATTTTTCCATTAGCGCCTATGGGAATTCGGCTTACGAAGGTATTTCGGGTTACGAAATTAACCGCGGAACGAATTAATTTCGTAACCCGGGGTACCACTGTATAGGCTTGCCATATCCCGCCTGGGGGCGGGACTTTCCCGGTTTGGGGCGGGGCCACATAGTCCCACCCAGGTTTGACCCCTCCCCCAGGACCTCCCCCCCAGCAAGGCCCTGGAGGCATCTCCACCCCTCCCCATGGCTGTGTGCCACGCTCCCCGCCTGGCTCAGCCTAGAGAGCAGGTCTTAAAGACATCTGCCACTCAGAGCTATTGCCAGCCCACTTGGTATATATACCCTGCAAGAGGCCTTACTTTCCAAGTTACAGTGAGAAAAGAAAAAAAGGCTATCAATCGTTGATGTTTCACTGGGAGTCTAAATGCCTCATCTTTTAAATGTATACCACTCAGTATTGTTGTAATTCTTTATCACAGGATCGTTTTTGAGGCCCTAAACACCTTTACTTGTAATATGCAAATTTCTCCCGAAGCTGACCAATGGGAAAGAAGCAATCAGCCCTCCATTTGGGTTGGTTTTCAATGGCTTGGAAGGAAGA
>NC_056523.1:71176461-71354120 GCF_019175285.1 Sceloporus undulatus | reverse complement strand
TGAATTGTCATTTCTGAATGTTTTGAGCTTTCTTTCCTTTGGCCATGGCCCCCATTTTCTTGACTGTCCTGCATTCTGAGTTTTACTGAGAGGCATGAATTGACATTTCTGTGTTTGGAGGCTTTTCTTTATGTTAGCGCCCCCTATGCTCCTGGAAGGGCCTCCATTTTGTGAGGGGGGCCCTTCTTCTCTGTGGCGTTCCTGGGGGCGGGGCTCCTCCGTGACGTGACGTGGGGCGGCGGCCATTTTCTCCCCTCCCTCCCTCCCTCCTCCTCGGGGGGCGTTCCCTCCGGAGGCTCCTCCTACTCCATCCCCGGGAACCCGGAAGTGGGGCCAGAGCCGTTTCCTTTCCAGGAGGGAGACACATACACAGGAAGAGAGAGCGAGAGCGGCTGGGCTGGGAGCGGAGCCATGACTCACCAGACCGGCATCCACGGTAGGACCCTCCCTCCCTCCCTCCCTGGGAGCCCCTTTCTCCTGCTGCTGCTCAGGCTGCCAGCGAGGGGGGGGGGCTTTCTTTCTGGAGAGGAAAGAAGAAGGGGGAAATGGAGGAGGAACATGGTTTTGGAGGGTGTGTGTCTCCATTGTAAAGAATGGGGCTTGGTTCTGGGATACCCCCTCCTCCCTACTGCCATTGTATTCAGTGGCATTGTAAAATGGTGTCTCCCTGTGGCTACAATGGCAGGAGCATGGTTTGCATTTGGGGGAATATATATATGTGTATGTGTGTGTGTGTGTGTGTGTGTGTGTTTCATGAAAAACACAGCTGAAGCTATATATATGTAACTATATATATATATATATATATATATAATATGTATAGGTTACATGTAGGTCTGCATTATATATACCTATATATACCTATGTATCTATATATAGATATATATTAGTCCACATGAAAAACATATATGTGTGTGTGTGTGCGTATATAAATATATATATAGTTACGTGTATGTCAAGTATTACATATATCTATATTTTTATATCTCTATCTATCTATCTATCTATCTATCTATATTAGTCCACATGAAAAACATATATATATGTGTGTGTGTGTGTGTGTGTGTGTTTCTGTGATGTTTTCAAGGTGCAGATGGTCCCCCCCCCCCAAAAGAAGTCCTCCTTTTTTTAAAATGGAGACTGGAGGGCTTTCGGAAGAGGAGGAGGAGGAGGAGGCCTCCTGAGGTGGGGAGCCTGGGCCAGGTGCAGGGTGACCAGGCGTCCTCCTTTTCCCGGACAAGCCCTCGTTTTCATTCTCTTCTCCAGGAGGAGTTCCAAAATGTGGAGGTCCTCCTTTTCCAGGAAATATCCTACACTTAAACTTTCTGTCCAGAAGGAATCCCCAAAACGCTCTCCATTTTGAACATGACTGAGAAGCATGGGTTTACATTTCTATGAGCGTTCTAAGGTTTTAATCTGGCCATGTCCTCCATTTTTCTTGATGGTCCTCCATTTTGTGGTGCCTTTGTGGTAATGAGGACATTTTGCCCAGGTGGCCCTGAATGTGGTCTCTTCCATGGCCTTTGGGTCCCTATATTGGGAGAAAGGCAGGCTATAAGAAAATAATAATACTAATAAAATGCTCATCTTCTTCAGAGTACTGTACCAGGTAAAAACCTGGCCTGCTCCAGTGCTAGAGGTGCCTTGCCAGGTTTGGTTTTCTCAGGAGCCCCTGCAGAGCCAAGGAGGACTAGAGCCAGAGTCCAAACAGTTCACCTGCAGCAGTTATTGCCAGGTTTAAGGAAAAAAGGGACCTCCTTGTGCAGAGTCTTCTCTGCTCCTTTGTGTTTTCTAGGCAACCCTATCCATAAATCACCTTTGCTATTCAGCCTTTCACGGTCTGTGGTGACCCTTGTTTTCCTTCAACACTCTCAGAGAGCAGCTTCCTATCTTCCCTTGCATGTGGTCTTCATAGTGGGGCTGCATCTGCACTGCAGAAGTAATCTAGTTTGACACCACTTTAACTGCCATCGCTCACTTCTGGGAATTGTAGTTTCTTGTGGCACCAGTACACTCTGACCGAGAAGGCTAAATGTCTCAGAAAACTGCTGTCTTCAGGGTTCCATAGCATTGAGCCATGTCAGTTAAAGTGGATTATTTCTTCAGTGCAGTTGCAGCCAGTGTGGAGCAGCTTCTTTCCTGTAAAACCTGCAAAGGCAGCAACAGCAGTTTGTTTTGGTTCACTAGCTGCCAGTGCAATCGCTTCCCTGGAGATCAGTATATTTCCATGTATGTCTTTCCTCTGCAAAGGGTTTGAAATGTGTGGTCCTTCCCTCTGCTGCTCCATAATGGCTTGACATGTACAGCTCTGCAGTGTGAATCATAATTGCAGGAGCCATTTCCCTTTCTGCATAGCAGGCAGCTACTTCCTTCTTACAACTATCTGCCTCTTTCTGTCTTTAGCATTTTCCAGGCACTCTTACAAATGATAATAAAATGAGAATTTGGAACATAAATTGATCTGAGTGAAAAGCAGCACAGGAGTGTCATACTGCAGATGGCAAAAAGTGATGGACAGTTTGAGCAGGAAAGCTGTCTGGATTTGACAGTTCACTAATACAGTGTGTTAATGAGAGACTGATCATACTAATAGTACCTATAACACACACATACACAAATCCCTACATGTTTTTGTTTCTTATCCTTTTTTTAACTCTTTACCAAGAATTTTTTTAGAGGATTGCAGGTTGGGACCTGAGACCTAATGTAACCCTAGCCTATTGATTTTAATTCTTTAAATAGCACTTTTTCCAACAGAAAAGAGCTCCAATGCTGGTAATACTGACTGCGTGAAGAGTCTGCATTGAAATCTGTGCATGCTGTAATAAACTGAATGGGATTGATTACAGAGTGGTGAGGATACAGTTTGACATAACAATATGAAACTGAGTAATAAGAAATATGGTTGGAAGCTAAGAAAAAATCTCAAGAGAGCAACTGCAAGTCATCTTCTAGGACACACCCGGTTAAACTGCTCCTTTAACCGGGGTATTCTTATTTTGGGGGGAGGGTGAATGTGTCTCACAAGCAAGTTTTCGAAACCATCTGAAAATGGGTGTAGAGATAGTTGTGATTTATAAACATAGTACAGATGTATGGTCTCAGCACTTTTGAACTAGATGCTAGAATGCTATGAGGTTGTTACATATATTGAAATAAAACATTTGCGTTTTGCTGTTGGAAATAATCTACTGGGTACCTGTGGTTTTCAAGCTATATTACAACTGTTTTATTGGTATGTGTGATTCACCTACTTTAAGCAAGCCCTCTTCAGCTAAAGCAGATTTGGTTGCCAAGTTAACATTAGCACTTTAAGGACCAGTCATAAGACATGGATTATAGGGGTGTGCATACTTAGGTTGGAATTAGCTCTACGTGCCAGGGAACATGCAGTTACTTCCAGTGGGATGGAACATGCATGTGAGCTTTACATTACAGTTTTCTCTTTCATTGAGCTCAAGTACATAGAATTTCCCTTCTCCTCATTTTTATCTACAAACAGCACCTTTAGATTGAGAGATAGTAACTAGCCCAAAGTCACATAGTGAACTTCATGACTGAGTGTGAATTTGAATTTGTTTCCCTCTAGTTCCAGTCCAGTACAACACCTTTTCATCAGTATATTTGGTGGCTACTTGTGTATGATACTATTCTTGAAATGGTTATACAGTCAGCCATCTGTATCCATGGGCTCTGCATCCATCTATGGCTTGAAATATATATTTTTAAAAATCCAAACAGTAGATCTTGATTTTACTGTTTTATATAAGGGAAACCATTTTACTACACCCTTGTGTATAATGGGACTTGAGCATCCTGGATTTTTGGTATCCATGGGGTGTGTCCTGGAACCAAACCTCAGTTGATCTTTGTAGTGTCCAGTCTGTTATTTGAACTAGCAGAATGGGATTTCCACAGTCTTGGTGTAACATGTAGACATCAGGTGCTGAACCTCTCCTCTAAAATGTGAGGGAGTCTTTATCTAAAAGTAACTTGGTCTTGCCCTATCTGTGAGCTCTGGAACAATGGATTTAACCCACCACAGATTGAAAATTCCAACATATTCAGCAACACCTTTCCCCCAAGATCTAGTCTCAGGGTAGCAGTGGAGGCTGCTACAAGTCTCTTCTGCCAGGAGTGCATTCTTCAGCCTCTTCCACCTACAAGGAGCTGCCATTTTCCTGCTTCTGACCTGCAAACAAATGAGGAGGCATACCACCAATGCTATCTCGTTGATTCACAAGGTGCAAATGGGCACCTGGTGGCCTCTCCAAAGGCGGGAGAAGCTGAGGAATGGGTGCCTGGTGGCCAGAGCTTCCCATCAACTACACTGCTGCATTTTATAATAAGGACTTGAACACCCATTTTTTTTCGTATTAGAATCATAGAGTTGGAAGAGACCACAAGGGCCCTCTAATCTAGCCCCTGCCATGCAGGAACTCACAATCAATTCATGGAGGGTCCTGGAACCAACCCCTTCAGATAGGGCAGGCCCACTGTAGTTGCTAGTCTCTCACATTTAGGTGACTCTTCATTGATGAATGCATTCAGTGCATTGCCCTGCCACTTAGTACAATGTTATTTCTGCAGTGAAAGAGAATTATCAAACTTCTCCCTAACTGTAGCCTAGTTCTTATTCTTCTGTTGTGGATTTATTTGGATTTTGTGAGTAGGTCCTGATGAAATCAAATCCTTCCATTTTCTTTAGCTGTCTGAATACACTAGGATACTTTGCTTTGATGTATGAGGAATTACTTATACCCTGACATCTCTCTTAGGAAGCTGGTATACTGCTAGGTTTCCCCAGAAGAGGTTGCCATGATGTAACTTGGCATGACAAGAGTTCATTTGAGATTTTAGTGATTGTAAACAATCTGCTTTATGGACTATCTGTATATGTGTCTTCTCTCCCCGCCAATATACTTTAACTACCTTGAAATCTCCATTGAGGTTTTAAATGTGTTATAAATTATGTAACAAAATCAATATTAATGTGTGGAACCTGGAGATGCTGAAGACTTCCTGGACCAGTTTCCCCTCTGTTCTCAATTATGCAAATTCTTCAATTCCCTTTTCATTTCAGTTGTAGTGAATTGTGCATGGATGTTTCCCCCCAGCTGTCTTCAGGAGTTAGTTGTTTGCATAGAATAATAGATCTTGACGTTCCTGAATGCTTCCTGTTGTTGAACACCTTGATGAGACTCTTTTGACAAAAACCTCTAAATGATTGTCCCTGTTACTTAGTGGCTCAACCGCCTTGGCTTGGCAATAAAGCCGGTTGTATCCTGACCGAAAACTCTACAGAGAGTTTTCATCAAGAAATAAACACAGGAAATCAGTTTCCTGATCAAGCAAAACCGTTGGGAAGCTGAAAATGCTGCCAGACAAGGAGTACTGGCTCTGTTTTGATCACAACCTCATCCTTTAAAAACATACTCCTGAGGCATTTATATTAAGACTTTTACACTGCAGTTGTTAATTCCAAAGTATGTTTGCTTAGAGAAAGGATAGGAATTGCATGGCTCTCTAAATGTTAATGAATAGCAGTTCCCAGCAGCCCTAGCCAGGATAGCCAGCAGTGAGGAATGCTGGGAGTTACAACTTAATGACCCCTGGGACCTATTCATATTATGGAATATGAGCATTATGATTCCACTTTAACTGTCAGGGCTCCATCTTGGGAGATCCTGGGCTTTGTAGTCTGCAGATGTACCAGAGGAGCTCCCCGTCTGAGAATTGTAAAAGCCCCTTTGTAAACTACCAATCCCAGGATTCCATGGGCTGTTAATGTAGCATCACTAAGGGCCACCCCATTACTGGTTAGAGGGAAAATCTATTTAAAAGAAAAAAAGGGGGTTGGGATAAATGCATTTAAAGTTTAGGATCCCCACACATACCGTATATAAGTGGACCTCATATATAAGTTGAGGGCAGGTTTTGGGGCCAAAATTATGAATTTTGATATGACTTGTGGATAAGTTGAGAGTAAAACTTAGGGGTATATAACAAAGGATGCAAACAATAAAGCAAATGAAAACAGTGCCAGAAACTTAGAAAATTTCAGCAGGCATAACTGTTCATGCTAAAGGCTTCATAGATGAGAGAATATAAAGGGGTGTGAAGTGCTTCCAGAACAAATGACACTCCTGCCTTTTCTTTTAAAATAAGAATTAAAGTACAATACAGTACTTACATTGATCCATGGATATGTTGACTCAGATTTTCAGAGTCCATTTGTTCTAGACTTATACATGAGTACAGTATATACAGTAGATATGTTTTGTCATCTTGGCAGTAAACATCAAGGTTAACCCTAGAAATGTAGATCGAGGGTGCATCTGTGCAGTAGAAATGATGCAGTTTGATACAGTGGTACCCCGGGTTACGAATATAATTCGTTCCGCGGCGCCGTTCGTAACCCGAAAGATTTCGCAACCCGAAAAAGCCATAGCCGCTAGCGCTGAAAGCCGCGATTTCGTGCGAAAAAGCACCGAAAAGCACCAAAAATTTTTTCATAAGCCGAAAAAAAACCGTAACCCGAAACAGTTTTTTCCTATTTAATTTTTTCGTATCCCGGAAATTTCGTAACGCGGTGATTTCGTATCCCGGGGTACCACTGTAGTGCTGCAGCTCCATCGTATGGAAATCTGGGATTTGTAGTTTTACAAGGTCTTTAGTGCTCTCTGCCAAAGAGTGCTGGTGCCTCACAAAACCACACATCCCAGGATTCTGTAGGATGGAGCCATGGCTGGTAAAGTGGTGTCAAACTGCATTATTCTTACAGTGTAGATGCACCCTGACAGAGGGAAGAATGTGCAAAACTCACTCAGCAACTTCCTGTTTCAGATTCTATTAACTGCACTTTTGATTCTGGAGCAGATTGACAAATTTTAGGAATGCAAGAAAATCTCATCTTTAAACTCCAGTTTGAATTGTTCTTCAGTGTCTGCCAACTGCATTCCTAATGTGCATAGATTGCAGGCTTAGAGCTGGAACAGACAGCCCTCTAAAGCTACTGTCCCGTCACCTTGGGAGCATGGCATTTATATGCTGCATGCTCTGAAGCTGCCCAGAAGTCTGGCAGCCACCCAGAAGTGGGATGCTTCAAGATGTTCCAGTGGTGCTGTGTTTACATACCACATGCTGTCCAAGCATCTGACCGAAAAAAGAGTTGATCTTTTCTGCTCCATTTTGAGTTGGCCTCAAGGCAGGTTGGGGACATGGCATGTGGTTGCTGCAGCCCCAATCCATCTTTGGAAGGGAATACTTCAAACTGCCCCTTCTTGCTGGTCTGTTCCAGCCCTAAGTCTTTCTGATGATATCTTCATGGGTTAAATATGCAGCTTAAGAACTTAGGGAAGTTCAGGTGGATTTGCTTTCAACATGGATAGGGGAACTCAACTTGATTGTCACATCTTTTTAGCAATGGCTCTCACCAGACTTAGGAAAAGATACTATTGTAGACTACAACATCCAAAATCTACCATTTGGTATAGCCACTGGGAGGAAGAGTCTGGGAACTGTATACATACACACACACACACACTGGTGATAGCGTTTCACCCATAATGGGGTTATGTCATAATATGGCCAGCATTCTGTTAGTACTGTGTTTGCATGCACTGAAATGGAAACCCCCTACTGCTCAGCACTTCTTAAGTCTGAAGAGGGGTTACTGACACACCTTACCAGAGGGAAGGAAAGGGACAGGGATGACAGTTCAGACCCTGAAGAAGGCAGATGCACTCCATGTGAGAGCACACCCTTATTTCTCCCCCTCCTATGACTGAGCTGAGACGGACTGCTTTCCCTCCTTCTCTTTTCCACTGGTAAGTGACAGCAGAGCCGGCACCCTCCTGGGGCTTTGCAGTTGCCAGATCAAGGGAAGATGCAGACTTGCACATGCAGAGCTAAGTGCCCATATATGATTTCAGGCAATCTGTGTTAGCCATTAATAATGTCTTTGCTGCAATTAAAATGGAAGCTGCTGCTGTTGCTGTGTGCCTTCAAGTCGTTTCCAACTAAAGTGAACCTATCATGGTTTTTTTGGTAAGTTTCATCAGAGGGAGTTTGCCATTGCCTGAGAGAGTGTGATTTGCCTTAAGTCACCCAGTGGGTTTATATGGCCAAGCTGGGATTCAAACCTGGTTTCCAGAGTCCAGTGCTCAAACCACTACACCATGCTGACTCTCCATAAAGTGGAAGCTACCTTTCTAGAAAGCATGTTTTCCATTTGTGTTGTTCTATTTCAGATAGATCCTTGGGTGAGAGAGGCAAAGCTCCTTGTTTGCTAACAGCCTGGTCCTATGCAAAGTCCAAGATTCCTAAGCCAAACTGGGAATAGATGAATGGATCTGAAGCATGGAACCCCAAATGGATTGTGGATTCATAGTTTGATGCTCTGTGTATTGTTGAGAAAAAGCTTCCTGTTTAGGTTTGCATCTCAAATTCTAGAAATTTAACAGTCTTTTGTATGTGAATAGGTGTGTTTGCAATTTGCATGAAATAATTTTCCAGATGTTTTTCATCATGTTGTTTTTCAGTGTTCTGCTGCAAAGCTCTTCCTGTCCTGCACCTTGTAGGTTTCTTTGATTCTAAATGAAATGTCTTGAAGGAACTGTACTCCTTTCTATCTGTTTCTTCTTCTTCTTTTCTATCTGTATCCCTAGTGATGGTTAATTGAACATAGAACTGGGAAAAGTTATTTTGGGGGACTATATCTTCCATAATCTCTAAACAACATGGTTACATGCAGACTCTAAAGTAACCTTTCTAAACTCTGACTGGGCATTATACCAGATTATGTTACCTTCTCTTTTCCACAGTTATGTGTGGTTTTGCTTTGCAGCTAGTAATTAATGAAAATCATGGGTTTACCTAGTAAATTGTAATACTGCAGTATTTCTGTCCTCTACAAAGAACCACTGCTTTGAAAGGTAGAAATACAAGTGCTTTACCAATACGGTACTAGGCATTTGTTTGTTTCTGATGCACTGTGAATTGTCCCAACTTCTTATGTGCTTAGGAAAAAGATCCACACAATGGCACTGATTTTATTCTAGCTAAATGAACCAAACATAACTATCCGGTTGTAGCCTCGCATTAATTAAAGTCATCATTCCTTGCTGGAGGGCAGCCTCTAAAAATACAGTAATTGAATTCAGGCAGCTTAGATCTTAATGCACCTTCTGTTTGCAATATCTGCACAATTATATCAGTGGGATGGTTTTTCTCCCCCATCTCATGCTTGTGAGAATTTTGCCAAGCTTTGCCTTTTGTCCCAGGTTTAAATTACCTGGAAGATTCTCAGGATCATTAACAGGGATTAGCACCCCACCTCTGTTGAACCATTTCTTTTCTTTAGCTGGTATACATCTTGCCCTTTAAGGCTGATGGTAGTTTGCCAAATTGCATGTTTCCCACGCAACACAAGTGTTTGTGACTGTGTTAGGCTGAGAAATAGTGACTAGCTGAAGGCAATCCAGTGAACTACATGCTTGAGTTAAAGAAGAGAATCCTTCTCCAACTAAATAAAAGGCATCTGAATTCAGTTGCAAGTCCTAATTAAAGTAGACACATTGAATCAGTGAAACTCACTCTCTCATGTTCCCTTTGAAAACTCCTCAGACAAGGAACAAACTTGCCTTGCTAGCATGCAAGAGAGAAGACTCCACAGTCACACAATCAGGCAGGTGAAACCCAACCAGGCTCTTCTGTTGCGCAAGACATGTCAGGGTCAGAACAACCACTTAGCCCTAAAGGCATGGGCAAAAGCAGCTAGCTCAAACTCTTCTTCAGATGGTGTGTGCAGCTACTACCAAGGTCTGTTGGGAGGGACCCATCCAAGAATAATATTTAACAGCTGCTGAGAAGTTGAGGCTGGGAGCCTTCAGTGTTATTAAGTTATGGCCAGCCTTGGAAGCAATAACAGCCTTGGCGCATTGTGGCTTGACATCTTCAGTTATGCTCCCTGGATTGGTCTCTGTTTGCTATGGAATCCCTTAGATCTTTGATAGTGTTTTGCTATCTGGGTCTCAGTATTGGGCTGTTCTTCACCCTTCTCCTTACAGCTTTCCTGACCTAGTACAGTTGGCCCTCTGTATCCATGGATTCAACCAGCCTTGAAATTTTTTTTTAAATAAATTTCGAAAAGCAAACCTCGATTTTGCCATTGTACTACACCATTGTGTAGAGTACTCAGTGACACTGAAGATTTTGCTTGCTTCTGTGGAACTAAGCTTCACTTGTATGGAATCAGAAAAGGACTGAACCATAAGACTGGAGAAAGTCTGGCCTTCCTGATGTTATTAGACTTCATTTCCCATCATATGAACTTGAAAATACTTTAACCAAAGTTTTTAATCCAAACAATTAAATACAGTGTGCCTGCGTCATATGCGGGCACATTATACGCTGCTTCCAGCATACGCTGAAAGCAGTGCTGCTTCTTCTGTTGCTGTGCGCCGGAAGAAACAATAGCCCATGGTGTGCGTGCCGCCGCCACCACACACCACCGCGAGCACAAGTATACACGTTTTTTGTTTTACGCAGGTGGCAATTCACAATATATTTGCCAGAAAGGAGTCAGTTTAAGGTGTTAGGTTCCCCCAAAGCAACTTTGGAGGTTGCTTGTGGCCTCAGGGTTTCACTTCGCTTCTTCTCTTAGGAATTAGTGTAGCATAATGAACTGCCCCGTGAAGAACAAATTATTAATAGGGAGCATGTGAGTTTCTTCCCATGGAAACAAGATGTGAAGATGAATTACTCATATAGTACAGCTCATCCACAACAACACCCATGAGTGTGATCCCACTGAAAGCTAGGATCCTGTTTGTGAATGCTTTGGGGAAATGTTATAGTTTTCCTGCTATAATGCTACCACACATTTTCATATGATGGCTTTGTGAAGTCTATCAGTGAGCAAAGAAGGTTATGTTAGATGTTATTTCACAGTGGGGCACAGGCCTGAATCATAGATTTGATAAATACTTCATGGAACTTGGCTTGAGCATGAGAGGACTTGTTCACCCACAGGTCCAATATGTATACTCTATATGCAGTAAAGTAAATAATAAGATTTATAACCCATGGTTTACACCACACACTTGTATGTGAAAATGCCTGGCCATGCACTCCCTCTGTCTATGTTTTGTAACTGGTTCCTTGCAAGTGGCACAGTCTGTGTACAAAATGTTTATATGTCAGTTATTTCCTTCAGTGTGTGGTGATGGGGGTCTGGAAACCCAGAGCAGAACTCTGTATCTATAGTGCATAGAATATATATTTCAGGTTTCCATATGAATGAGCCTATAAAGCAATTTTAAGGAGACTATGGCCCTCCAGACACTTTGAACTTTAGTTCCCACAACCTCCAGCCAGCATGGCCAGTTTTGAAGATTTAGAGCTTGGTTATCAAAAACATTTAGAGAACTAAAAGCTTGGAACAGACTGCTGCTTTGCGGTGGCCTGGGGCCAAAATTAGGGTTTGGGAGAACAGAGCAATCACATACTCCTGAACCCTAGCGCACGGTGGTGGCACCATCATACACATGGGAGCCACCATGATGATACAAGTACGGTGCAGTGTCTGCACGCTGTGGCACCACACTTGCGTCATCAACACGCCACAGTGCGCCAATGGTGCACTCATGGCGTCTGCCACAGAAACGGATGTTGCATGGTTTGGCTACTGCAGTGTCCCTCAGCTGCAAAAACGGGCACATCCAGCCCACCTTTTTGGGGTGGTCTGTCAAGCCCTAAAGATTCCCTTGATTTGGAGTCTTGTGATTTTGACACACAACCCTCTGACATGTTCTGTACATATTTCTAAATTCAGAACTGTAGAAAATTCTCTCTTGTAAGTCCTTTATGAAACAGAACAGTTGGCCTTCCATGTGACAGATTTTGTTATTACTCATCTGGTATATTGCTTTTCTTTTCTCTAGTCTTCATTCTTGGAGTGTCTTCTTTCCACAGACAAACAAAATGCTTTATTTGTTTTACATTACAGCCTCATTGCATAGTAGGTAGAGGAAAGGAGCATAATGGATTGCCATACTAGCCAGATGGCACAGCACATATACGAATACAGCTCTTACCACAGGATTGAGATAATCTGCAGGGCTTCATTTGTGAATGGGCCCAATGGGAATTCCATCTCACAGAAGTGCTTTTTAATCCAATGATCAGATAACCGCCTATAGTCCCTATATTGGGAGAAAGGTGGGATATAAGAAAATATAATAATAATAATAATCCTTTTTAATGAATAAATATGGAAATAATACCTGGAATCTTAAAACATCACCTACATGCCATGATTTTGAGGGACATGTGGTACAAGCAGTAGTATATTTACAATTCAGGTATGTCTTGTAGGGATATTCAAGGATCCAAATTCTTTCACTAACTCACCTGAGCTGCATTAGCTGGACTACCATGTGGCTCAGAACATGATATTTTGTCATGTCATGATAAATTTGTACAAGTGGGCCCTAAGAATGTCTCTTACTTTGTGTGCATCTGCTGCCATGCACATAGTGGAAATGCTATTGGGAGTGCTAGATGTGATGTGTCATTTCACCCAGGGACATTGTAACAACAAAATGGCTGTCAGTTCGCTGTACAGTGTCCCTGTGAGGAATGTTGTGCCGTGTCCCGTTGTGGTGGTGGTGCACGTTCAAGTTGTTTTCAATATATGGGGTTTTCTTGTTAGGTTTCTTTGAGGGGGGGATACCATTGCCATCCTCTAAAGCTGAGAGAGTGTGACATGCCCAGAGTCACCCAGTGGGTTTCCATGATCGAGCTGGGATTATTCTTGCAGTGTCTCCAGAGTCAAAGTCCAACACTCAAACCACTAACATTGGCTTGTTACTTCTAGGTTATTTCCAGCCTCACTTACAATGCACTCATGCACTCTTTTCTGTTCCGGGTGGCTGTTGCCTGTTTAAAACCAGGCTGTTACCTTTCCTTTTTCTTTTTTAAAATCATGTTTAAAATGCAGTTGTTGGACTGCTTTATAGGACTATAAGGATTGTTTTTTTTAAAAAAATCATGCAGATTTAAAGAAAATGTTACACAAATATGAAATGGGAAGGAATAGCCTTTTACTTACATGAAACAGACTTTGATTTGCACAGTAACCCAAAGTGAATTTAGATTGCTCCACCAATACAAATATTTGATTTATTTTTTAAGGCCAATGGATTTCTTCCACTTTAACTTGAAAAAGTGTGTGGAGACTTGTCTGTGTGGCAAACAGCTGTTCATAGTTTGTCAGCATTCAACAGCCCAGAACTTCAACAAATGGTTGTATATGGAGTTTTAAAATGGTAGTTGAATGGTGTAAGAAATTATATGCATGTTCCTTGTGCACTGTGCTGGGAAAAAAGGAGAAGAAAAGGAGTTCTTGGATATCCCATCAACGAATATCAGGTGCTGTAGGCTATATTTCAGAGGAAGGAACTGGCAAAACCACCTATGAGTAATCTTTGCCTAAGAAAACACAATTGAATTCATGGAATCACTGTAAGTCAACAGGCAACCTGAAGCCACACGCACACACATGCATAAGAGACTTCAAGACACTCTGTTGTCAGCCCTATTCAGATCTTGCAAACTGAGGGCATGGCTTCCTTGATTGAATTAATCCAGTTGTAATGGTGTCTCTCTCTTTTCCAGCTTCCTTCGGTTTTACCAGACTTTCGTGTCTCCTCCAATGAGATTTACTGTTGTCGTTGACAAATAACTTTTGCCAGGAGTATGTAGTGAAACCCTGCCTGATGAAGTGTTTTAGATTTGACAGACATGTGCATAATGCATTAGGAGCACTGCATGTTATGTTTTTGGTGCAATGACAATATTTGGAGGCAGGACACAGTTACTTATGTGACATTTGCTTCTCTATTACTTACTTAATTTTAACATCAAAAATGATCTCTTAATCTGGTACAGGTTTGTTTATTTTTCTTACACAAATGTGTTCTTGCAAGTGGTAGATGTCATTGATCTGAGAAAGAAATTGATTTGTTCTGGGATAAGTTTATGGTCAGCTATATATCTGGGGTTTCTATCATCTGTTCGTATCTACATACACTATTATTATTATTATTATTATTATTATTATTATTATTAGCCTTTATTAATATAGCACTGTAAGTATTACATGGCACTTTACAGAGTTATCAAAAGAACACAAAACCTGCCATAGGAGCACAATCAAAAATCATAAAATATAAAATATAGTGAAAAGACAACTTATTCCACTAAAAGGTATAAAACTATAGACAAACAATATGAAATTAATCCAAGTTAAAATATCAGGCTGCATTCGGAAATGCTTCCTTAAACAAAGTAGTGTTTATGTTTGCACAAAGAAAGGCTTCATATTGTGCATGATGATAAGTATGTGTTTGTAAAATCATGTCAGTTTTGCATGTCAGGAAGCCAAGACATGTTCCTTATCCTGTTTATAAACACTGGCAAATGGATACTTGCTGTCACATAACATTGTATGAAATGCATCATATTGTCTGGGGTTCTCTGTTCATTTCAATATACTGTATGTCTACCTAGAAGTTCCAGTGTGTTCAGAGATGTTTACTCCAAACTGCATGTGTATTGGATAGCATCATTAACATCTACACAATAAAGGAAACTTTATTGACACTCTAGAAACTAAAACAAACTATGATAGGTGAACTGGAATTGAAAAGACACGGGCACATACTATGCCATACCAGACAAGCAGATTAAAAAGTATTTTGAATAGTCTTATCAGCAACTTGCCATAATTGAAGCCCCCATTATGTCATGTATTTCTTTTTCCACTGAGAATATTAAAGCCTGAAGTGTTCAGAACATGGACAGAAGCTCCAGCCTAAACAAAAGCGTTTCACTTGATACAGAGCTGTAATTTTATGGATGTCTGAATAATTAAGGCCGAGCATTTCAAGTGAACAGAATAGAGGAAACCCCTTGAAAAGAATGTACCTAAGAGCCTTTTAATGTAATAAGATGACTGTTTGGTTCTGTCCCTGGGGCCATGGGTGCGTGACACTTGATCCAACTTTACCCAGTCATTGCTTGGCTCTTGGGAATCTAGGGTGTGTGAATGACTAGCAGCGATGAGATTGTTTTACAGGTCTGGAGTTCAGAGAGTAATATATACAATGGTATGGTTCTCTTGACTGCTTGTGGAGCTGTATCATTCATACTGGGTTTCAGATTAGAGGGGTCTCTCTTGTGAGTAACTCATCTGATTTCTTACCAGAAGACATCTGAAAGTAGTGATAGCTGTTCTGATTGCCTTGGTGATCATTTCAGCAATTTTTTTTAAAAGTAAGTGAGTAAAATGCATTCTAAGACATGTGTGATGAATTAATTAAAATCACTGTAAAGTCTAGCTGGATTTAAATGCTATGTTTGAAATGCACTGGAGCATTAACATTCTACTGTCTTCCTATTAAATGTCTTGAAGCATTGTGAAGCCTAAATTAGATGAACCTGACGCATCCTTCCCTCCACACTCACCAAAGCAAAAACAGGTGTATAGAACTGCTACAGAGACAAGATAAATTATTGATATGAAGTACTGTACTGTATTGGACTTATTCTGTTTTATTGATTGTATTTGTATGTTTTTATCAGGTTGTAACCCCGCCTCAATTTATGATAAATTGCAGAAAAGGAATCGGATGTCAGTTAGTCCTTTGAATTAATGCTAGATAGTTGCATAGGTTTTTTTTTGGGGGGGGGGCTGGCTTACACTTGGAGTTCATACATCTTCAAAGAAAAAATGACTCCAAGAGCATGCAGTTGCTCAGCTTGAATGTCTACTCCACTTGGGTACTGGTAGCTTTTTCTTGCCAGCTCTTACCCCTTTGTGGCCACAATGGTGAGGTTAGTGACCTTTCCTCACTGCTTTCCCTGGTATAACCAAAAATACACAAGATTTTAAGATACTGGTTTTACCTCATATATTCAATTGGCCTAAATATTCCGTTTCTCATATGGATGCTAATGACTTACAGCTGTTAAGTACAGACACCATTTCTGTTGTCTAGATACTTCTTGCAAAAGCTGGTAGTGGCATGGTGGCATCTCTGTTACAGATCTGCTCCTGCTTCTCACATCCATGGTATAGAGTAGCTCACACACCAGGTTAGTTATCAAAATCCTCTACTTAGTGAGCGTAATGGATGGCCCAACTGCTACATATGTTTTTAGCCCAGGTCCTAGTTATGTTTTCATATGGAGGAAACTGTTTGGGGGCCTTCACTGATTAGCACATTGCACTATATTTCATACTGGCAAAGATCAGAGATTTATGTATTTAATAGCTTTTCTTCCATATGAGACCCAAAGTGGCATCTCTGGAAATGTTGAAGACATGGGGGGGAAACTGCTTTTTGTCTTCTGGTGGATTCAGGGGGGAAATTGGAATATATTTGATGTATTATTATTATTTTTTTAAAATTAAAGGCTTAATTTTGTTGAAGCAAAATTATGAATATGACCTATACTTAAAACAGAACTTCAGATTGCTACACTCTGAGTTTTCTGAACAGAGGTATCTAAGGGGCTATACAAACAGGCCAGAAGGACTGTGCTCTTCCTGACCTGACATCATCCTGTCTGAACAACACAGGCCAATAGCCCCAGGCCAGGGTTGGGCAGGTCAGACACAAATCTGGTGGATCCGGACCAATCTTGGCCCCAAAGGCCCTTAATTCAGTCTATGAAAAAGACCAGCTGTTCGCGGTGGAGTTTCTCTGAAACTCTGTCGCGACAGCCAGCAAACTGGATGGCCCTGCATACCCCTTACCTGGCCCTGCATCAACATCCTCTCTGAAGGTTCTAGTCATTGGCTTGTGACTCTGGAAGGTGGCTCATAACCATGTAGGTGTAGCCAGGCACCCCATTTCTGCCCTTACAGGCTGTGGCAGGAGCTTCAGAGTGAACATAATCACGGTGACTCCACATCACTGTAGTGGGCGGGCATATGAACATCCACCCATCACCATGTCAGCCTGGGGACTGAATCAGGTTGGAACCACAATCTCAGGAAGTCACTGATAAGGACTTATCTAGCAACCTATCTAGATATAACATTTAATTTACAGTTGAAAGTACTGAATACTTCAGTGTTATATTCCCACCACAAATAATGAATAGCTCCTTTATGCATCATTCATGAGGTTGGCAGGCCCCAACAGGTGCAGAAATGCATCTTGGATCTGAGTGCATGCACCAGAATTACCATTCTCTAATTCCGTGGATTTTCTTGTATACAAATTTTCTTATTGCCATGTTCCTGGCATTTTGAATGAATAAAAAAACCCTGTCTTAGAAAACATTGCATTCATTCCAAAAGTGAAAAATTTCATTGAAACATTCCCCCCCCCCAATGTTATCCAAGTTTCTATCCCTGCCCCCAACTGGGAAATTCAAAACTTGTCCAGTGGAGGACAGGGAAGTGGTTCTCCCTCCCTTAATTTTTCAGGGCTGTCATACCTCTACCAAAGATCTATATTCTGGTCTGATGCTTCCATTGTTGCCTTGGGCTGTATTGGTAATAGTAGAGGAGAGATGGCAGTACAGCAAATGGAAAAGCCCAGAAGAGCAGGAGACTGATGTAGAAACAGAATCAAAATAAGAGAACTTGAGATATATCTGTGGGAACTATGAGGTCAAGATGGCCTAACTCGGGAAACTTGTAAGACTACGACCTTTGAACAGTAATGCTGAATATAGTGGCTGCTTCCTCAAACCCTGTGAATGAGGACTGAAAACAGCTACTTGGAAGTCACTTCAACATAAAGATTACATCCAGAGAATGAAAGATTGATAGCCACAGGCTCAGCTTTCCTGTCAGGAGGACAGAGTGGCTTGACATATTCAGGAGGGCATCCATTTCAGGACTCATATATTATTGATCCAGTAGTTAGGTGCTGCTGGGAGACAGAGAATGGGGCGCTCGGAGAAAGCTAGGTCTACTCTTCTCACAAGTTGTCATATCTGCAAAAGGGTACTGGTTTGTAACGATATAAGGCATTTTTGCTCTATGTCATTTTTTTGCCCATTGGTGTCATCCAAACCATTGGTCATTCAGTCCACATGCCTGATTATGTCTCCATAGGGATGAGATACTAATTGTTTGTTTGTTTGCTCTCTGAAAACCTGCAGTGATATTAAACAAGACAACAAGCAGGAAAGTTAAGTCTGCCCTGGTCTTCTTTGCATAAATTATCCTGATTTTCTTGGAAAGAATCAAAACAAAAAGCAAAATAATAAAAAAACCTATAGCTTTCACTACTGTCAATTCTACCATGATTCCTTTGCCTCAGATATAGTTATTTACACATGCTGAAATCCATGTTCACCACCATGAAGAATAGTTTGCAGTTTATTAAGCAAAGAATTGAAGATTGTCATAATGCTGAATTCTGTATCTAATATCAAGTTAGAGCTATTTTCCAGTGGGTTTTTTAAAATGTCATCCATCCAGTTCCTTTCTTGTCATTGCTTTCTTAATGGCTTTTGCAAAACAGAACCCAACTGTCTACCTCTCTTCTTTCTCACTCATAAAGGGATGACTATATTTTATATAGTGCAGGAGGTACCATTTCATATTACCTTGGACCAAGAGAACAACTAATCCCATAGCAAGGGAAACAGATATTTCTTGAAAGTGTTAAAAGAATAATAAAATGCCAGAGACACAGAAGGAAAGAGATTGTTTGTGCTAAACTAGATAAAACTCCAAGGGCATCGCATGTAGTTAGCACACGAAACAGACTTGAAACTGCTGTGAACTGTGTTTTTGCCATAAGCAGACAGGAAGAAGAAGCAAGATCTGCAGATAGTCCGGGCTTCTTGATGCTTTGGATAGGTTCTTATGTCCAGAGCAGCTCCTTGCCCTGTTCTATGTCTAGTGGAAACGGAATACATTATATGTACCAGGATGTGTGTACAATACACTTAGTGAATGTTAACAAGTTAAAGACTTCAGAGTCTTTCATAAATCCCAGTTTTGGAGAAAAGTGGGCTATAAATCCCATAAATAAACAAATATTTCCGTGCAATAGTTGGATTTGAAAACCACTGCCAAATAGAGTGTGCATAGCCTTGGCTTTAAATTGCTTTGAATTGTGGAATTGATTGAAGGGGAGAGGAATGCTTGTTGTGTGCCTTCAAGTTGTTTCTGACTTACGGTGATCCTATGATGGGGTTTTCTTGGTAAGATTTGTTTACAGGATGTCTGCTGTTGTGTTCCCCTGAGGCTGAGAGAGTGTGACTTGCCCAAAGTCACCAAATGCATCTCAACTGTGTTGGCCCTCCTTATCAACTGATTTAAGCACCTACAGTTTGAAAATATTAAAAAAAAAACCTATACATTCCAAATAGCAAACCTTGATTATCCATTTTATATAAGGGACACCATTTTGCTATGCCATTGTATTTAGTGGGACTTGAGCATCCACGGATCTTGTTATCCATGGGGGGTCCTGAAACCAAAACCCAGGGGATAGCAAGGGCCCGATGTACTATGTCTTAATATGGTCACAATAATGGACAGGCTAAGCAATGGGCTTGACCTGCAAAGGTGATATTTTGATAGACTTTACAGGTGCTGGCCCACCTACTAGACAGTCTCTGTTTGTGCTTGCCACCTACCTCCTCTCTTCTTCAACATCTTCTGTCATGAATAGATGGCCTGGGAGATATACAGTCGGCCCTTCTTATACGTGGATTTTTTATACACGGATTCAAGCATACACGGTTTGAAAATGTTCCAAAAAAGGATAAATTTACCTTGATCTTCCATTTTTTATAAGGGACACCATTTTGCTATGTCATTATATTTAATGGGACTTGAGCATACACGGATTTTGTTATACACGGGGGATCTTGGAACCAAACCCCAGCGTATAACAAGGGTCCACTGTAGTAAATTTCTCTCTTGTTTCAGGAAAGAAACGAGTGGGAGAAAAACTCTTACTATCCCTTCTTATGAACATCTCAGTGTAAGTGCAGAGGATGTATGAAAGGAGGTAGTGGTTCTTGCACAGATGTTTGGGTAAATCATGTGGAGGCTTTCTGCTATTTATTGACTTCTCCAAGCCACGAAACAAGTGAGGGCTTAAGAGAGGATACATCTACTGCTAAGCATCATGTCTGCGACCAGAGTGAGGACTCCATTCCTGAAGTGATGGTGAATGGATTCCTGGATGCTTGTACAGTGTGGCCATGCTAACCATGGGCTTGCCATCTGCGGTTTGAGCTTCTGCGGACAGCAAGTCCCAGCTTTTTCAATGGATGCACTTACACGCAGTGGCATGAGCAGGAGCGCACGCTCTTTGAAAATAATGGGACTTAAGGTTCCGCATTTTTTGTGGCGCAGGTGGTCCCACGGGGGTGGGGGGGGTGAAACGGATCCCCTGCAGATAGCAAGGGCGCACTGTACTTCAGTTGACTGCTCATCTCCCATGTTTCACAGCTAATCTGTAAAAGTTTAAATGTTGGCTTTTTATAAAATGCAAAGGAAGCAAAATGTGTGTGTGTGTGTGTGTGTGTGTGTGTGAAACATTTGACATTGCAGGACAATAGTTTAGAAATGTGTTAGTCCAGCTTCCTCAGTCTAGTACCCTTCAGAAGTGTTGGACCACAACTCACATTTGGCCAGACTGGGTAGGGATCATGGAAGTTGTTGTGCAACACATCTGAAAGGCATCAAATGGGGGAAGCTGCTGTAGAAAAAAACTGGAAAAAGGCTCAGATAGTAAGTACTTGGAGGATGGGCAGGGCTTTATGTAAGTTGTGGTTTTTATGTCTTGCAGGACTTCCTGTCCCTCCCTATAAATTTCCTGTTCTCCGTTCTTTGGCCCTCATTTGATCGTTGGCTCCCAGCATTATCTACTCTACATTTACTGCTTTTTCTTCTGATGCAGTTCCTAACAGATTTTTAAACTGTTTGCAGATGGAGGACTTGGCTGCAGGGTCAAGAAGTACAGACGAACGTATAATTTATTACAAGAGACAAATCTGGGTTTTTGTCTTTCCACTTCCCTGCCCGGTTAGAAAGCATATGCTGTTTGTCTTTTGAGATGAATAGGGAACAAAGAGCAAGAGATACAGCCTCTGCTGGTGGCTGGAATTGATGAACCTGAGTAGTGCTGAGAGATGACTCTGGGAGCCTTTCAGAGCTTTCTTTACTAATAAGTGAAACTGCAATTGTCTCCTTTTGTAAATCAACTAAATTGGCTATCGGTGGAGCATTCACTCCGCACCTTTACAGATGGCATTGTGAGTTAAGTCTTTCCTTCAGAGGTTCTCTGTTACAAAGTCTGATTAAACTCTCCAGATTACAAAGGATGCTTGTAATGAGCACTTCCAGCACAATATTGGGAAGCTCAGATCTAGTAAGAGCCAAATAATTAATCCCTGCTAAACCCACACTTGGTATTTTGCAGAGCGGAAACTGTCTTTCTTAGAAATGACATTGAACTGTACAAACCTACAAAAGATGCTAGTGAGAAATGATTTACATGGCTGTTACAAGTATAGGTACAGGTACTAGTTTGAGCAGTAGGCTGTAGGACCAACATTTTACATTGCTTAATACACTAGATGATGAGAGGGCAGCACAGCTTAACAACACAGCAAACATTCTACATTGCTGAAGGATCCTATAAAAGAATCCATCTCTGAAAAATCAGTTAGAGGAGTCACTGTGTGACCGAGCAGAATGGAATGGAAAGCAGCTGGATGAATCATAGCATCATAGAATTGGAAGATACCCCCAAGGGACATCCAGTCTGCTGGTACTTCTCCTGTTCCTCAAGGATTTTCGAAGATTATTGCCTATAGTTTTGAGATTACTTCTACTAGTTCTTTCAATAATCTTGGATGTAGTTCATCTGGCCCTGGAGACTTGAATTTGTTTAGACTAGCCATGTATTCCTGTGCTACCTCTTTTCTCCTATTATGTGCTACATTTTCCCTACAGCATTATCTGCTCCATTTTCCCCAGGTTAAACACTGTTCTCTTTTTCAGAGAAGACCAATACAAAGAAGGTGTTCAGTAGCTGCCTTTTCTCTGTCCCCTATTAGCATTTTGTCATCTTCTGTGTGCAGCAGCACTACCATTTCCTTGCTCTTCCCTTTGCTATGGACATACCAAAAAAGTGTTGTTTTTAAACATCTCTAGCAAATCGGAGCTCATTCTGTGCTTTAACTTTTTTTACTTTCTTCCTACATATGCTGGCTATTTGTTTGAATTCCTCTTAGGAGTTTTTCCCTATTTTCCATCTTTTGTATATGATCCTTTTAAATCTTAGCTCCATTGAAAGTTTTTTTAGACATCCATCCTAGTTGATTTAGACACCTTCCATTTTTCCTCCTCATTGGAACAGTTTGAATTTGTGCCTTCAGTATGCCCTTTTGAGAAACTCCCATCTGTCCTGAACTCCTTTCTCTTTTAGTATTGCTGACTATGGGATCACACTCAGTATTTCCCTAAAATACCAGATTTCATCTATCTTAAAGTCTCACACTCATCTAAAAATCCCACCACTTCCACCCTTTTAATCAGATCATAACTGAAGGTTAGAATCAGCTCTAACATCATTCTCCTTGTTGCCTGCTTTGGACAATTCATTGGACCTGAAATTTTTGGCAGAGTTTGACTTCCAACAAATATCAAGATAGCTGAAATCTCCCATTACTACTACATCTCTCTTGGAGGTCTTTAAACAGAGGTTTGATGGCCATCTGTTGGGGATGCTTTGATTGTGAGTTCCTGCATAGCAACGGGTTGGACTGGATGGCCCTTGTGGTCTCTTCCAACTCTGTGATTCTGACTGTTTGGTCTTATATTTCAGGATGGCATCATCTAAGTCCTAAGTCTAGCTTGGAGGTCTGTAGTAGACCCTTCCCCACCTGCAATGGCATCCCTGTTTTTTCTCTTCCCCTTAATTTTTATCCAGATGTTCTCAGCCTGGCTTCCAAGATGGAGGTTTGTGTGGAAGGTGACATGCCCAGCTTTTTTTTTAATTACACAATCATATTAGTATTATCATTTATTATTTTTTATTTTTATTCACACATCCCCAGGGCCATTATATGGTATGTGGTGAGGCAGTCATTTTGGCTTGCATATGCATATATAGTGAATTCTTGATATCCACTGGGGTTCGGTTCCAGAACCCTTGTGGATTCCAAAATCTGTAGATGCTCAAGTCTCATTAAGTACAATGACACAATAATATGGTGTCCCTTATATAAAATGGCAGAATCAAGATTTGCATTTTGGATTTTTAAAAAATATACATTTTCTGACTTATAGACAATGAAATAGGAGTTTATTTTCTGAATACTTCAGTTTTTGACATGTATTATAAGATTTACAAGTGATTAAAAGGAAAAACGAAAACAAAAAATACAAATTACAGAGAAATATTTGGAAAAGAATTAGAAGTCCTTCTAAAATAAATAAATAAAATGATATATACTTTAAGAGATAAATTTAGGTAGATAAACAAGGTGAACTCAGCCGGGAAGCATTTTATGTTTTTGTGACTACGCAAAATAAACCTACTTAAATTTTTATGTATGTGTTGCAATTAATGTTTTGTTTGTAATGTCTGTTTTGTATTGTTTGTGTTTAATTTCCATATATTCAGGCCATGGATGGTTGAATCCGTGGGTACAGAATCTGTGGATATGGAGGGCAGACAATATAACATTTGCAGCGCCATTTGTGCCAGGCCACGGTGACCACACATGCCAGCCCCAATTTGGTCCTGAACTGGATCTCCAAAAAGAAGTGGATTTTTCTGCTTCTTTTGGGCTGGTTCTTTTTGGAAGATGCAGTGTTGGCGTGGCTTCTAGGTGCATTTAGGGCACGCGTCTTCTAAACACTACACCCAGAATGTAACTCGAAACGGCATCATTTGCCCCATCTGTTTCAGGCCTCAATTTATTTTAGCATTACTTTGATCATAGATTACAGATTAGATTGTAAACTATGAAAGCTCACACTATCATAAATCTCTCAGTCTTGAAGATGATGAAGGGTTCTATGTATATACACTACTATTCTACCATCATGCACAAAAAAAGGTCTGGAATACAAGCAGCCTCATTTTTCTGAGGGGGGTTACAATGGGTCTGTAAGACATTATTGCCCTAGGAATAATTCTCGCTTGCTGCCCCTTACTCCTGGAACCTTCTTCCCCCACATATACACCTCATCACTTCTCTGCCCAGTTTCAAAACTGAATTAAAGACTATACAGTATTGTTTAGAGAAGCATTCCCAGAGGTGAGCCCCTCTCTGACCCAGGAAGCCTCCTTCTAACCATCCATCAAGAAGCCAAGCCCTTCCTCCAGTCCATCTGCCTTGGTCCAGGCCTCGGAGGTGGAGAAGATCTGCTGGACCTGATCCTATTCCCCACCACCACTCCCTTCTCCTTTTGTGTCGTGTCTTTTAGATTGTAAGCCTGAGGGCAGGGAACCGTCTGACTTAAAAAAAAAAATTATGTACAGCGCTGTGTAAACTTACAGCGCTTTATAAATAAAGGTTAATAATAATAATAATAATAATAATAATAATAATAATAATAATAGGAAAATATGGATCCATAGGTCTCCAGGAAGTGAAATTTCATGCCTCCGTTTCTCAGCTCCACAACCCAGATTGGCACCTTTGAAAAAATCATAAGAAAAACGTCTTTAATAATAATAATATTCGACCTGAGGTGGTGATGCTGTCCTATCAGATCTCTCCTCTGTCACTGTGGCTTGATCACAGCCCAAAGAAGGAGGTATGTGTTTGTCAATGCCATAAAAAGGAGCCTTTTCACAGTACACAATTATTGCACTATATTCTGCTTTAATTGCCATGGCAACATCATGTGAAATCCTAGGAGTTGCAGATTAGAGAGTGGCATTTAGATTGATCAGTCATAGAGCTCTAATACCTCAAAAGACTACAAATTCCAGGATTCCATAGGTTATTTCCATGACAGTTAAAGTAGAATATAGGGCTATAATTGCATAGGGTGAAACAGCCCCAGACCGGACAAGTCTTTGATCCAGCTTTGGAACAAACTGTCCCACCCATGGTCCCATTTGTGTCTGCTAGCAATTGGTATACAGAAGTATAGTACCTCTGGCATTGGATATACTATAGAGCCATCATGATTAGTTGTCAGTGGTAGCCCCATCCTTTGTGTCATCCCCTTTTAAACCCATCCTAGATGTATATGTGTGGCACTTTGAAGGCACTGTGTGAACAGAAAGTGTGTGTGTATGTGGTGTGTGTAGACACAAATACAGTTGGATAGGAGCACATATAAGGCTTTCTTTTAAAAGGCTTGTATGGATAATAGAAAATTTACATCAATAAAGGTGCATTTGGATTTCTTTTCTGTATTTTTTGCTAAGCATATGTAATTCAGGTATATTAAGTCAGCCCCAAGCAGACTTTGGGATCAACCTGATATGCAGTGCTCTGTGGCTATTTAGAATAATAATAATAATAATAATTATAATTATAATTATAATTATAATTTATATTTTCCCACCTCTCCTGGGTGGATTGAGGCGGGATTACAACATAGTATAAAATATAATAGAGTTAGATACAAATCATGCCAACAAGTTCCTAAAATACATACTGGGAAACAATGGACATTAGATCTTCATGTCTACCATTTCCTGTTTCGGTTGCTGCCATAGTTGAAAGAATTCAAGCAAGATAGGGTGTGAACCTGGGTGATCAGGTATGGCCAAGCTCTCTCAATAACCCCATAATCCCAGAAGGTGCCACATCCAAATGTGCAAAGCATTAATACCTTATATGGATGTAGCTTTGATTGCCAACTGTAGGCAGAACATGGGAAAGGGTAGAAGTACTGGATTCTCCAAATCTTTTCCACAAACAGCTATTGTTGTTACTTCTTCAAGACTCCCTGTCCTCCACTGCTCTGCCTGATTCCTGCAACCCAATACCCGTGATCTCCTTAACAGAGTCCATCCATCTAGTATGTGGTTTTCCTCTCTTCCTACTTCCCTCCACCTTTCCCAGCATTATTGTTTTTTCCAATGAGTCCTCCCTTCTCATGATGTGTCTGAAGTACGACAGGCTCACTTTGGCCATCTTGGATTCCAGGGAGATTTCTAACTCGATCTGCTCCAGGACCCATTTGTTAGTTCGTTTGGCTGTCCATGGGATCCTCTAGATCAGGGGTAGGCAACCCTTTTGAGCCGGGGGCCGGGTTGCTGTCCCTCAGACAACTGGGGGGCCGAAGCCAAAAAATAAATAAATAATTTTTTTAAAAAAAAATTAAATATATAAATAAACCAGGACAAATGTAGGACAAAATTTTCAAATGGAAGACACTTTTTTTAAAAAAAAATGGAGGACACGCGAAAAAATTTGCTGATTTTTTTTAAAATGTTAATATAAATGCATGTTTCTGAGGCTTCTATAGACAATTGCCCCCCAAAGGCCCCGGCGGCAATTGGCGGCAGGACCGGGCTGGGGCCGGTCCCAAGGCCTCGCCGGGCCGCATCCGGCCCACGGGCTGCAGGTTGCCTACCCCTGCTCTAGATTCTTCTCCAGCACCACATCTCAGATGAATGGATTTTCTTCCTATCTTCTTTCTTAACTGTCCAGCTCCCACATCTATACATGGTAATAGGGAATACAGTGGCTTGTATGATTCTAATTTTTGTGCTCAGTTGTATATCTTTGCATTTTATAATACTTTCTAGTTCTTTTGTAGCCACCTTCCCCATGCTTAATCTTCTGATTTCCTGACTGCACCCCCCCCCTCCCCATTTCAATGTTTGGGAAACTCTTTTACTATTTGTATTTCTTCATTGTTTAGGTTGAACTTGTGAGGGTCCTCGCTGGTCATTACTGTATTTTTGTTTGCATTTTATAATCTTTTCTAGCTTGTTGAAGGAACCCTGGTGGTGCAGTGGTTAAATGCCTGTACTGCAGCCACTCATTAAACCATGAGGTTGTGAGTTCAATATCAGCAAAAGGGGTCAAATTTGACGCAGGCCTGCATCCTCTGAGGTCGCTAAAATGAGTACCCAGATTGTTAGGGGCAATTAGCTTACACTTGTAAACTGCTTAGACACTGTTAGTTCAGTATGAAGTGATATATAAATGAAGCTGTTTGTTTGTTTATTTGTTTGTTTCCTTTATGTTCAACATTAAGCCTGCCTTTCCACTTTCTTCTTTGATCTTCCTTAGTAGATGTTCCAGGTCTTTGATGTTTTCTGCTAGTACAGTGGTACCTCGGGATACGAAATACCCAGGTTACGAATTTTTCGGGATACGAAAAAATCCCATAGGGATTTATTGTTTCGGGTTACGAAAGTTTTTTCGGGTTACGAAAAAACTCCGGCGCTATTTTAAATGGAGCCGCGGCGGAGCCGCGGCTTTTTCCCCATTAGCGCCTATGGGTTTTCGGCTTACGAAGGCTTTTCGGGTTACGAAAGCGGCCGCGGAACAAATTATTTTCGTAACCCGAGGCACCACTGTACTATGGTGTCATCTGCATATCTTAGATTGCTGATATTCCTTCCTCCTATTTTCACTCCTCCTTCTTCTGTGTCCAAGTCTGCTTTTCTTATAATATGTTTTGCATACAAGTTGAACAGATAGGGTGAAAAGATGCAGCCTTGTGTGACCCCTTTGCCAATTGGGAACTACACTGGTCCCCCGGGTTACGAAATACCCAGGTTACGAAATTTTCGGGATACGAATAAATCCCATAGGGATTTATTGTTTCGGCTTACAAAGGTTTTTTCGGGTTACGAAAAAACCCCGGCGCTGTTTTAAATGGAGCCGCGGCACAGCCGCGGCTTTTTCCCCATTAGCGCCTATGGGCTATTCGGCTTACGAAGTATCCCGGGTTACGAAAGCGGCGGCGGAACGAATTAATTTCGTAACCCGGGGTACCAGTGTATTCTGTTTCTCTGTGTTCTGTTCTGACAGTAGCCTCTTGTCCTGAGTACAGATTCCTCATCAGGACTGTGTGTTGGCACTACCATGTCTTTAAGGGGCCTTTCATGATCTCTGCAATCAAAGACTTTGGTATAGTCTATAAAGTACATTCTGATTTTCATTTGGAACTCCCTGCTATACTCCATTAGCCATCGTATATTTGCAATGTGGTCCCTAGTGCCTCTTCCTTTCCTGAATCCTGCTTGAACCTCTGGGATTTCTCTCTCCATTTATGTCTGTTATCAATGTTGCAGAATTTTGAGTATAAGTTTGCTTTCATGGGAGATCAGTGCTATGATCCTATAGTTACTGCAGTCTCTTGTGTCTCCCTTTTTGTAGATGAGGATATATATTGATTGCTTCCAATCTGTTGGCCATCATTTTGCTTTCCATATCTGTTGACATATGTTGCTTAGCACTAGAGTTGACTCTGTCAATGTGGATTGCAACAGTTCAAACAGCTGGCAGGTGTCATATTTGTTTTTCAGCCCTGAAAGAGTTGGCAGGATTCAGCTCGCCCTATTGATCTTGAAACATTTCTCAGCAAACATGGTAAATGATGCAGTGACCTGGTACAGAGCTATATCATGGTTTGCAAGTGGTCAGCTGATCAGGATCCCACTTAATTAGGGTTTGAATCCCTGAATCAGATCTGGCTTAAGGTGCAAACTTGTTTGGATTACAATTCCAGGAATTGCATAGGAGAAGAACACATATTCCCAGAACTGATATCCTGATTTCTAAGCCAGTGTCAGTGGAGATTCAGTATGATGTTGACACTAGGTCAATGTCACCATCTCTCTTTGTACAGAATCCAGACTGCACAGATCTAGAAATCAGATGTTATTCAGCTCCATCTTATGTATATTAAATATACATTAATTTAAAAAGATATGCAACTGAGCACAAAAGTTAGAATTGTCCAAGCCATCATATTTCTCATCACCATGTACGGATGTGAGAGCTGGACAGTAAAAGAAGGAAAATCAACAGATTTGGGATGTGGTACAGGAGAAGAGTTCTTAGGACAGTCAAAAAGACTTGGAATAGATTAAGCCAGAGATCTCCTTAGACACAAGGTGATTAAACTGAGACTTACGTAGTTTGGCTATATAATGGGAAGACACGGATAACTGGAAAAAACAATAATGCTAGGAAATGTACAGAGTAGAAGGAGAGGAAGACCACATGCCAAATGGACTGACTCAATCAGTGAGACATAGGCATAGGTTTTTGGGAACTAAGTAGAGAAGTAGAGGATAGGGGTACTTGGAGGTGTCTAATCCACAGTCGCCATGAGTCAAGATTGACTCAAGGATAGATAGCAACAACAACAATATAATATATTTATTATTAGTTTTATTGTGATTAGATAGTGAAATAAATGGTGTCCATGTGCCTGTAATGCCTTTTGGCTCATTTATCTGTTATTCTTAAGTGTTCTCTAGTGAAATAAATGCTGTCTTGCACAATATGATTCCTACTTGCTAACTCAAGTCCAAGTATTGTGTGCCCATGTTTGGTAAAAGGGATGAGAACATTTGGAGAATGACACAATCTTCAACCAAAGCTGCTCAGATCCTTGCTGTTGTACATCAAGGGAACTTTGTTTTTGTTTGTAACAAATCACCAGCAGACTTTGACATGGCAGAGTCTGCCCGCCTCTGAGGGCTCAGATGGTTGCCATTCTTTCAGGTTCATAGCAGATTATCCTTGACGGGTCAAAGTAGGACAGGCAGAGGGTAAATGCCAGAGCAGCTCCAGTTCCGATTCCTATAAATGTCTATGTTCCTTTGCATGGCAGTCTGGTGGGCAGAGGTCACATGCTTCAGGATGGATCGTCTAAAGGGAAACACAGTCAAGTCACAGCCTGAGTGAAAACAGAGTTGCTTCTGCCCATCATCACTACCACCCTTTCCTTTAGTCCTTTCCCCTGCTTTGTATATACCTCGGGATACACTGTATATTTAATAACCTGTCACCTGAGACCACCCGCCTTTGCAGGCCAAAGTTTCTGCTAAATTTGGGATATTATGTTCACCCAAGCCAAGTATCAAGTTCTCTGGGTCACATGTGTTTCCAGCCAGTATTTAACTCTGAAACTTCTGTGAGAGTCCATACTTCACTATACAGCGTCTGTTAGTAGAAGTGAAATTACCTTTTTGGGGAAAAATTGTTCTTGCCATCCTTTTCTTTTCTTTTTCTTTCCCCCACACTAATTTGTCTTGTGTCAAAGAGTGGAATAACATTTGGGTTGCCTTTTCAAATCCTGATCAACATGTTTCTGATTCTTTTAGCCACTACGGAATTAAAAGATTTTTTTTGCCAAGGCTCGGAATGGTTCGATCCGCCTCATCAAGATAGTCATTGAAGATGGTAAGTTTATATTAATCTAGTTTCTTTCCACCAGCTTCTTTCTTTCCTCTGCACTTTGTCAAATTTTGTCACTATCTGACTTGGACATCACAAAAAGTACCCAGGGAAGCTGGTAGAAGCTGCTGAAATGTAGTGGCATGATATGGAAGCAACACAGCTGTAGCCTGAAAGGATCAAGAGATATTCTTATTTGGTATCTGTCTGCCCTGCCCAATTTTGCAGAGGAATCTCTGTGAGACACATTATGAAGGCCTTTGTCTTTTAAACATTTGTTCCCATGAATATCCTTAGTTGGTGGGATTTGATTAGGCTGATGTTGCCATGTATAATAATGGTGCTGCTAGAAAACCGTGTCGTCGTCATCATCATCATTATCATCATTTTGGCAGCTATACAATTGATTGTTCTGTTTTCCAAGGTCAGTGTTCTACCCTTGCAATGACTAGGTGGGGACATTTTGCATGGGGAGCAGGTATAGTATCCCACTTGCAATACTATACTATGCATGTCTACTCAAATGAAAGTCTCATTGACTTCAGTAAAGGTTTTGCTGCCAGAAAGAGTAATCCCTAACAGGTGTTTAGGTTTTTCATGTGAAACTCTTGAAAGAAATCCCTAAGCCAAAAAGTTGGGTCGGCTCCTATGTAGGTCTAAAACACACTGCAGAAAAAAATCCAGTTTGAGACCACTTTAATTGCCCTGGCTCAGTGTTAGGGAATTCTGGGAACTGTAGTTTATTGTAGCATCAGGATTCTGACAGTGGAAGCTAAATGTCTCACAAAACAACAATACAGTACCCAGAATTCCTTAGCATTGAGCCAGGGCAGATAAAGTGGTCTGAAACTGGATTATTTCTGCAGTGCGTTTTGGATGATAGTCTACAAAAATGCATGTAAACATAGGAAGAGTCTTACCAGATCAGACATATCCATTGCATCCCTTCAGATTTTTTTTTGGGGGGGGGGGGGGGAACAGCTCAGAATTCTATCAAGTGCTTTTTCCTGGGAATATCTAATTACAGATCACACGTTGGTTTTTTAACAGTTGGTTAATTGATTTACCAAATGTAATCATGTTTAGGTGAAAGCTAGAGCTCTTCTCCTTCTGTGTCATGCTATTTTCTTTGGTGGTAAAATATTTTGGTGGAAGGAACTTTCATTCATGGGAACTTCCCAATTTGAGGTGATATAGCTCTGTCACAAGTTTCTCTCCTCAATGATACATTTATGTTTTTATTTTCCAATCAATTCTTCATTACAGTTCAGAAAAATTACGTTTTTGGCCTAAAGCCCCAGAATCTAGCCAACATACTGTCTGGAGTAGGAGGGTTCTACTTGGAATTCAAGAAAGGAAATTTTCTAAGCTCTGTCCTTTGCTTTTTGTCTTGTTCTTCCTGAAGAATGCTATTTGGCATTTTCCACATCCCATCCTCCACTCCAGGAGGATGACTCTATGGTGGTGAATAGGTTGGTGGAAGGCCGGTGAAGTTAGTCAGGGTGGGGGTTTTCAAGAAGATGCTTAGATTCATCTGTAGTACAACATTCATTTTCCAGATATGTAAATTGTCTTACAACTAGTTGTCTCCAAAGTTCTGTTTCATTGCTTTCTGGAAATGTAAACTTCACATTAAGTATCCATGTTGTTGACTTTGGTTGTTTCCAAACTAGAAATGGGTGAATTTGTTAATTTTGGTTTTTTACCCTTTCTCATTTTTGGTCTTAAATTCTTATTAATCATTTTTATTTCAATTTGCATTTTTTTGCAAAAAAATGATTGCATGGATATTCATATGCATGTTCATGCATATTTCTCCTAGTATGCATAGTTTGAACGGTTGAACCCAAAGGGTGCTCAGCAATGTCTCCTCTTCATCCTGGAAAGAAGTGACCAGTGGGATGACAGGGTTCTGTCCTGGGCCAGGTGCTATTCAACATCTTTGTCAATGACTTGGATGAAATAATAGACACCAAATTAGGAGGGGTGTATACAGATCAAAATTGTGGATCAAAATTCAAAATGACCGTAATAGATTAGAAAACTGGGCTAAAACTAACAAAATGAACTTCATCAGGGACAAATGTAAAGTACTGCATTTAAAGAGAAAAAATGAAATGCATAGATATAGGATGGAGAACATCTGGTTTAACAGCAGTATATGTGAAAGGGATCTAGGACTCCTAGTAGACCACAAGTTGAACATTAGTCAACAGTGTGATGCAGCAGCTAGAAAGCCCAATACTATTTTAGGCTGTATCAATAGAGGTATAGTGTCTAGATCAAGGAAAGTAATAGTGCCATTCTATTCTGCTTTGGTCACCTCTCACCCAGAATATTGTGTCCAGATCTGGGCACCACGATTCAAAGAGGATGTTGAGAAACTGGAGCTGGAGGGTGACTAAAATGGTGAAAGGTCTGGAAACCATGCCCTGTGAGGAGAGACTTAGGGAACTGGGTATGTTTAGATTGGAGAAGAGATGGTTAAGAGGTGATATAATAGCCCCATTTAAGTATTTGAAGGGATGACATATTAAGGATGCAGCAAGCTTGTTTTCTGCTGCTCCAGAAAATAGAACCCGGAACAATGGAGGCAAGCGACAGAAAAAGAGATTCTGCCTCAACATTAGGAGGAACTTCCTGACAGGAAGAGCTCTTTGACAGTGGAACACACTCCCTCAGAGTGTAGTAAAGTCTCCTTCTTTGGAGGTCTTTAAGCAGAGGCTGGATGGCCATTTGTCTGGGATGCTTTGGATGTAAGTTCCTGCATGGCAGGGGGTTGGACCGGATGGCCCTTGTGGTCTCTTCCAACTCTGTGATTCTGTGATTCTCTGATCCTACTGCAAGCCTTGGCCTTGAGAAGGTTATACAAAATCTGACTGTAGTTCTGAGAATAGAACTTTCCAAAGAGACCAGTGGAAGCCGAGTTAATCATCATGTATGGAAAAGCCAGGAGGGTAATTCATGATCTTTAAAAAGATTATACCTCATAAGAAGCTTGCAAGAATGAATCCAGATGCATGAAGCATATCCTGACTTTTCATTATAGCTGATTCAATGTTAGTCTATTTAGAACTAGTTGGATATATTTCTATGAATGCAATGTAAGAAGTGCTCTTCGTCATTAGTGAATGAGATATTTTTATCTATATGACGTGTGGCTTTAAAATGGGAAGGCCTATGGGGAACCTACATAAAATAAATTTAAATCTTGAATCTTTTTAATTCCTATATTTGGTGAACTAAGGAGAACGTGGTAGAGAGAAAAAAGTTAGATTGTTTCACGAGTCTACTCCTAGTTGTATGGAAAGAGGAAGATGGCAGAAAAGCTTCTTTTATTGTTGTGTGATGGTTTTGACCTTCAGGTATTAATGATCTCTGATCTGCTCTGAACTGTTGTTGAAACAACAGGATAACAGTTGGCATGAGAAGTTCATTGACTCCATTTTAATAAAAAAAATTGATTCTTTTAATGTACATATTTAAGCACTGTCTTGGAAGTGCTTCAGGTATATATGTTTGTCTGTAAGAATGCAGTATATATATTGATGAGGGAAGAAAATATTTTTCCCATGTCCAGATATGAATGCCCAGTGGGGAGGAATGGAACAGTTTTTCCCTTTTTAGAAAAAAGCCTCCCCATCCCAAAAGGAGGAAAAGGTGTTCGTTCATATGTTTACTTCCCCAAAATTATTCCCGTAAAAACAAGAAGACTTTTATGGAAGACTATGTGCAGTATCAGACATATGCAATTCCTGATCTTGGTTTTCTTTCCTCAATCCTTCTTATGAGAATGGTTACTTTATGTATAACATGGTGAGCTAGAAAAGAGAAAATAATTTTCTTTGTTTTACTAATGTTGATGGTTTCTTCTACTTTATGGTGTGTGTGTTTTTTGCCTTCTAGTAAATTTGCAAATCCACAGAGGTTCCTTAAAGTTCAGATATATCCTACAGTTCAGGACTTTGTAGCTCCATTTGTAAACAATAACAAATTTTAACAAGCAAATTAAATTGGTAATGTTTGAATAAATGTTATTTTAAATATATCAAGCATGATAATTTATTCTAGGGATAAATACCCTAAAGGTACAAGATCCCATCTGATCTTGGAAACTAAGCAGGGTGAGCTCTGGTTAGTACTTGTGTTGTGAGCCACTTTGATTGTCTCATCACAGAAAAGCGAGATAAAAATAAAGGTTTTATTTATTACTGTTATTTACTTGGATTGGACACCGCCAAGGAATACCAGGTGCTGTAGGCTATACACTCTGTACATGGTCTGAAAATATTTTTAAAATATATAAATTCCAAAAAGCAAACTTTGATTTTGCCTTTTTATGCAAGGAACACCATCTTACGGTGTCATTGTATTTAATGGAACTTGAGTATCCATGGATTTTGGTATCCATGGAGGGTTCTGAAACCAAACCCCAGTGGATACCAAGGGCCCATTTTATTTCAGAGGAAGGAGCTGGGAAAACCACTTCATTGCCTAAGAAAATGCTACAAAATTTGTAGGGTCACCATAAGTAAACAGGCAATTTGAAGGCACACAAACACACACATGATAATTATGCCAAAACAAATTATACATAATGCATTTTTGTTACTAAAGAAACAAAGTGTCTTTCACTGTATAAAGGTAGATAATATTATTATTATTAATAATAATATTTTAATAATATTAATTTATTAAAATAATAATTGTTAAGCTGCTCTGAGAGCCATTAGGGCTGATGGGTGGGGTATAAATAATGTAAATAATAATAATAATAACAGTTTTTTTTCCTTTTATGTTTTCAAAATATCCAGAAACATTACATCCTTACATACACTAAAGCAGGGGTAGGCAACCGTTTTGAACCGGGGGCTGGGTTGCTGTCCCTCAGACAACTGGGGGGCCGAAGCCAATAAATAAATAAATAAATAATCTTTACAAAATTAAATAAATAAATAAACCTGGACAAATGTAGGACAACATTTTCAAATGGTGGACACTTTTTTTAAAAAAAAGTGGAGGACACGCAAAAAAAAATTGCTGATTTTTTAAAAAAATGTTAATATAAATGCATGTTTCTGAGGCGTCTATAGACAATTGCCCCCCTTGCCCCTGCGCGCGACAGGCCAAAGGCCCTGGCGGCAATCGGCGGCAGGACCGGGCTGGGGCCGGTCCCAAGGCCTCGCTGGGCCGTATCCATCCCGCGGGCCACAGGTTGCCTACCCCTGCACTAAAGGCACCAGATCCCATCTGATCTTGGAATCTAAGCGGGATCAGCCCTGGTTAGCACTGGATGGGAGACTACCAAGGATCAGCATCTGCAATAGCTATTTCAGAGAAATGAACTCTGAGTACTCCTTGCCTAAGAAAACCCTATGAAATTCATGAGGTTGCCATAATTGAAGGCATGCGCAGAAGCGCGCATACCCCCGTGTCCCTTATATATGTCCCTCTTGTGTATCAATATGGAGCTTGTAATAATGAAGGTGTCAATCCACGAATGTACCTTACAAGAGTATGCAGTTATTTTCATATTGTTATGTGACTAGTGTGCCCTGTGTTATTGTATCAAGCTAAAGCGTCCCCCAAGTTCTGTAAGGATACATGTGGTCCTGGGGGGGCTTGCGGCCTCATAGGTTGTTGCTGATATCTGCTCCCAATAGGCCTGGTGGTCATGCCCTTAAGACAACCACATATTTGTCCAGTAGTGGAAAGGAGACTATCTGTGCATTGGTCTACTTATATAGAGTTTCTCCCACTGACTGGGCATATTCAGGCTAGGGGATGAGCCAACCCACAAGATCCTCGGAGCGCTCCAGACATTGGTTGAGTGCCAAGGAAGAATAATTTTCAATGTAAACCTTTCTCCTTTCCATTCCTAGTGCCCCTGCTGCTCCATTTCACCTGCTTTCTGACTCTGCCTAAGCCACGTGAGCCTTTAGATGTTTTTCCTGTCTTTGCCTCTGATGTGTTTTGTTTTGTTAGGGCAGCCTCTAATGATAGGAAACCCTGTCTTTAGGAAGTGATCTGAAAATGATGTTGATGTACATTAGGAGCTACAGGTTGACCCTCTCTAGAGTGTGTCATTGAGATTTTCAAAGTAATTTCCATTTTCTCACAGAGTGTGTTCAAGGAAATAAGGTGCTTCAGCAAAACACAATAGCTATCCTAACAATAAGAGAAGGCACTCTGATAGAATGGTTTGTATGAGATGAGGCTCTATCGGCTGCTTGGCTGGGGAAAAAAACACATGCATATTTCCATCCTTTGAAGGATTGGAAATGAAAACAACATTTTAGTTCTTTCTATGACTTGGCTGGAAGGAAGTGTTGATCTTTTGTGTCATCCTAAAACACAGTTCAGTAATATCTCTGATCACAAGTTTCACAGTTCTTGAACTCTTGTTGGACTGCATATTCCAGGAGCTCTAGCCAGCACAGCCAGTATTGATGAATGCTGGGAGTTGCAGTTCAGTAATATTTGGAAGGCTGCATTATTCTCAGTTGGATAGTACATTGGTTTCTTAAGAGACTCACCATATGTGAATGGATCAGATAAGATGTTCAGCTAAATAGTTAATACTGTGGAGCCTATGCCTATATTATTTATTTATACCCTGCTTTCTCCCCAAAATTGGGACTCAAGGTGGCAAGGAATTGGATGAGCCAGTAACCTGTGTATTGAGAACACCGCCATTCATTTGAAAATTTCAGTTCTCTGTCTCTGCATATTTTGTTTCTCAGAATTTTTTTACTATACAAGTAATTAGGATTAATGTTTTGGTCTGAGATGATTTTGGTAAATATGTGACTTTGGATGTCACCACAATGTGTGTATAAGTGTGAATCGGGGAGAAGCTAGGCATAGAAAAACAAGAAATGGAATGTATAAACACTGCAATACACAGGGTGAGCAAGCTCAAGTGGACAGGAATGGGACATTTTGAGTCAGATAATTACACAGTACTGTGGGCCCTCCATATTCGCTGGGGTTAGGAGCACAGCACCCCTGTGAAAGTGCAAAAAACGTGAATAAAAAAAAATTTTTTTTCCAAGTCCCATTAAATACAAAGGCATAGTAAAATGGTGTCCCTTATATAAAATGGAAAATCAAGGTTTGCTATTTGGAATTTATACTTTTGCGGAATATTTTCAAGCCATGGATGCTTGACTCCATGGATAAAAAATATGTGGATAAGGAGGGCAGACTGTATCCTTCAAACAGCCCAAATTTGATAGTTGGACAATTTGGTCTAGGGTCAAAAAATGAGACAAGACACCAGCTGACTGAATTTTGCAGGGTCAACAGTTTCTTCATTGCAAACATATCCTTCAGACAACCCAAATGGCAACCACATGAATTTCATAATCCGAAGCTGAAGATGGAGAAGCTCCATTCTCTGTGTGAGAGCAAGACCAGGAACAGATTATGGCACAGACCATAAACTACTAATACCAAAAGTTAAGAGTAAGCTGAAACTGCAAACTCAGGTTTACAATTGAACATTAAGAAAACAAAAATAATGACCATATATGATTTACATGACTTTAAAGGAAATGATGAAGACTTAGAAATAGTGTCAAGATTTTCCATACGTTGGCTCAGTCATTAATCAGAGCAGAGACTGCAGTCAAGAAATCAGAAGAAGGCTAGGAATTGGAAAGGCAGCTATGAAGGAACTAGACAAGATCCTGAAGTGTAAAGATGCTATATATCACTGAATGTTAAAATTAGGATATTCCATGCCATTATATTTCCCATTTTCTCTGCATGGCTGTGAAAGCTGGACAGTGAAGAAAGCTGATAAGAAGAAAATCAACTCATTTCAAATATGGTGCTGGAGAAGAGTTCTGTGGATATTGTAAACTGTTAAGAAGACAAATAAATGTGTCCTATAGCAAATAAGGCCTGAGCTCTTCTTAGAAGCCAAGATGACTAAACTGGGACTGTTGTACTTTGGACATATCATAAGAAGACATGACTCACTAGAAAGGATTATAATGCTTGGTAAGGTGTAGGGCAATAGGAAGAGAGGGGGACCACAGTACAGGTGGATCTACTCAATGAAGGAAGACATGGCCCTGAGTCTGTAAGACCTGTGCAGGCCATTGAGAATCGGGTGACAGAGATATCTCATTCACAGAGACTTGAAGTTGACTTGTAGGCAGCTAACAACAGCAAATACATGGCCAGATGCATGCAACACATTGTTGGCAAATTATCCGTAGAGGAGAGTCTGCACCTGAGCCTGAGAAAGCAGTGGAGAATATGTGCACTTCCAGATGATGTTGGATTGCAGCACCTGGCAGCCTCAGCTACCAGTAGTGAGAGGCAATGGGAGTTGCAGTCCCTCAATAGCTGTAGGGCCGCATATCCCACATCTCCAAGCTAACACTTTTTTCCTCATCCTGATACAAAGGGAACATAACACATCAAAGTTGTCTGAGCATCGATGGAAGAAATTCTTCCTCATAGTTAATTAAACACAATCCCGTCTTTGTAGTACTGTAGTTTTATGGCTGGATTTTCAGGTTCCACACCCTCTGCCCATGGGCCTAGCACAGAATAACGTTTGTTATTTCTAATCTGTTCACTTAAAAAAATTAATCTCTGTTCATTAACATCTCTTTGACTCACAAAGCCAGGGTGTGTCCACAACAATAAAGCCTTTTCTGCAGTTGCCGATGGAAAGCACTGTGGTGCCAAATTTTAAAAAAAATACATTACTGTACATTTGTAGATTAAGGTGATTCACAAATGCCTTTTCTGATTCTGATGAAGAACTGAGTCAAAACTTAAGTTTAGTTTTTTGTTTTGCATTCCACCCAAGAAAAAGAATACATTTTCTGAAGTGTGGAGTTGGGGTGAGAGAAGATGCCAGTACTTGGGCATCAAGTTACAGTGATAACTCAAAGTGATTGAAGGAAGTATATTAAATTCCAGGAGGCAATTCACCACTTTGGTTTTGAAAGTGCTGAGCCATCTGGCCAGAAAAAGCCAATCTGAGCTGTGATTGTTAAAGGCGAAGCTCAAGTGCTATCAGTAGTATTAGAAAAAGAAAGTGAGAGTGAATCTATGTGCAGGATTGTCACTCCAACCCTCCCCTCCAGTTAGCAGACTCACAGATTTTTTTAAAAATTGGTTCATGTTCCTTGAACATGTTTAACTGATTACTGACATACTTTTTATCCTGATTGGCACAAGTCTCTTGCTCTTCTGCTATTCTCCACTTTTCAGCACACACTCAAAAAGAGTTCAGCAAATCTGGCTTTAAAATGTGATGTCTTCTACACAATTTTGTTTTTTTTCAGTTTAGTCTAGTTAACTCAGAATACAATTTCTCCACTCCCAAAGTCTGTCCAGGAAGAAAGCACTCATTTTGGCTTAATCTTCCAATTTTTCCCTTCTGCAGAACACAGGAATGGTGAACAATATACTTTTAATATGAAGAATGGTCTCCTTTTGACTGTTGATCAACTTGAAAGCACATTCACACACAGAAGTTTAGCTGTTTCCTTTGAGCACCTCTATCTTATGACTAAACCAGAAATCAGGTGGCATTGTTAGCGAATGTAAAAATGCCTGCACATTTAGAGCAGCATTATAGAATAATAGACTCATAGAGCTGGAGGGGACCACAAGGGCCATGTAAGTTCAACCCCCTGTCATGCACAGTTAATGTGTAACAGGAAAGAACTGTTGGACTAGTCAATGCTGACCCCAAGCACTCTGCTGTTAACCTCTTTTGCTATTGCAGCATGTAATTCTAAGCCATAATTTAGTACAGGGCAACCTGTGGCCCTCAGACTCATCTCATGCGCTTTTGGGCCTAATTTAAAAAATCCTGTGGAGGTAGTCAGTTCTGGGGTCCACAAGAGTGATCTCTTTATTCCCCAATAAGCTGTCAGGTGGTGGAGGGGAAGAGGGAGGAAAGTTGGGGATGATGCAGTGACTGAAAGTAAAGGGTGGTCTCTCCTACTTTGAGCTCTTGTCTTGTCCACCACTGCCTTCAGCCTCACTTAGTGCCTAGCCTGTGGCTCTTGACAGATGAACTCTGAAGGGATGCAGCCATTAACAGAGGAAAAAATTCCCACCCTGGGTTTAGTACCCAAGTATCTGAGATGCTTATAAACCCTCCTCCTGTGCTGCATGGCTAGGAAACCATTCCCTATGAGGAGCTGCTTAGGGAGCTGGGTATGATTAGCCTGGGGAAGAGAAGGGTAAACATGATAGCCCTGTTTAAATATTTGAAGGGATGTGATACTAAGGATGGAGCAAGTTTATCTTGTGCAACTCCAGAGACTTGGATGCAGAGCAGTGCATTCAAACTAGATGAAAAGAGATTTCCCCCTCAACATTAGGAAGAACTTCCTGATGGGAAGAACTGTTCAACAGTGGAATACTCTGCCTTGGAGAGAAGTAGAGTCTCCTTTTTTGGAGGTTTTTAAGGAGAGGCTGGATGGGCATCTCTCAGGAGTGTTTTGATTGTATATTCCCAGATGGCAGAGGGTTTTACTGCCCTGTTTAGCATTCACATGTCTGTGGTGATAATGTGAACTGTGAGATTCAGAAAAAACATTTTCATGTAATGTAGGCTGCCATGGTGTGGGGAAGGCAACCAATGTAAATGAGTTTGGAAGCTGATAATTGGAGCTGAGGCTTTACACTTCAGCCTTCAAAAATATTTTCTGAACTTCCAACAGTGTAATTATTGTCATGCTGTTTATTTCTTTAAGTTATCTTGTGCCTACAAGTCATTTCCAACCTACATCAACCCTAAGGTGAGAGGGTATGACTTGCCCAAGGTCACCCAATGGGTTTCCATGGCTGAGTGGGGATTTGAATCCTAGTCGCCAGAGTTGTAGTCAAACGCTTAAACCACTACACTACACTGGTTCTCACCAAGTACTAAATAGAAATTAATGGGCAACCATGCCCACCCTGTCTTCTACTAGAAGACTAGATGATGAGCTGGAGAAACAGTATAAAGCAGTGCAGTGGTCAAGAACTGAGTATTTTTCATTTTGAATAAAATATCCTGGTAGAAGACTAAACAGAGACAAAATAATGTCTTCCCTAACGTTGATATGAATTGTTTCCAGAAAATTGTTAACCATGACTCTCTGAGAATAGATTTTGTCTTCTGCTCTCATGCAAACTGTTCTCATGTGTTGACATTGGCAGTGGTTTATCAGTGAAATTAAAACTGCAGAGCAAACTGATTTGTGATATGCTCTTTCCCCTGGTTTACAGTTTCTCTGCTTGCTTTTAGATTTAGATTTCTTGCAGTACTTTGTGAATTGTCCTTTATAGCCTTGTTTGTAAAAGTCTTGCTCCTTACTATTTCACTTACTTTTCCCATTCCTTTTTTCACTGGGTCTAGTTGATGTGCAGTATGTCTTAAAATGGTTCCTGACAAGTACAGTTTATTAACAGTCTTCTGTACACATGGATATATATGTTCCATTTGAAGAGAAGAATATTACTTGCTTAAAGGTGAAATGTTATTTCCTGAATTTGACCTCATCACTTTTTAGGTCGTGCAACTTGCATTTGATAAACAATGCAACATATTTCAGTCAGCAGGCAAACACTTTTTGATTCCAACAGGCTTCTGGAATTTGGGTTTATTTTTTTAAAATAGGACTGTTAATAGGGTGCTGCACTATTTTTAATAGCTTATTTTTATATTTAAGGTCAGTTTTAAATTGTTTATGATTTCACTGATCATTTAATTACCTTTTAATGATGCTCTTTTTATATTTTTATGCATATTGTATCTGTTTTAATTTGTAAGCAGGCTTAAAACCTGCTTGTGATGGAAAAGGTATAAATAAATATAAATATAAGGCCTTCTTAGTAGTCTCCTTCTATTGTACCCCTTCAGGTTTGTAGTAACAGTCTTCATTATTAGAAAGGATAAAAGGATCTATATTAGAATGAAGTGTATCACTGTAGTTTCAGAAAAATCAATAGAGCTTGTAACTTCTTGCTAGCTTGTTTCTGTGGTGAGTCAGAATTTCCTCCAGTCAAGAAAGTTTTGCAGAAGTGTTCTCCTTCCCTCCCCTTTTAAGGTCACAGATGACTAACATCAGCATCGCTGATGAAGCAAAGTAGTACTTTCTGTGAATGCTGCAAAGGATGCCCTAGCAGTCATGTAGTGAAGTGCTGTTTAAAATTGAAGACTGCAATAGAGGACTTTGAAGTTGGCTGCTTCTGCACTACAGAAATAATTCAGTTTGAGAGCACTTTAACCATCATGGTTCAGTGTGATAGAATTCTGAGAATTGTAGTTTTGTGAAACATTTAGCTTTCTCTGTCAAGAGAGCTCTGATGTCACAACAAACTACAGTTCCCAGAATTCTGTATCATTGAGCCATGGCAAGGTGATGTCAAACTGCATTATTTTTGCAGTGCGGATGCAGCCACAGGGTCAATTCCCTTACAGGAATCTCTCTCTCTCTCTCTCTCTCTCTCTCTCTGAATGTGGTCCATTCCTACTAAAGATAGTAGTGTGCCCATGTTGCTTTCCTTTTATGTGCTCCCTCTCTCCCATGTATGACTGTGTAAAGGAGACAGACAGATGTGGTTAGTGGGTTGTTTCTCAAGCCCTTCCATAACTGGATCTATTGAGGAGAGGAAACACTTGTCAAAAAAGTGACCATATTGCATATGCCTAAGTTCTCATCATAAGTCTGTGTTGAAAATGAATGCATACATTTAAAAGCCCCCTTTCCCTCTTGCACACACATGCACAATATGTTTAGTTCTGTAGAGTGTTTTTGTAGCTATGAAAATATGTGCTTTGGAGATCTGCCATGTCTGTCTCTGGACAATGAGTGATGTTGAGCTAACGTCTAATTCATTTCATAAACTTTAGAATATTTAGACAGCAGAAATATTAACGGAACGGTGAATTAGCCTACCAAATAGTTATACAGTTACTAAACAAATGCCAGCTTATGGAGAGAAGAGATGTTTAGCAGGAGTTTGTTTTTGCAGAAACTGTTAAGAGTTACCACAGTTAGCGAGCAGAGGCTGAGTTCAGGAAAAATAACAGCTAACTTGAAGGTCTGAGGAATAATCTGTAGGAAGTTTCCGTACTGAAACACTGTTATACTAGGGAGGGCAAAGCGCAAGATGGGGAAATGCTGATGGACAATTCTGCAGTTTTGAAAAAGAAAGTAATAAATAGGTTGGTCTTTTCCCATTTCTGTTTGTTGTTAATGGCCATCAAAACAGTGTCAACCTGTGGTGACCCTATGAATGAGAGATCTCCATGATACCCTGTTACCAGAAGCCCTGTTCAGGTCTTGGAGACTCAGGTCTGTGGTTTCCTTGATTGAGTCTATCCACCTACAATTCAGTGTTTCCTTTTTCCTTGTAACTTCACCAACCATTACCACCTTTCCTAGTAAATCATGTTGTTGCTTGATGTGTCCAAAGCACAACAGCCTCAGTTTTGGCTTCAAGGCTCAAACTTAATTTGCCATTGCTGTGTGCCTTCAAGTTGTTTCTGATTTATGGTGGCCCTTAGGCCCTACAGATCCTATCATGGGGTTTTCTTGGCAAGGTTTGTTCAGAAAGGGTTTGCCTTTGCCTTCTTCTGAGGCTGAGCATAGTTTGCTCTTGGATCCATTTACGCATACGCTGAAAGCTGTGAGGGAGCGGTGCATCCCATTTAGATGAATGAGGCGCGCGTGCCAAAGTCGCTCACATGCTGCTGTGCTGCCGCTGCATGCACAAGCCCCATTACTTTCAATGGGGCTCGAACATACATGGTGGGTTTTTTTACGCCGGGGGGGGGGGGGTCGGAACGGATGTAAAAAAAGGGCACACTGTATTTGTCATTTTTGCAGTCTCTCCGCCAGCACCACATTTCAAGTTAATTTCTTGTCATTTAGCTTATTTGATGATTAATTGATTCTCAGATAATTATTATTATATGATTATTTAGTTGATTCTCAGGCAGTTGATTGTTTATTTCTGTACCAGTGAAGCTTCAGCTTTAAATATTCAGCTGTCTTCTAGTTCTCCCATTTGTTTCCTGTCAGAAAACAAATAGGTGAAGATAGCTGATGAGTCCAGGATTTCCGAAGCATGTCTTAAACTCTGACAATTATGGAGAGCAGTCAGTGGATTGTGATAATAAACCTTTGATGACAGGAAAGACTTATGTGCTATGAATATTCAGAGCTTTATAGATAAACAACTGCACCAAGAAAATCCAAATCCTTTGTTGAAAAAAGCTGGAGTTTATGTTCCATATAAATTAAGCAAAATGATATGCACTTGTTTTTGTTTTTTATAATTTAACTGTTTACTAAATTAATATTCTGAGAAAACTGACAGTCAAGGCACATTTTCCCAATATATGAGCCAAATCACACCCCAGTTCAAAAAACTTTGATACAGTTCTCCAGTCATAAAAAATGCACACAAAAATGCATGTGTTCTGGAAAATAACATGCAAAAAGGCATCTATTAAGAGGATTTGCTTGCAAAAATGTGTATATCAGAGATAAGTTTACAAAAATATATGCAAATATTTCTGCATGAAAATGCTACCAAACACAAACCACTGGCGGCCTCTAACTAAACAGTAACAAACCACAAATACAGATGTATCATGTAAATGAAAATTACCTAATTCAGCTATTTATACGCACAGGTGAATTAGGTAATTCTTGTTTACCTGATATACCTATATTTGTGGTTCGTTATTGTATGAAAATGCTGACATATTTGTAATCAGACTTCTAAAAGAATAATTTGAAAGCTGATGGGGAAATGGGACAGAACAAACTGGAGCTTGGGGAGAAAATCAGATAACCCAGATTTACCTAAGGCAGATTTGACTATCTAAGGTAGTCCTTGGAGCGTTACTGCCATCAGTGTGGACAATGCAGGATCAATATAAGACAGCCTCTTTATTGTGTGGCAGGCTGCTGAGTTTCCCATAGGAAAGTGATAGCTTAAAGATTTTACACCTGGCATCAAAGATTCTTGTGGAAGGTAGCAGTGGGTGACTTTCAGTCCAATAATATGTTGTGAATAGGGTGGAACTTGGTAGAACAGGAGTTTGTGCCACAGGGAGCACAGAATTGCAGAGGTAAGCAGCCTTCTGTCATGATGCCAGTAATAACGTGACTGAACAGGTGAATACATCTGAAAGTGTGGCCCTTAAGAACTGCTGTTCAAACTGTCCCATTGTTTGCCTGTGGTACATTGTGTTCCCCATGATTATTCCCAGAGAATGAAACAGACAATTCAGTTCTTTTGTGAAGGATCCTGAATGTGTGGCGTGATACCTACCTAAATACACTGAGTTTGGGAACACAGGTGCTGCTTTTAGTGGTCTGTTTGAGTTCCAAGTGTAGTGGAGGCTTTAGAACAAAATTATATAAATTGGCGATGAAGGATAGGCAGAAATTACAATTGTTTGGAAAATGCTACAGATTATGGGTGATAAACATTGATTTAACAGAAAGGCTGAATTATTGCAGGGGGTCTCCCTATAAATGTGGGGCAAGGAAGGTGTATTCATCTTGAAACACTCAAGAAATCATTGCTGGGTATATCCTGGGGAGCGACTTTTAGCTGTGGCAGTCTGGGGCACATGTTCACTGTGAGTAAGGGGTGTGTGTGTGTGTGTGTGTGTGTGTGTGTGTGTGTGTGTATCTTAATATAATAATAATAATAATAATAATATTTATTTATATACCGCCCTATGGCAAACCAATCCGGGCGGTTGACAACAGTAAAATATAAAATATAACAATTAAAAACACTTTATCTCTCCCCCCCTTAAGACAATATTAAACAGTATAACATATTAAAAACACAACATCAAGCATAAAAACAGCAATTAAAACCCTGATATCCCTCTTTACCACAGTTTATTCATGATAGGTTTATGTAGGCATCTTGCCTTATGTAGAATAATGCAGCTCTGAATCTGAGCTCAGACCTGTCCAGTGTGGTCAGAAGCAGGATGAAAAATGGAGACAGGGAATGAATACTTATCAGTTTTGCACACATGTCCAAGTTTTATTTTTGTTTCAGCTTGGTTATCTAGGTGACTGAAAGCATATATGTTTGACTGCCTGTTTTTTTGACTGGAGAAAAAATGCTGCAAAGTGCAGATACATTATGCATTTCCCCTCCCACATAAATGCTACCAGCCATGTTTCTCAACTCCACACCTACACGAATGCTAATTGTACCAGGGCACTCTGCAGACAAATACTTCTAGCTGAAGCATATTACTAAACTGTTGGCGTTATAATCTGTGGTCTCCTCTCCACTCAAAAATTGTCCTTCTCTCCCCTACCTTCTCAATAAGTCTAAGCATTATTTTGTGCGTTTTTTATCTCTATTTGCTTTAGAGCTTGGGTCCCAATGATGGGCCTTTGGTGCATGCATGGATCCCCGCCACTCCTGATTTTTGGAAAAGTTTTTTTTTAATAAATAATAACAGAGAGCCTGTCATGCTAAAATTGATGCACCAGCCCCCACTGTAGTTTTCAGCTCCGGTAATGGCTCTACTACTGCGATGAGGAGATAAAAATGCTAGCTGGTTACAACCCAGAGGTTAATTTAAAAGTGCACCCAGCAGCCCAGAAAAAGGCAAGCTGGGCAGTGATGATAGAGACTGACAGGAAGCGTGTAAATAACTATTTGGTAAGCCACTCTGAGAGCCTTTGTAAAAATTTAAAAAGTTACAGTATATATGATGAAGGGAATGTTTTGTCTTTGTTACCCGTGAGTGTTTTTTCCTGGTTTACTTTTCTTTGGGCTTTTTATTTATTTATTTATTTTTGATGGGCTGGATTGTATGTGTATATGTGTGTTTGTGGATGGTGTGAGTGGATTATTGCCTCTGTGTTTGCTCATACCATCAGTTTGTTTTCTTTGAATGAGTATTTTTGTGTGAGTGCCTTGTGGAGGCATGTACTGTATTTTCTGGCGTATAAGACTACTTTTTAGCCCAGGAAAATTTTGTCAAAAGTCGAGGGTCGTCTTATACGCCAGGTGTTGTCTTATAGGACTGAAACTTCTGAGCTGGACTGGAAAATCTGCGGTCACCGCATATGGTGGGGGGAGCTCAAAAATGGCAGCGGCCGCATACCCTCCGTACGTGGTGACCGTATGAAAGTAGCAAGGGTGGTGCTGTACAAGTATGGTAGAAGAAAATCTTGGAGACAGGGAGGGCTGGGCAGGCAGAGAGAACTGACCAATCCAAGCAGGCTTTGTATACAACAGGTTTTCCTGCTAAGTACCTGCATGTCATAAGCATTTGAATTAAAATTACCATATTGAAATCAAATCTGATTTTTTTTAATTTTTATTTGCTGTGTGCTGGAAGAGGGGTAGTCTTATACAGCGAGTATATCCCAAACTCTATATTTTAATTGGAAAAGTTGGGGGTCGTCTTATACGCCCAGTTGTCTTATATGCCGGAAAATACGGTACATATATTGGCATTTGTTTCTGAGTCTCATCCGTTGGCCTTTTATGAAGTGAGTGTTGGAGCATAAACCTGTGCTTTTGTTTATCTTCTGAAAGATGAATATTCAGTGAGTAGCCTTACCCACCATGAGAACTATTTTGTGAATGGATGTGCCCCCCACCCCACCATCATGGCAGCTATTTTTGTGAGAGCATCTCCTGACACACTCCCAAGTTACAGATGTACTGACTTGACCCAAAAGTATTGGTGACCCCTTTTTTGGAGGAGACAGTATATTCCTGCAGGCGTAGTCTTAAATTAGGTGTCCACTTCTTCTGAGAGAAGAGGCAGAGCTTCTAAGATGGTGTCTACAGCAATGTTTTTAAGAATGCTTTAAATCAGTGTTGGGGATGTCAAGATAAGGAGGGCACTTTTTCCATATGCGGTGGGCATGCAAGAAAGGGAAAAGTTAGTGGTCTAAAATGTATATATTAATTCAAAAATTTCTAAAGCCACAGTTTGCAATTATACCAGATTTTTTTCCTGTTGGGTATTATGGATAAAGAAAGGGTCATCACCAGTCATTGCCCTCATTGGATTTAGCCACAAGAATGACATTTGTTTTGGATTATAAATCATTCAAATGTGATGAAGATCTGTTATCTGGAATGCAAGTACTGCCTCCAATAGCTGAGACTTAGAAAGCCAAACACATTTATGATCAGGTGGTACAACTTGCCTTGGTTTTTTTATATTTCATACTAAAGATATGAAGATCACTTATTTGAATGTTCCCTGAGCATTACAAAAAATTCAAAATACTGTTAAATTGTAGGGGTAGGGTAGGCCAGAATCCTTATGTTGGGGATATCAGGTTTGTGTTTCTTAGCAGAAAATGACTACATTGAGATTAAGTAATTTTGGCCATATCATGAAACACCATGACTCGTTAGAAAAGACAGTGATACGCAGCAAATGGGAAGTAGGAAAAGAAGAAGACTACATTACAGATGAATTAACTCTGTTTGCAAGATCTGAGCAGGGTTTTTAGTAATAGGGTCCTTTCATTCGTAGGGTTGCCATAAGTCAAACCCCACGTGATTGCACACAGTAGTGGCAAATGTTTAGTGGAGAATATTTGATGTTGAAGGGAATTTAGTTCTTCAATCTACCATCAGATCTGTCTGAGGAGGTATAGTCCTTTGTGTCTGTGCAACATGAAGTTTCTGAATGAGTTCTTTGTTGCTCAAATACAAAACACACCGCAGAAATAATCCAGTTTGAGATTGGTTTAACTGCCTTGACTCAGCGCTAGGGAATTTTGGGAACTGTGGTTTTGTGAGACATTTAGCCTTCTCTGTCAGAGAGCACTGGTGCCACAATAAACTACAATTCCCAGGTTTCCTTAACACTGAGCTGGGACAGTTAAAGCAGTTTGAAACTGGATTATTTATGCAGTGTGTTTGTCCTTGTAACTTTGTTTTTTATTTGGGTGGGAAACTTTAAATTGTGTTAATGTGTGGTAGGTACACGTGGAGATACTCAATACAAAATAGGCATCTGCAAACCTACATACCTGAGAAATGTGGGTATGGGGATGGGTGTCTGGATGTGTAAAATTAATTAATTATTGGTGTCTCTTTCTTTTATTCTGTTAAATATGGATGTAGGGACAGAGTCTGTACATCTATATTAAAAAGAGACACCAATAAAGAAGAGGAATACGTGGGACTATGGACAATAAGATTTCTGTGTTAGGCTGCATCCACACAGCAGAAATAATCCTGCACTGGTCAGGCCCCACCTGGAATATTGTGTCCAATTCTGGGCACCACAATTCAAAAAGGACATTGAGAAACTGGAGCGTGTCCAAAGGAGGGCGACTAAAATGGTGAAAGGTCTGGAAACCTTGCCCTATGAGGAGCGACTCAGAGAGCTGGGGATGTTTAGCCTGGAGAAGAGAAGATTAAGATGTGATATGATAGCCCTGTTTAAATATGTGAAAGGATGTCATATTGAGGAGGGAGCAAGCTTGTTTTCTGCTGCTCCAGAGAACAGGACCCGGAACAATGAATGCAAGCTACAAGAAAAGAGATTCCACCTCAATATTAGGAGGAACTTCCTGACAGTAAGGGCTGTTCGACAGTGGAATGCACTCCCTCGGAGTGTAGTGGAGTCTTCTTCCTTGGAGGTCTTTAAACAGAGGCTGGATGGCCATCTGTTGGGGATGCTTTGATTTGGATTTCCTGCATGGCAGGGAGTTGGACTGGATGGCCCTTGGGGTCTCTTCCAACTCTATGATTCTATGATTCTATAATCCAAGTTCATGCCACTTTAACTGTCATGGCTCAGTGCTATGGAATCTTGGGAATTGTAGTTTATTGTGGCACCAGAGCTCTCTGAGAGAGAAGGCTAAAAGTCTCACAAAAGTACAGTTCCATAGAATTCCATAGCATTCAGCCATGGCAGTTGAAGTGGTGTCAAACAGGATGATTTCTGCAGTGGATGTGGACATTCTTCTCCAACCCAGTGTCCTCCAGTGGTATTGGATTACAGTTCCCATTAAAGTCTAGCCAGCATGGTCAATAGCTAGGCATTATGAGAGTACTAGTCCAAAACATATCAAGAGCACCAAGTTTCCCATCCCTGATCTGGTTTCATGGAAAGATGTATAGATCAGAGTTTTATAAAATAAAATCCAACAGCGGACCATGAAACAAATCTAAATGAGGTGACTTCATGTATTCAGTGCAGATTGTGTCACCTCTTCACATGATGAAGGCATGATTTTGTGAGAAAATGAATTGTATCCCAAGATAACATTTTTATTGAAGCCATTAATAATTGCTTCTTGTCTGTCTCCAGAAGCTGTACTTTCTTTTTCAGAAACTTTCTCTTTCAGGATCTAAACTTAAAAGAGAATGAAATGTAGAAGTGCATGGCTCAGTGTTTTCCAAATGTAGTTGAACCATGATATTGAGTGTGTACACATATATCTGTACAGTGGACACATCGGTGTGTGTGCATGTATGTGACTTCATGTAACTTGTTGATTTATGGCAACTCCATGAATTTCCTAGACTAGTTTTCTTAGACAAGAAATAGTTTGCCATTGCCTTCCCCTGAAATATGCTTTACAGCACCTGGTGTTCCTTGGCAATCTTCCATCTAAGGACTAACCAGACCTGACCCTGCTTAGCCTTCAAGATCAGGTGGGATCTGGTATTATCAGTGCTGTACCTTTGGTGAGAAAAAATGGAGTGGTCAGATTGGATGATGCCCTCTGAAAGGCAGTGTTTATCTGGTTGTACTATCAATCTCTTGAGTGGTGAAAAGAAAGTAGCCTCCCAAACGGCTAAACCTTTAGCTTCCTCTAACAGAAAAACTCTGTAAGGGTGGCATACACAACAGGAAATACTGTAGTTGCTTATCTGAAAATAGGTTTTCCATTTTAAAGGGAGGTGAGCATTTCGGGGCTGTCTTAGTAGCCTAAATAACTCACATTAATAAGCCCAATTCTTTATCTCTCTCCCCACTATTAGAAGTGATGCTGACTTGAAACTGTTGTTGTTGTTGTAGGTATTGGTATTGGTATGTGTGTTACCGAAAGAATATTTTTAAAAGACTTGGGTATGGGGAACAGGCAGTGGGCCAGAAAACTTCTGGATTCTTCTGAGTGGCCAGGGAGCGGCTGTGCGTAGTGTAATTCTGGCAAAGATCCTTGACCTTCTTGGCTCCTTTTATGTTTGTGTTTATCCTGAGTAAATTGGAAAGTGGGTTAGCATAGGGCTGAAGGGTTCCTGAGAGACACAGTCTGATCTGGCCTTCCTGGAAAACTGATCTGTAGCACAAACAAAACAGATGGTGTAACAAAATGGATATCGCTCTCTCTGTGAAGACAACAGCCACATGGTCCCAGACAGCCACCAGCGCCTTCCTCAGTAGATCTCAATGCAGATAGGCTTATGCAACACTCCCTTGTTTAGTATTCCCTTGATTCAGAATTTTAGCAAAAGCAATACTTAAAAAAGCATGGAAATATATTAAATTTAATTATATTTATGTAACCATTGACCATGTAGTCCAGCATTTCTGATAGGAACTGATTCTGTTTCAAATAAAGAATTTTTTCTTGTCCTATGCTTTTACCTGGAGATGCTAGATTTGAATACAATGTAGTTGTTTTGGCTTTGGTGTTGGTGGTGTGTGCCTGCATGATGACTCCAACTTGTGGTAACCCTGTCATTGATGAGATAGGTTTTCTTGGCAAGGTTTATTCACAGGAGATTTGTCATTGCCTTCTTCTAAGGCTGAGAGAGTGGGCTTCCTTAGTGGTGATTCAAACCCTGGTGTCCCAGAGTCCTAGTCCAACACTCAAGCTGATACGCTACACCATGCTGGTTCTGGAAACTTTGAAGTCATGGGAATAAATATATTACTTCCAGTTTTCCCCTACAGAAATTCTCTTTTTATGACATTTTTGGCATGCAGCAAAACAAGTGATCATTACCTAGTTATAGCTCTGAGGAATTGTGCTCCTTGCATTATTGTCAGGGTCATTCAGTAGGCCTTGTTTTCAGGGGAAGCAGGTGTAACTGAGTGTTGGAACCTATGGGAAGTATGCACAAGGTCCCGGGCTCAGCCTCTGGCATCTAGGTTGGAGCAGGAAAGAAGAATCCTAAATGGATCCCTAAGAGTTGGTGTCAGTCAGTCCACATACAGTAATACTGACCTAAATGGATCTATTGACTTAGTCTAAGCTGATTTAGTGTGAGGCAGATTCCTATGTGCCTAGGAGGAGTTGATCTCCCTAATCTGTTGGATGGCCTGATGACAGTGGTAATGATGATGATTACAAGTTTACAAGTTGTCTTGTTATTTTGAAAGAGATTATCTGGTACCTTACAGCTACATAAACATCATGGATGCTCCAATACATTCCTGAAAAACAATTATAGCAGTGATGCCTCTTGTTTTTTGTTTGTTTTAAATCCTCAGCTCAATTGATGTTTGGAGAAGGAGGAAGACATCAGTGTTCCTCATGCTCTTTACATCTCACCAGTGCCCCTTCTACTTGTAAATACAACACAAGCTGGTCAAGATGATCCAGGCACTTAGACAGCTCTAAAGGACAATGAGGAATTAGTCCACTGTTGAAGCTGTTGATAGTTATGAATGAATAAAGCCAAGCTTGCATAGAAAATCCAGATGTGCGCTAAAGCTTATAAAGCTTTGGAATGCAAATATGGACAAAATAATATAGATTTTGTTGTTGTTGTTGTTGTTGTTGTTGCTGTTACACCTTCCCTTCACTCTTCCCCCACTAAGCAAAAGGAGAAGACTGTGACAGGAAACATGGCACTATATATCTCCACCACCACCAAATACTTGTATCTGTTGCTGTGACCATGACAGCTTCCAAGGTTTCTCAGAAGAAAAGTTGGGGTTTTCGTTATTCTACCCCAGAAGGGGCAGGATACACCAAAGAAGCTTAAGGGCTGTAAGTTCCTCTGTCTTGATTATCATGCTATCTCTTTTGATTGTTAATCTTGTCTCTCTCTTCCTGAATTTTAGAGCAGTTGGTGCTTGGAGCCTACAAAGAGCTCTCTCGGCGGTGGGATAAGGACTACGACTCCTTCGTTTTGCCGCTGCTAGATGAACTGCAGCCATGTTACATTCTCTATCGCCTGGACACCCAGAATGCACAGGGCTACGAATGGCTTTTTATCTCGTGGTCACCTGACAACTCTCCTGTAAGTGATTGTATTTCCATTGAAAGAAACACTACTTGGAGTGTCTTCTCTAGGGTTCATAATTGTGTAGTTGTGGGTTAAAGAGCACGGTAGCTGCTTCTTTGTGGAACAGCTGTTGCTCGGATTCCTATACCAGCCGTTACTCAGGGAAATAACAGTGTTCTCAAGAAGCCTTCAGATTGCCTGCTGCTTTGTACCTAGATGTACTCTGTAGTCTTTTGAAAATGCTGCCAATTATTATGTGATCGTATGAAGATGAACTCATTCTAATATAGGTTCCCTTTGGTGAAAAGTAATGAGGTCCAAAATAAAAAACATAAACCAGCTACTTCTTCTAGTCTCTAATGTTTGCTTAATGTTTTCCAAAATGTAGCTGACTACAAGAAATGTGAACACATCAAATGTCCACAATACTCCCCCGTTCCCAAGGCATATTTTTGTCCCTGTTTCTTTGCATACAAATATTTATAAAGCAGGAGCATCTGAAGATTTCAAAGCAGTGGTCAGCAATTGGAGACCATTCAGTATAAAACTGTATAAGGAATCAATAGACAATATTTACATTAGCCCTTACATACATGACAGGTTGGAAGTAGTTAAAATATACTAGGAAGACTTAAAAATAGGTGTGTCTTCAACATGCACCTAAAAATAAGAATTATCACAGAGTGCTTAATGTCAGGGGAAGAATGTACCACAGAATGGATGCTACCATGCTATATGGCTCTGCTCCCAAAAACTGAGGAAGCTGTGGAAAAGTGCTATGGAATACTGGGATTTATAGTTTGTTGTGGCACCAGAACTCTCTGACAAAGGAGGCTAAATGTCTCACAAAACTATAATTCCCAGAATTCCGCAACTTTGAGCCATGACAGTTAAAGTTAAAGTGAATTATTTCTACAGTGCAGAATACAGCCTAAGTGATTAAACAAGATTATTAGGGAGAAGTAATTCTTTTAAGTAACCCAGACCCAAAGCACTGAGGGCTTGACATACAGATTGACTATCCCTTATCCAGAATTCTGAAATCCAAAATACCCCAAAATCCAAAATTGTTCACGAGGGTGGCGGAGATAATGCCACCTTTGCTTTCTGATGATTCAGTGTACACAAACTTTGTTTCATGCACAAAATTATTAAAAATATTAAGGCTATTTGTAGAAGGTGTGTATGAAATGTAAATTAATTTCATGTTTAGACTCTGGTCCCATCTGTATTTGAAATATTCCAAAATTGCAATATATATATATATGTAGTCCCAAACTCTTCTGGTCCCAGACATAAGGGAGAGTCAACCTGGACTACCAACAAAATCTTGGCACTAAAATTTGGCATTGTAGCACAGTGGTTCTCAACCTTTGGTCCTCTAGATTTTTGATACTTCAACTCTCAGAATTCTAAATACTAACTGGGACTTCTGGGAATTAAAGTCCAACACATCTGGTGGTCCAAAGGCTGAGAACCACTGCAAAGCAGATAGGTAGCCAATGCAATGTGTTCACTGCTCCACTTAGAAGCCTAGCTGGACTAGCTTCAAGAGTAGCTGCACAGATTGCATTGCACTAGTCATATAAAGGTCACTGGTGTCCAGATTGCAGCTTTGTTTTTGTGAGAACAAAGTGAGAGTCATGTGTCATGCACATTTGTAGGTAAGAATCCCCCATGCCTACGACAAAACAGGGTTTTGATTGGGACTTTTTTTGTTTGTTTGTTGCCTATTTCATACTGAAAGTTGCTGATTTCTAATTATAGACTCTCTCACCATGTTTTAGATTACAGTTGGCCCTCCACATTCACTGGGGATAGGGGTACAGGAGCCCCATGAAAGTGGGAAAACTGTAAATTAAAAAAACACATTGTTTTCACTTGAGAGAACACTTCTCTAGGAATCTCTAGGTCCTCCAGCGCAAATCTGTGGTCAACATCTGCCAGACGTTGATCACAGAATCATGCTGGAGGGCCTACAAATGAGTGTTGCTTTATGTCCTCCAGGGCAACTCTTATGGTCAATTTCCAGTACAGTTGCGCTGGAGGATGTAGAAATTCCTAGAGATAACATATTAATCAGATCCGCAAATATTCAAAGCCACAAATGTGGAGGGCCAATTGTAATGTCTAAATAGGGCTGCAAAGAATGCAGCCTCATGAATGGTCTACTTGATTAGAACATGCACATGCAAACACATCTATCCCATTCCTAATTCACATCTTAAATAATGGCTTAACATGTGATGGCATAGTTGGAATTATTGTTTCTGTGGACAGGGCAGGTATTGAGGGTTCACCTGCATTCTCTTTACATATTCTCTTTCTCATTCCCATGTCCTTTTCTTTTTAATTATTTTGCCAGAATCTTGCAGAACTCTTCCTTAGAATCTGCTCATATTAGAGCTATCCCGCCATCTGGTGGTTAGCTTAAGTAAATTTGACATCCGAATCTTGCAGGCAGCCCACTCAGATGTGTACCTGCCCATTTAGCTCCAAAGGAGGGTGGGCCAGAGTGTGGGTGGAATGTTTTCTGTGGTGATTCTTAAGCAGTCCTACCCCCCATGTGCCAGGGACCATTGTCTTTTGGGCTACAATTGCTTTTTTCTTTCTTGGAAATTCCCCAGGGTCCGGTAGCATATGGCTCGTAGCCTGGCACCAGTCCATGAATCTCCACTTTGAGAAGCTCTGTTCTATTTTTTAAACCAAGTAGAGAAAGTGAAGTGTGCAGCTTCTTACATTTTGCTGCTTTAAAGCTTTCCCTTCACTTGGAAGTGAATACCCTGGGAGTGGGGGTGGCAGGGTGGTTTAAAATCATACAGTACAACAAGGAGCTAAGGTGCAGGAGGGGGTGGATTTCATTTCTTTTCCCAGATGTTGCATTTAGTCTAAAAAATAGAACCCATTTTTTTCTTTTTGTAACCAGGTGAGCACATATTTGATACACCTGGTTTGTTTCTTTGAATCACAGTAGGCTCTTGGGGTTTGGTTCCAGAACCCCTTGTGGATACCAAAATCCTTGGAGTAATGGCTTATCATGTGATGACGTAGTTGGAATCTGACTATAGCCAAGTCAGGTGTCCATAGGAACAAGTGCTATTGGTGCCCCACTTTTAATGGTGCAAATGCACCTGAGTATTCAGGTTCAAGACTGAGTTTAGGAGTATGCCCAAACTGTGAACCTGTGTCTTCAGCCAGAATGTAGTCCCATCCAGCACAGGTTGAATCCTTGTTGCTTGATCTCACTTTTGACTGATCAGGAATTCCTCTGCCTTGTCTGGTTTAAGCTTCAGTTTGTTTGCCCTCATCTAGTCCATTGCTGATTAGAAATACCTGTTTAGAACATAAATAGTTTACCTGGGTTGAGGTAGAAGGAGAAATAGAGTCAAGTGTCTTCATCATACTGATAGCACTGAGATGTAAAGTTGTTGTTGTTGTTATTTATAGCCCTCCTCTCCTAAAAGGATTGAGGCGGGTTACAACACGAAAATATACCATAAAATACAAAATATATACATACTTAAAATTTACATAATCCCCTTATTCTCTATTTAAAACTAAAACGCACAATTATAAAATGTAAATTAAAATCAGTGAAAACAGACATAATTGAGTGAGACTTCTAGGGCAGTAAATGGGCAGTCCATATCAGTGGACTGGGAGGATCATTCAGGGAATGCCTGCTGGAAGAGATCCGTCTTGACAGCCTTTTTAAAAGCATCAAGAGTGGTGATATGTCAGATCTCCTCCGGCATGATCTTTCCCAGTAGATTCACATATATGTTAAAAAATGGGAGACAAAACAGAATGCTGAGGAACTCCACAGGCAAATAGCCAAAGAGTTGAAAGGGACTCTTCTAGCAGCAGCACCTGGGATCACTCCTCCAGGTAGGAAAGAAGCCACTGCAAAACGGTGTCTCCAAGTCCCAGTCAGGCAGCCCAGGAGGATACAATGGCTGGTGGTTATCAAAAGCTGCTGAAAGGTCCAGCAGAACTAACAATATTTCTGCATATTTCTGGGAATCTGATTAGTGCCCCCCCCCCCCAAAAAAAAAAACTTAATTCACTTCAGCAGCGTTATTTAGGGCAGTGTGTGTATGTCATTTCTTTGTTACTGTTATGTAGCATATAGAAGTTAAATCTTGCCAATCTGCTTCAGACATCCAGAGATCAGAAGATCCAGGTCTACCTTCTGCCCACACTTGTTCTAAATTACCAGTAACTAGGGTGCCTTTATTTGTTTGTTTGTATCATTTATATGCTGACTTTCCCCAGAGTGGGGAAATTAAAAATGTTTACAATAAAAATTTAAAACAATGAAATTTTTAAAAGATAAGTAAAACATCCCCAATAAAAAATGACCCTAATTGCACATTAAAAGCCTTGTTGTTGTTGTGTTCCTTCAAGTCATTTGCAACTTATGTTGACTGTAAGGTGAACCTGTCATGGGGTTTTCTTAACAAGATTTGTTCAGAGGAGGTTTACTGTTGCCTTCCATTAGGGTGAGAGCACGTGACTTGCCCAAGGTCACCCAGTGGGTTTCATGGCCAGGCTAAGAATCAAACCCTAGTTTCCAGAGTTGTAGTCCAACACTCAAACCACTACAGGCTGGCTCTGTTTAAACAAAAAAGTATTTGCTGGTGGGTGGAAGGAAAGCAGGGAAGGGGCCTGTGTAATCTCCCATGGAAGAGAGTTCCAGAGGGTGGGAGCAGCCACCAAGGAGGCGCTCTCTTGTGTCCTCATCAAGTGAGCCTGTGATGGTGGAGGAATGAAAGTCTTCCCCTGAAGATCTTAAAACTCTGGTTGGTTCATATGGGGAGATATGGCCTTTCAGATAGTCTGAACCCAAGCTATATCCATAGAACCCCCCCCCCCACCCCAAAATCTTCCTTTATATGTTTGGATTCAACAGTGGCATCAAAACTGTGAAAATCCCTCCCAGGAAAGTTTACTGTGTCCATGTCCCCCTACCCTTTCTTTCTGTTGGTCTTTGATCCAAAAGGAAATCCTACACTTCTTCAGAGGACTTCAGATTCTTCTGAGTTTGAAAGTTTTCTGTTCTGTTGCTTAACAAATGTTTTATTAATTTGTTTCTGTTTTGCATTTCCACTTGTACTGCATTCACAGTTTTTATTTTTTTAATAGGTTTATTTAAGTATTAAAAACATAACATTTCTACATAAATAATTCATACATAATTCATCATTAGTCATATATTTCATGTTACCTACAAAAATAACAATAATCCTATTGTTTAAACACACACACACACTATATCTCGCATATTGGCTTTATATGACTTGTAACGTTAAACATAAACTTATACAGATTTCCCTTTTATTCCTCCTTCCTGCACTATGTTTCGTCCTTATCAAATTTATCATGCATCATTACTATTAGTTTGAAGAGAGTGTCTATATTTACCACGTTAATCTCCTTATATTTATCTTTTGCTTTTTCCAGTACAACAAATGTTTCTATATCTATTTCTATGTCACTGAAATCCTTACTTCTATTACATTCTGTGTGTTTATACCATATAAAGACACAGTTATTTTACTTTCATTCCACATACATATATTTCGCTATAAAACTCATGTTTCATCTTTCCATCTGTTTTGACAATACTTTATAAAGGGGTTCCAGTTTATATCATCATCTTCTTTATATATCTCATCTTTCAGTCATCTAGTCAAGTTATCCATATCAATAACTTCCGCAGATTTTATTAACCATTCTTCAATTGCTGGGGTTTCTTTCTTTCTTTCTTTCTTTTTTTAATTATTCTTTATTGAAATATTTTCTATTAAAATATCAAATCGACAATACAGCAGTACATATTACAAAGTAAGTAACATAAACAATACATCAATGTCTCCTATTTTCTTGTATATATGAACATACACATACAGGGGTACCCCGGGTTACGAAATTAATTCGTTCCGCCGCCGCTTTCGTAACCCGAAAATCTTCGTAAGGCGAAAAAGCCATAGGCGCTAATGGGGAAAAGCCGCGATTTCGTGCGAAATAGCGCCGAAAAGCACCAAAAAAATTTTCGTAACCCGAAAAAACCTTCGTAACCCGGAACAGTTTTTTTAAATGGATTTTTTTTCGTAACCCGGAAATTTCGTAAGGCGGCGCATTCGTATCCCGGGGTACCACTGTATCTTGTACTTCACATCTCTACAACTATCTTTACAACATAAGAGACAGTCCCTTCCTGGGAGGGAATCGTGACTTGACTGTGCCAAAATAATAACCTTAATATGTTACACTATATACATAAATTATAACTGCTTCGTGCGTCTTCAGAGATACATCCAAAGATGTCATTTCTTACTTTGTATCTGTTCTGAGTGTAAGAAATTCACCTCCAGCTATGATACTTCTTTAACAATGTAGATTTAATCATTTTACCACCGAAAGTTGCAGGATATATTTTCAAGTCTCATAAAATTAACTAAGGGCTGCCACGTTATTTTTGTTTTTTCCCAATTCAAACCTTCTACATAACAGGTAAGTTTATCTAGTTCCATAAACTCCAACAGCTTCATAATCCAATCATTCCAGGACGGCTGTCCGTTATCTTTCCAATATGAAGCATATACCACTCTGGCGGCTGAAATCATATAAAACAATTTCCCATGTTTCTTTTCAAGCGTTTTGTCCAAAATCATATTTAACAAAAACATTTTAGGATCGAGAGGGAGTTTATAACACAGTATCAACTGAATCTTTTGATGTTTTTTAACCCAAATATTTCCTGGCTAATTCACAGGACCACCACATATGAATAAGAGATCCCGGGTTTTTACCACATTTCCAACAAGCGGGATTTTGATTTTTATATATTTTTGCCAACTTTAAGGGGGTCAGATGCCACCTATACTGCATCTTAAAGTAATTCTCCCTTATTGCGACACATGCGGTATATTTTATACGAAGAGTCCAATTGATTTCCCATTGTTCCAATGGTATATTCTCCCCTAGGTCTTGAGCCCATTTAACCATTGAAGGTTTAATCAATTCTTCTTGCATATCCAGTTTTAACAGATATTTATAAAATTTAGATAGTCTCTTATTCTTTTTCCCAAAAATTATCTTATCAAACTCAACTGGTGAGCATTCAATCCCGCCTGTTTTCAAATCAAAGACAAATCTCTCCTTCAATTGCCGATACAGAAACCAGTTCAAAGAAAAAACAGCATCTTTCAATTCTTCCAAGGTCTTAAATGAGACAGTATTGTCTCTCTTATCTCGTTTCAGAACATCTCTATAAGTGATCCAACGGTCCAGGACAATTAAGTCATTCTTATGAAAAGCTTCATTAACCGAGGTCCAATACGGAAGCTTCGGATAAATTAATTTTCTATACTTAATCCATGTTCTTAAAAGAAGTTTCCTTACAAAATGTTGCATAAAGGCGTTATTAATTTTTGTCTTATCATAGAATAAGTAGGCATGCACACCAAACACATTACCTACCATTTCTAAATTTAGCAACTGTTTCTCTTCTAGTTTAAACCACTCCACTAACCATTCAAAACAACAGGCATGGAAGTAGATTTTTAAATTTGGTAAACCAAGCCCGCCACGACATGTCTCATCCTGCATATCCTTAAATCGAACGCGGGGTTTCTTGCCTCCCCATACAAAATTACTTATATCCTTGTTCCATTGAACAAAAGGTTTATCATTGACTAATATAGGAATAGTCTGAAACAAAAAAAGAAACTTAGGGAGCACCATCATTTTTACGGTTGCTACTTTGCCCATCCAAGACAGACCAATCTTACCCCATCGATCCAGATCTTTTTTTACATCCTGCCACATTTTGCAGTAATTATTCTTAAACAGATCCACATTTTTTGAAGATAACCAAATCCCAAGATATTTAACTTTATCAACAATCTTAAATCCGGACTTTTCCTGGGGTACTTTCCTCTCTTCATTGCCTAAGTTCATTACTAATAGTGCGGTTTTTTCGCGATTGACAGTTAAACCAGAAGCATTACCAAAATGGTTTAACTCTTCTTTTACTTCCTGTATATCATTTATAGGATTTGCTATATTTGCTGGGGTTTCTTTCTGACCTTCACTTCTTCAACAACATTCAATAGACACATCTCTGGCTTTAGTTCAAACTTAATCTGCAAGATTTCTTGAATTATCCTATGAACCTCAATCCAAAATTTCTTAATTTGTGGACAGGTCCACCACATGTGATAAAAGGTCCCTGGATTCTCCTTGCACTTCCAACACATATTCCTTGTATCTTTGTTCATACTAGGTAATCTTACCTGTGGTAAATGCCATCTATAAAACATTTTTATAAAGTTTTCTTTAATGTCTACACATGAGGTAAAATTCAGATCCTTCCCCCATTCTCTTTCCAAACTCTTTAATGGTATATTATGTGTTGTATTCCTTGCCCATAGAGTCATATTAGATTTAATTGTTTCTGTTGCTTCTATTTGTAAATTTAAACATACCTTGTAAAATGTTGAGATTAAGCGTTTCTCATTCTTCTCCCAAAGAAGATCTAATTCTGTTTTAGTTGACATTATTCCTTCTTGTCTTGTATCTTTATTGAATCCTTCCTTAAGTTGATAATATGGGAACCAGCTTATATTTACTCCCTCTTTTCTAACAGTTTTAAAGATTCATTTGGATTTTAAATTTTTGCACTTCCTTGAAGTTGTTTTGTTTTGAAGTCAGCGTGTGCATATTCTAAATAATTTTAGAATATCGCTTCCAGTTTCTGTCTGCATTAACCGAATGTGACAGACATTGTGAGAGATGTTCAAATGAGCTTGTGATACATGAAAATATTCCTAGTACTGGTGACAGGTGAATTGGTTTACATCAGTACTGGAATCTTTTCACCCTTTTAAAAATGTAAGTCTTCTGACAGTATAGGAAATCATAACCATCAGGTATTGCCCAAATCCTGATGTATTCCTAAATTTAAAAATCTATGATTCATCCAAGCAATGGCTCTAAGTTAATGACTTGATACATAAGTAATAGTTTTTCTTGGGAGTCCTATAGATTGTGGACTTGCATAGCCATCGTGGATTTATGGTAGTTTATGTAGCTTGAAAGAATTGCTTTTTTGGGGGTGGGGGAGGTTACAGCTTTCATAGTTTCCCAGCCAGCATTGCCACTAGCCTTACTAGCTGGGGGAATCTGGAAGTTTTAGGCCAAAAAGTAACTTTTCCAAGCCTCCTCAGTTTTTCCAACTTTTCCAAGCCTCCTCCATCAGTTTAAAGACAACTACCTCTGAAAAAATAATGGCAAGGGAACATAACACTTGGATGAGGAAGGTTCATCTTAGTGGCTTCCAGCAGCACTAATAATCTGGCACATGGATAACTGATCTGGTATTAAGATTGGCAGAGGCCCTAAATGTGCTCCTAGAACCATGGAGTGTCTTGTCTTCATTACTGATGCTGTTTTCCTTTTTTTCTCTATATGACCAGGTTAGACTGAAGATGCTCTATGCAGCAACCAGAGCAACAGTGAAGAAAGAGTTTGGAGGTGGACACATAAAAGATGAACTTTTTGGAACAGTTAAGGTAGGGTTGGAAATCATCACTTGTCTATTCTTGCTTCACTGCTACCTCACTACATGGAATTTTAAAAATTAAAAGCATTTGGATGGGCTAGTTGCATTGTTTTGTTTTGCTTTTTAAATCAACCACCATGTCTTTCTGTTTTTGTTAGGGTGTGAATGCTTTTCATCATAAAGGGAAAACCTGTAGTTCTGTATAAATTTTTTTGCCCAAACTACAGCAACCTCCGCAAAAAGCAAACAGGAACATGGCCACATAGCCCAAAAAACCCACAAAAAACAGGAATTACTGTTTAGATGTCAATCAGGCATATTTAGTTGCATAGATACAAATAGTTTTAGAGCACTATCAGCATCCCTTGGATTGTGCCACCATGGTGAAACTTGACTAGCTTAAGACCACTTTATACATTAGGAAGTGGCAAAATCTGGTTTGCCAAACACTCTCATGGTCTTGTGCTTCAAGGAAAGGTCCATAAGGTGGCAGCAGTGCTTATGAAATGAGGCCCACACTCTGTTGTAGAATAAATCTTGCACTTCTGACTGTCTCTCCACAATTGTCTGTGGTTACATCTGATGGAGAAATCCTCAAGGCACATCTCTCTTTGGTGAGAAAATAAACAACTCAAACATCTTTGTCCCATTAACTGCTGGCATTGGTGTGTTCTTCTCAGCAGTGGTATTTTATGTTTCTAAGCAGTGCCTACAGAATGGGAAAACTTGCAAAGTTAGTCCTGTGAAACTTTATGACAAGCTTTTATATGAGCTGGACTGTGTGCTTCCAGAAGCAGAGCAACAGTGATACATGCACATAGTCAGCATTATGGGCAGAGGCGTCTCTGTAATTGGCTTAGTCAGAGCATCAAGTTCAATTCTGAATTGAGGCTGCAAACTTCAGACCGCGATGTCATCTGCTCAGAGCTTGAAAAAGTTACTCTGGAGAGCTGCAGCTACTAAATCTCCAAGCAGTAGCTATTCCTGGCTACTTAATGGCCACGAATTTCAAAAATATGACTTTCCCTAGATCTGCATCTGTGATAGCTCCAGCTACTAGGAGATAGTTGTTGGCAATATTGGGATGCCCAACTGATCATGGACAGATGTTGCACTGTTGTGAGTGGCTTGTAACATGGGCTTGCTTGATGCACTTTCAAGGGTGCATAGTTCTGATCTGTAAAAGGATCAATTTAACTTTCTTGTTAATTGAGGAGTCATGCAGGCCATGGTTTATGTAAGACAAACATCCTGTTTGTTTGTAAGATCACTGCAGAGCAGTTCACCTTGGATGCATTAGAAAACAGTAAAGAGCTTAAATGTAAAGCTTATTGTTTTGCCTCATGGTTTCCTAGATTGAAAAGTACACAGCTGAGCAAGTAATTTCACTGAACTATGCATGCAGGACCATGGGTCTGGCAGGGAAAATGTCCCCTGTCTGAAACAAGTGTCTTTTGTTGTTGTTTTTACCATTTTTATACAGGTTGAATTTCTCTCATCCAGAATTCCAAAATCTATAATATTCCAAAAACCAAAACTCTTTCCATGGGTGGCTGAAATATTGACATCTTTTCTTTCTGATGATGCAGTGTACACAAACTTTGTCTCATGGACAACATTATTAAAATATTATATAAAATTACCTTCAGGCTATATGTATAAGGTATATATAAAACATCAAAGAATTTTGTGTTTGAACTTGGATCCCATCTCCAAGGAAACTCATTATGTATGTATATGCAAATATAGGTATTCCAAATAAAATTTAAAAACCAAATATTCAAATCACTTCTGGTCCCAAGCATTTTGGATAAGGGAGGCTCAATTTGTAATTCATTTATATCACATCTTTTCCCTAATAATTGCACTTGTAATTATTTATATCACATCCATTTCCTAATATAATGGGATTTATAATTATTACAAATAATAATTTGTAAGTGGCTTACAAATTATTAAAACTAGTGTAGATTTCAAAATATACAGAAATATAAGTGTGTGTATAGGTGTGTTATTTAAAAATAGTTAAACAACCTGTAGAGTTAAAATTTCCTGCATGGCAGGATTTCCTGCATGGCAGGGGGTTGGACTGGATGGCCCTTGTGGTCTCTTCCAATTCTATGATTCTATGAAAATACTTTAAAATTTACTAAAATACAATATAAATACAATATAAATACAATATAAAAACCCAACAGACAGCACACCACATTATTGTTAAAAGCTCATCAGAGTCAATTACCTAAAGCCTGGTAGAATAGGAGTGTCTTTATTTGATGTTAGAAACAGAGCAAAGAGGAATTCTTCCAGGCCTCTTTTGGGAAGAACTTCTAGTCTAGGAGCAACCACCCAAATGTCCCTCTCCCTTGTTTCCATCTGACAAGGTAGAGGTCAGAGAGAGGGGCCTCTCAAAATATTTTAGTGTTCTAATACACTCATATATGGAGATATGGTTCCCATGGCACTCTGTCCATCATGGCAGAAAGCTGGTGAGTAGGATGTGGCACAGTGGGAACATGGTTAGAAGAGTAGATTCATGTATATCCCATGTTTCAGACCTGTGGTTGCTACATCTCTTCTTTTGTTTGACTGTAGGAAGATGTTTCACTCAACGGTTACCAGAAGCATGTGTCGTCCTACTCTGCTCCAGCTCCTCTGACTGCAGCTGAACAAGAGCTTCAGCAAATCCGCATCAATGAGGTGAGCAAGCAGTAGACTGTGATACTCATCCCACTGTTCTACCCCATCATCCATTTCCCTCTTAACTTACTCCCTCACAAGACGTTGTCACACAGGACAACATTGGAAGTTTAAAGGGGTGGCAATGCAGGGTCATCCAGGGCTTAGGGACAAATTCGCAGCTGCTTATCACATGATGCTGCAGACAATCAGAAGAGAATCCAGGGAGGATGTAGGTCAATCAGGAAATAAGTAAATTTGCAAAACTACCGGATTTACATTTCCATTTTGCTTGCGAATTGACTCCTGTCACATAATGGTTGCTGTGTGAAAATGCAAGCCTCCAGATGCATCTGGTTTTCTGATTTCGCAAGCTGCCTTGCTGTCCCTGGGAGTGACTTCTTAAAGGTATACACACACACTTCCCTTGCCCTGTTCTCTCCTCCTGTAATGGAGCCTCTAATTAAGGGCAAAGCTGGTGGGAGAAGGCAGAGGGAAGTCCTCCTGGACAGGAGAGAGAAAGAGAGGACATGTCCTGGAAAAGGAGGGCAACGGGGAGTATCAGCTCTCACTGGAACCAGGCAGGTTTATGGACCCAGCCCCCTCCTTTCTCTCTCTCTCTCTCTCTCTCTCTCTCTCTCTCTCTCTCTCTCTCCTCTGTCTGTCTGTCTTTGTGTGTGTCTTTGTGTGTAGTTTTAGGAGTTTGCAAAGGGCAGCCTCATTTTGCCTTCCTCTGAAACACCTTTTGGGGCTTCTGTGGCAAAGAGGATTCTCTCCCCTCCCCCAATATCCCCTCCCTTCCCCTCCCCTCCTTGGAGCGCGCGTGTGTGTGTACTTGTGGAAATGACACTTTGGAACATGCTCAGAGAACGTATTTCTGAGCAGACAATGAGGATTTGTTTGTCTCCTTTTGATAGTCAAATTCGCATTGGAGCCACTTTAATGTGCTTTTAACCCCTTGTTGTGCTCTGTGTGTGATAACCAATAGCAAATGGGCTTGTTTTTCTTGGATGCCACCACTTTAGCCATTTTTGTGATGGAAGTACATAGGACCTATGTGTGATAAGGTCCACAGTGTGATTTCAAGACTAGAGGATATGACTTTGTTGCTGAGGTGGGGGTGGTGCTCAATGAGTCATGATAGCATTCTCCTTTTTGCCTCCATTTTGAAAAACATTAAAATGGCTGTCAGTTTTCACTAAAGGATGGAGAAATGCATAGCATTGGAAATGGTGGGAAAGTGTACTTCTAAATCTATAAACAAATTGGAGGGGGGGGGAGAACATTGAAAGAAGGAAATGGACAAAATAGAATTACAGTCAAATATGTTGGCTGATGCTAATCTGATTTTCTTGCCCCATGGTGGCCAGACACCTCTTCACATAATCATGATGCTGACACTACAATGGGAGAGGCCAACATATGAAGCAAGAAAATGAGAAAGTTAATTCTAATCCTCTGTGAAAACTTATGGTGGATTTAAGGTAGTACAGTGGTCCCTTGGCTTATGCGGGGATCCATTCGCCCACCCCCTGCGTGAGCCGAAAAATGCATGTGCTCAAGTCTCATTCAGTTGAATGGGGCTTGTGCTTGCGGCATGGGAGAGTGTGTGCGTCATGGGCACTCGCACCATTCATTCTCCCATCACGCGGCTTCCACGTAAGCAGGAAGCCGTCTATGAGGGGCTCACCTATAGCATGGGCGCACTGTAGTTTGCAGCCTTGGGTCCCTGGTGATTAGGGACAATAATTGACCTTATCCTTTATCAATGTGACAGTGAAAGTTGAGGATAATAGGAGCTGTAAATCCACAGTATTTGGGGGCCCAGAAGTGGGAACCACTTCCTTAAAGCAAACTGATCTATAGGGTACTGTGGTTCATATATGTTACCAGTTGGTTGATGCTTGGTAGAACTTGGAAAAAATATTTTTTTGGATAATAGCATCCAGAGGTTGAATCCTCTATGCCGGCTGGGGAGTTCTGGGAGCTGTGATCCAAAAAAGTAACATTTCTGAGCTTTGGGCTCAAGGCAGTGGTCCTGCTTGGGAGCTGTATGTTGAACTAGTTACAGAAATTGGGGGTGACTGGGATAGTATGAGACCAGGAAAGGCTTGGCAGTGGGCAGCAATACCTTTGCTTTTCATCAAAGGTACAATTTGTTGTGCTCAGGTCATTATCTCCAAATTCTGCATGTTGTAATAATAATAGTAGTCATCATCATCATCATCATTTATACATCATTTATTATTTTTCCAAAACTAGGATTTAAGGCAATTTACAAATTAAAAGAATTACAATTTAACTAAACAAAATTAAAAGGATAGTAATGAGTGGCCTATGCTAGCCTTGCCAATTGGTTTGGATAAGTTGGGTTTGCTGGATTCCTCTACACTTACTGCTATCTTTATTTTTATTTTATTTTTTTGTTCTGGTAAATTCAGATCATTGTAAAATTAATTCACCACCTTCCTCCATGTCACTAGTAGTTGAAGGCAAAGGGATAGTGCAGTCGTTTTGTTTCAGTGAATGCAAGAATGAGGAGAGGTGCTACATTGCTAGGATTCAGCAGTGATGGATTTAAACATAATGCAGGATATGCTCCTTTAGTCCCTAAACAGAGTTCTCCAATTATTCTTCTCAATTGGATGTTTGCCAATATACATGCAGGATCTAGAAATAGCCCATCACAGGATAAAAGGTTCCTTACTAAAAAGGTTGCTAACTTGGAGACCAATTTTGCCACTTTGTGTTCAGAAAAGAAAAAGAAATTGTGTTTTGCATTTTACACACCAGGGCGACATCTGCACTGAAAAATAATGCAGTTTGACACCACTTTAACTGCCATACCAGTTACACAGACAAAACGCAATGGAATTAGGGAATTTGTAGTTTTGTGAGATGTTTAGCCTTTGTGAGATGTTTAGCTCTCCTGTCAGAGAGCTCTGGATCAGTATTCCTCAACATTCCTGCACAGTGAGCAAGAACCAGACGTCTCATCCTCTTAGATCTGTATATATTTCATATATCAGGGATGGGCAAAATTTGGCCTTCTGTTGTTGAAGTGCAATTCCCAGTGTTCATTACCACTGGCTATGCTGGCAAGAGGTGTCTGCAGTTGCAGTTCAGTAATATCTGGAGGGTTGCACAGTTCCCACCCTGAAATAGGTATATATTATATATGCAGAGAGAGAGGGAGACAGGGAGAGATGGATCATGGTAACCAACAGTTTGTGACCTACCGTAGGTCAGCTTATTTTGAAAGGGCCACTTACCTCAGTAGTCTTGCTTTCCAGTGCATACCTTTCATATCAGACCTGTGAATATAAGATGCAGCCCTAATGTCTCTCCTCTTGCCTACTTCTTCAGCAGTGCTGTTGAAACAATCCCAGCCCTAGTGATCATCTCTCATTCTGCATCCTTCTGTAAATACGTCTGTCACCATTTCTGGTGACAGGCATCCTGCTTTGCCACAAAGCTGCCTCTTCCCCCATGTACCTCCCCTTCCTACCCTACACCTCTGCATGGTTGAATGATTATGACAGGCTGTGAAGAGAGTCCTTCTCTGTTCGATGTTCCTTTGCTGGGTCAGTGTGCATGTGATCCAGTGTCACTATGGCAGGCGAGATGTCACTTTTGTTTTGGGGACAAGCTCTGAGAATTGATTATCATTCATGAAAGCCTAGATCACCAGTTTAGCTTCTGGATTGCACACTTGCACTGTCTCTCTCATCCCCCCCCTCAACAGTTACTATACAGTACATTGAGTCCCATAAACCAAATTTATAAAGGATGTACTTGGTGGAGTGCTGTAATGTACAACTAACAGCGTAGAATGTTTCCCAGCATAAGCAAATAATATTCTCATGTTCTGGGATGCTTCCTCCACTCCATATCTGAAAGAGCTACTTTAAACTGAATCCGGCCATAGGTCTCTCACTGATCCTCAGACCTTTTGGCTCTTACCTAAATTTTTTTGTTGGTTCCTCAGTTCCTGACAAGGCTTAAGCCTTGGAAATGTAGGCACTGAAATGTACCACATTGTCTATTGGAAATGCTGGAAATGCTCAGCTCAGTGGAAAAGGTTAGCCTGAATTACCCATAAGTCTGTGCAGCAGGGATGAGAGGTTTCAAAACCCATCCTTTCAAATTCCCACAGGTTGAGAATATTACCAGGGAACTCCTGTTCTCATATTCTGTTCTTCTCCTGTTCCAGAGTTGTCTCTGGTTCTGTTTAGACTCTTTGCATCTTTGTTCAGTGGCAGACATCACCCCTCACATGGACTCAGGAAATTTTGTCACATTGTGATATTTTTGTGGGTTACAGCTTAGGAAGGGACACTCACAACAGTCACATGCCCTTGCCCTGGAATAGACTTTCTGGTTCCAGGTGTCAGTCTGCAGAAAACAGTATTATTGTGTATGTAGCGAGTACACTTTATGTCTGTGTAATCACTTTCAACCTTCAATGCAGCCTGAGGACTTGGAGGCTAAGAGTTTCAGGGCTATAATGCATGGATTCAAACAAAGTTGGGACTACTCTGATTTGATTAATTGAGCAATACTGCTATCTTGTGAGTCTTGTAGTTTTGTGTGATTTAAGCTACTTTTTACCTATGTCTTGCAGGGTAAAACGGCCCAGGTAAGTGCTTCCTGTTACTTGCTTTCTCTTCTTTTTGCTCTCCTGTTTTCTTGAGTGATGTGTGAGGAATAAACTAGGACTCGCCAACAGAAAATGTTTCAGGCTGGCATCCCAGGTGTAATGCAGACAGTCTCTCAGAGAAATGGTGCATGTGTGCAAGCGTCTTTAAGTCACTTGTTGACTTACGGTAACCCCATGAATGTCATAGGGTTTTCTTAGGCAAGGTATTTAATATTCAGAGGTGGTTTTACCAGTTGATTCCTCTAAAATACTGTATAGCCTACAACATCTAGTGTTTGTTGATGGTCTCTCATCAGTCTCAAGGCTGACACTGCTTAGCTTCCAAGAGAAGACAAGATCTTATGCCTCCAGTGTATTTAGGCCCCAAGTGAATCATTTATGGCCCCTTGTGTACAACTGTGAAGATAAAAATCTGAAATATTTATGCGTACTTTGTTTTAGTATCCAATACTAATGATGCATACATACATGCATCCAACAGGCATGATTGTTCTTGACTGAAAAACCCTGAAATCTCAAGTGCTAACACTGTGACATCATGGGGTTTAAAAAGTCATGATTTCTCTTCATTCTTGAGTGCCCCTGAGATTTTTGAGTCATAAATTGTCCCTTTCCCTCCACATGTTCCATTGGGTTGCATGTTGAGAATGCTAGCTAGATGGACTAGGCAGAATTTCTTGAACTTTGCAGTTAGGTAAGACTCACTAGCTAATCCCAAGGCTAAGCTTCTGCCAACCTTGACCTACAGTATATGTTTGTTGGAGACAATAGTAGCATTAGGCCAGTGAGGATTACACATTTTGGCCACTGGGGAAGCTTTCAAGCTTAATCTACAACTTTAATAACCAAGCTGTAGATTTCTGTACGTGGAAGGCAGAGAAACAATCAGAATGTGGTGTTTCTCATGCTGTTTCAGATATTGTATTTTTGTCCTTAGTGCATGTCTGCCTGTTTGTGCAGTGCTTTTGGTATCCCTTGAAAGGGGGGCTTCTGGTTTCTTGGAGTGTGACTTTTCTGTGCCTCATATAACTTCATGGACAGCTTTAGGAACTGTATGCTTGGAACAACTTGACTTTCCATTCCCAGCATTGTAGCATTTATAATAAATGCTCTAAAACTAGTTTCATTGAAACTAGTATGTTGTATGTTGCAACAGCAACGAAGTTGTTACCAGTTTTTGTAATGTTCTAGTGTCACATGAATATATAAAATAAGCTATGTTTATAGCAAGCCAACACACATAGGATTGCAACATAAATACCTTGGATCTCACTGCAGCAAAACAAGATTGTCAGCTGATGTTTATTAGTCGTCTTGAGTAGTAGGATTATTATGAGTTATGCATAGCTGTGGTACTCTGCCTGTGAAAGCCAAGTCCTTTGAAACGCCTGGTATTAAAGCTCCACAGGGTTTTTGTCCCATTTTGGGCTCCACTTTTAAATACAATCCATATTTCAAAGGGCAATAAAATATAAATTGTACATTAAAGGTCTTCTTCGCTTTAGGATTATTTTCCCTATGATGTGCTTGCACAAGGTAAACTTGTGAAGTCTTGATGGGATCATTCTTTTTACTAAATGTGAAAACTGTACGTCGAAAAAAGAAGCAAAACACTTTGAGGGGTATCCGTATATTCATACGCATTAGATTGGTACAGAATATGTCAAGTCAGAAAATTTTAGAAAGTGTCATCTATTGAAACATTATATGCTACATGTTAAAACAATTGGGAATTGTGACACAGACTTATCAGAAACAACTGTAAATGTGAAGAAGCATAGAAGTAAAAAATGGAGACTTAATTAGTTTGTTAAAATCCTATGGCTAAGTATTTGCAATGAGTTCGGCAGTACACTGGTGCCTCGGGATACGAAATGATCGGGTTACGAAATTTCCGGGATACGAAAAAGTTGGATTGGCAAAAACTGTTTCGGGTTACGAAATATTTTTCGGGTTACGAAATTCATTTCGGCGCGAAATTCAAATGCTGCAAAGTGCAGCTATAGGCTTTCCAGTGCTAACGGAAAGCCTTTTCGGGTTACGAAATTTTCGGGTTACGAAAGGAATGGCGGAACGAATTAATTTCGTAACCCGAGGCACCAGTGTACAGAAATGAGGCGGTTTTAGTACTGCCAACCTCACTGCAAATACCATATACCTCAGTTTATGTGAACTGAAGAACAGCAAACTGCTCTGAATGGATATGAAAACTTTAAACCTTGGCTTCTCCAGTACAGAGCTGAAAAATGGTATGTAGTGTCCTTTGTGGGTTGGAAGAGAGTAAACTGCAAATGTAAATAAATCTGGAACCTATCCACAATCCAAAATGTAAAAAAGTATCTGCCACATTAAATCTTTTGAAGGCATTTTGGACTAATACTTGCCATAAAGATGTACTGTGACAGAAGTTCCAGCATAGACTTACCTTAGAAATGTGCAAATGTACAGGAACAGTAAGAATCTTATTGTAGCTTTTGTTACAGAATGTTCAAATACTCTTGGTTGTCTATGAGTCCTTTAGGACATTAGAGCAAGACACAGCAGTGTAACTTAGACTTATTGTGCCAGAGAATTCAGTCTTCTGTCTCTTCTATAGCCTTCTGTATACTTGAAAAGCCAGTTTTGGAAGGCTGGAAAATCTTCTGGAACAAGTTTTGTGGTACAGCAGGAGGGGAAGAAACCTTCCATGTATATGAAAATATGTATATGGAAGTATATTATTAGATTCCCCCCTCCCACACACACACTTTAAAATGAGTATAGCATAATTTAAGTATAGGTGACTTCCTGCAAGGGCAATTCCCTGTTCCTGTGGAAGATTTTTAGTGAAACATTCATCATAACTAAGGGAGAGGAAGGTAGGGACTCTGCTGCTTAGCATTTTCATTTCAGTTACTAAAGTCCTGGAGGTCCTTAGCCCCCAGATAGTGTTGGCAGGTTTTCAAAATAGCAATAAGGAACTGTCAAAATTCATGACACGCAAGATTGGCAGTCAGGAAACAGCTGTTAACAAACTTGTGTTCTACTTCAATACCAAAGGAAAGTATTGATTTCAGTTAATTGTTTTTTAAAAAGTCCACATTCATAAAGTATATATGCTGCACACATTTTCTGTCTTTATAAAGGGCCCAAGCTCTAAAATATTGGATGAGGGAGAAGAAATCTTGGTTAGTCCATATGTTTGAAAAATATTTCCAGCATTCAAATACAATGAGGATAGGGGAATCCCTTATACTGAAGGGCACCTGTCAATTCTACAAGGATCAAGTTTTGCAGCCTGCAGATAAGAGGAATCCCTTATAAAAAGGAACACCTAGCAGCCCTACCACCAAAGCAGCCAGTTGGCCGCTCATTTGCCAGAGTGGAAGTGAAATGCAGATGGAGAAATGGCTGGCACTTCCCTTTTTGTCAGCAGAGCGTGAAGCACTGATCCATGGTCCAAGAGCTCCTTCAGGGATCAGGGCCTTGGAAGATGGTGGTATTTGACCAGATACGCTTGCATTTGAACCAGGTAGACCTTTGCATTCCAGTGGCAGCTTTGTGATTGACAGGGGTTTTTAATCTCTACAGCATGGTGTCTTTGTTTATTCAATTTGATGTTTAAAATGTTCTTAAACTGTGAAATGCTTGCTAGAGCCAGTTACCATATGCTGTCACACTATGCACATTTATATGCATATTTTTAAAAAAATCTCTTTCCCATTATAAGATGAAAAGTGTTCCAGAGGTTTTCTGTTGTAAGGTGGCTACATCTTTTCTGTAATAGTGGGAAAGGCATTAAGAAGTGTGAAAACACGTGAACATGGTTTTGAGGAGCCCTGTTGTAACTCTTCAAGACAAGTTCATCATTATTATAAGCTGCTTAGGATCCTGTGCTAAAAGGAAGGTGGGACAAAGTAGAATTACAATATTCTGTTGCAGACAAATGCAAATAACCTTTTCCCTTCTTATAGGAAAACATGCTCTTTTCCCTCACCCACTTTTTGATGATTTTTTAAAAATCCTTCTACAAAGCTTGTCCAAGCATGCACTGATAAAATGCTCAAAACTGACTAAAACAGGAATCATACACATGCTTACCCAGTCTAGCTTCCTACACTGAACGCAGTGGAGCTTGCTTCTGAGCAAACATACTTAGGTCTGTGCTGTAATGTTTAAGTATATGGTAGTCCAAACTGGTACATCTTGCATGATGTGGCATGACTCCATGGATGTTTAAGAATCTCTTTTAATTGTTTAGGGTGTTTAGAGCCAGAATCCTCTTGGTTATTTACACCCAGACCTCCTACATTCTTATTTTTTGGATTTCCTGATTAAAAGGCTAAGCTTTATGCTTCAACAGCATTGATGAAGAACTCAGCCACAGTACCTTCACACTTGTGTTCCTTAATCAGAAGACAGGTCTTATTTTTAGGGATTTACCTTCTCCCTGAGTATTCAGGTCCTTATTCTCAGCTTCTAAATATACGCCATTATATAAACTGTATAGATTGCAAATCCATACATCCATGATCTCTTCACAGTTTTTATCCCAGTTTTTAAAAACTGTTTTTGTGCACATTACTCCTTAGTTTAGCATGTTGTGATAACTGTATTAAATTTTAAACATTTCCTTATTTTTATAAACTGCCCTGTAAGTGGTTTATACATTTCAGATATAAATATAAAATAGTTATAGTGGCAGAGGATGTATGTGAGAGCTCAACTGTTGCTATATGATATTTCCTTTTTAAATAATCTTTGCTACCATAAACAAAAACCTTGATGTTGAAAGCCGTTTGGGAATAGAATGGGAGTCAGCATGGCCTGAGGGATTCGTTGATGCCTCTGTTATATGGATCCTCTACATCCTTCACTTTGGTTTATAGTGGCTCTGTTCACATCTCACCTTCACAGCATAATTGAATAAAATATAGACATTTTCATTACCAGTTTGGGAGCAATCCAGGATCTTAAGCCAACTTTTAACTGGGGTTTAGGATCCTGACTTGTTCCCAAATGGATAATCATACTTTCCCTCTTTTGATAAAATGGGCAACTGTGGTTAATTGAAGCTGGTTAACTGTGGTTAATTGAATGGGCAACTGTGGTTAATTGAATTGTGGTCCAAGTAGACCACAAGTTGAACATGAGTCAACAGTGTGATGCGGCAGCTAACAAGGCCAATGCGATTTTAGGCTGCATCAATAGAAGTATCGTATCTAGATCCAGGGAAGTAATAGTGCCACTATATTCTGCTCTGGTCAGGCCCCACCTGGAATATTGTGTCCAGTTCTGGGCGCCACAATTCAAAAAGGACATTGAGAAACTGGAGCGTGTCCAAAGGAGGGCGACTAAAATGGTGAAAGGTCTGGAAACCTTGCCCTATGAGGAACGACTCAGGGAGCTGGGGATGTTTAGCCTGGAGAAGAGAAGGTTAAGAGGTGATATGATAGCCCTATTTAAATACTTGAAGGGATGTCATATTGAGGAGGGAGCAAACTTGTTTTCTGCTGCTCCAGAGACTAGGACCCGGAGCAATGGATGCAAGCTACAGGAAAAGAGATTCCACCTCAACATTAGGAGGAATTTCCTGACAGTAAGGGCTGTTCGACAGTGGAATGCACTTCCTCGGAGTGTAGTGGAGTCTCCCTCCTTGGAGGTCTTCAAACAGAGGCTGGATGGCCATCTGTCGACGATGCTTTGATCTGGATTTCCTGCATGGCAGGGGGTTGGACTGGATGGCCCTTGCGGTCTCTTCCAACTCTATGATTCTATGATTCTATGATTCTATGATTCTATGAAGCCTTCTAAGGCTAATTGTGGCTTGTACAAAGCAAATAGCAAAGACTCTTTCATATAGGTTTATTAATTTGAGAGATGATTGTCTAAACATAGAAATTTCACATTTTGTCTGTCTCTCAGTTGCCTGGTAATTTTTTGTAAAAGGAAAAATGATTGTGGAGTATTTGTTGTATTTATCTAAGTAGTAACTTCCATTCAAGCTGATGTGGATGTCTTCTTTAGGAACTCCTGCAGAAAATCTTAATGTATAAAAACATATTGCTTTTCCATAGGAAGTTGAGAAAGTTTGCTAGAACATTTAGATATCTCAAAGACTTTCCTTGGTAGAGCCAAACACTTTGATCAGTTTTTGTATTGGACCCTTCTGAAGAAGTTTAGCACAGAACTAACCTTGCTGCAATTTTTGTTTTGCTTGTGCTCCAAGGATCTTCATTACCTGGCCTCCAGCAGTGAGATGGTAGGCCTGTCTCCTCCAAGTATTCTTTTGCTTTCCTTTTTTTCCTTGCAAAATCCTCAAGGCACCCCTTACATATATAAATATCTGTTGCCCTCTGCTTAATTTTTGAGATAACATTTTGTAAAATGGATCTGTCTGGTGACTCTGGATTGATATTGCTGATCTGATTTCTTTTTTCTACCCATCCTTAGGATTCAGATTCCCAGGAGTCTTACACTGAGATGGTAGGCTTGACCTTGTGTATCTCTCAATAATAATAATAATAATAATAATAATAATAATAATAATAATAATAATAATAATAATTTATTTATTTGTATCCCGCCCCTCTGAGAACAATCGGGGCGGCTAACAAAGTTAAAAATACAAAACATGTAAAATCCCTCGTACCCTCCCCTCCTTAAAAAAGTATTAAATTCAATGTAATATTTAAAAAACAGAACAAAAAACAGCAACAAACAAATAAACATACAAGTTAAAAACTGACCAAAAAGTCAGCAACATCATGCCCGCAATCAGTGAGAGCAGCAGTATCTTTCCCAGACGTTTTTCTAAGGCCGGGTTCTCTATTCCGGGAAGGCCTGCTGGAAGAGATCTGTCTTAACAGCCTTTTTAAAGCTGTCTAAAGATGTAAGCAGACGGATCTCATCCGGCAGGCCATTCCACAGTCTGGGGGCAACGATGGAAAATGCCCTCTGGGAGGTAGTCGAAAGCCTAGATTTTTGTGGCTGAAGTAGGCCTCTCCCAGAGGAGCAGAGTGCGCAGGGAGGATTATAGGGGAGAAGGTGGTCCCGGAGATAGCTTGGACCCAAGCCATTTAAGGCTTTAAAGGTGATAACCAACACCTTGTACTGGGTCCGGAAGTTAATGGACTCTCTAGTTTCAGAGTCCCTCTCCCCATTTTCCTAAGGTTCTTCTCTTGCATTTATTAACTCTGACACATGTTTGGAGCTTCCCCTTGAGAAGAGAAGAGCTGGTTAGACTCCCTTGTTCCATAATTCAGCAGCTTACTGAATCTATAAACGCTTGATGTCCAGCTCAGAGATGTGTAGAACTCATATTTGGTAGCTGTGCATACAAGGTAGTGCACAATCCCCAGTTCTAATCTCAATTCAATTGTGCTGGTCTTAAGAATGTTACTGTTTGTTAGCTTCTGCTCCTCTCCCCAAATGCAATATGGGGACACCTTAACCCATTACAAATTAGAACAAAACAGGAAGGTTTCATGAACAATTATCAAATAGAAAGGGGAGACTAAAGAAAGTAACAAGATAATGGGTATCCCCATGTACTATATATCCCAACAAATGACACCACAATTTAAACTGGATACTAAAATTCTGTTATATAGTAATACCTGTGGTTAACAGGGAAAACCATGTATAATCCATACAACAATAAATACAACAGAGTTACTCATAACAAGTCCAGTAATATTCCAAGTCCTTCTGGACTCTGTTGTAGAAAACATGTAATAGTAATAAGAGGCTAGTGGAATCAATATTACAAATGCTGTATTAAATCTTCATAGTAAAGTGATTATCTCAGTGATGAATTGTAGTCACTTATTTGCCACCAATGTCTGTCCAGGTAAAAAAAAATATTATGCCATTCCTGTGGGTGGGAGACCAGTTCCATCTTATTTTAGAAAAGGATGGAAATCATGTGGCCCTCCCGATGTTGTGGAGCCCAAACTCCCAGCATTCTTCCTCCTTGGCTGTAATGGCACCTGGGAGTTGCTGTCCAACCACACACATCTTGATGGCTGTATGACTCTCCTGTTTTAGAGCAATGGCATACTGATAGATTGCTTAGTGGGTTTTATGTGCTATCATCCTGAGCCGGGATATGCTAAAGCTTTTGGGTAATTCTTTTTTTCCCTTTTGTTTCTGTCACAATGTGACTCCATATCCCTACATTCCCCATGCAGATGGTAGTGGGCTGCTGCTGCTGCCCATCAGTGGTTGAATACCCTCACCTTGAGGAGGTAGGCTCTGCTGCCTGCAGTTTGTGTTCTCTTCCCTCTGGGGGGGGATTTTTCTTTTGACTGTCAATGTGGTCACTTCCTTCTTGATTTTCTCTCAAACCAAGGAAAGAAACAACAAAATCTCCAACAAACCAGTGTCTGTCATGCACATGGGGCCTGATTTCTAAACTGCCTTGAGAGAAATGTGAAGGATAAGTAACCCTGTGAGTGATGTGAATTTCTCATAGAACAAATATTTCCTTGTCTTCCTTTCTGCGTGAATTTGAGGCACTTGTGAGCGACTGCTGGTTTTCCAGACGGTGATTTGAAACCTTCATTCACAAGTCCCTATTAGCCCTTTGGAACAGGCAGAAAATTCTCTGTGCAAGCTTTGAAAACAGACAAAGAATTTTGTGCCTTTTTAGTTTCCCTAATAAGGTTCGACAATATGGACTTTGGAATTTGTCTTATGGTCAATGACTCTTTCTTTCCCTCCCTTTTCATGTTTTTTTCCTCTGTAATCCACAGTATAACTGTTTCAGTACTACAGGGATAAATATGGCACATAGAAATTGAGACTTGGAGTAGTAATATGTGCAAATGTGTGTAGATAAGGTGATGAACATTAGGGGGGATTCTTAGAATGAAGTAAAAGGAAATCTGGGTGGGTATCCCAATATAAATTTAATAGGATTCTTTTTGAATACACAGTTAATGCCGGTGTATAGGAAGAATTTACGAGGGTGATATTGTACAAGGGTTCACTTCATCTTGCTTTAGAGTTCAACTTGTTTAATTGCTGTATGAGTGCATAATGTTTTAGCAGTCTTCTAGCTACTATTTATATTTTTACTATCTTCTATTGGTGCCAAAATTTTAAACCCTCTATCCCAAAGAAACATGCCATGGCCCTTATCCTGATCCTTCCCTATGGCTATTATGTAGAAGATGAAGGAAAGAAATGCAGTCATAAAATTACTCATATTGCCATACTCATTGGCTTTATGAATATATATTAAATATTCCAGTCTTTAAAAATGCTCTCACCAGTCCAGTATTATTATTGTTATTTTAAAAAATTGGCTTCACATGATAAGGTCCGAATCACTTGGTGCAAAAATTATAGCCACCATCACTGCTTTGTGTACAGCCTGGGAGAGGGCCTGTTCATAACTCACTAGGAATATTATTCAGTGAGTTTCAGTGGTGTGGAAAAGAGCCAGTTGCCACCATTTGTGTTCTGCACTAAGATCTCGAGAGTAGGTCTTCATAGCCTAGCCTCTGTAGCCTTATACTATAAGCTGGACAGAGCTCTGTTCTCTGTGCTTTCCACTGGATACTATAGTAGTGAGTACAGTGCAAACCTTTTCCTGAACTGCAGTCTCCATGAGAGGAGTTTTGAATGATCAGACCAAAAGCCCATGTACTACAGTTTCTCCTTCCCATCACAATCAACCATAGCCTAGAAACATAAAATTTTGAGACTATAGCTCCCAGAATCCCCTAGCCATCTTGACCAATGGGAGCTATAAATGCAGATGCTTTAGAGAAAAAACACATGCAAGACATAAATGCAGCACACCTTCTTGCTATTGCTCCCCTGACCAGTTACTGTTATTGTTAACTGCCCTTGAGTCTTCCCTGACTCACGGTGACTCTGTGATTGAGACATCTCCAAGACCCCCTGCCCTCCACTGCTCTGCTCAGGTCCTGCAAATCCATGTCTGTGACTGCTCTGGTTGAATGTATCCATCTGGTGTTCGGCCTTCCTTTTTTTCTACTTCCCTCTACCTTTCCTAGCATTATTGTCTTTTCTAATAAGTTGTGTCTTCTCACAATGTGGCCAAAGTATGACAGTTTGATCATCTTGGCTCCCAAGGAGATTTTAGGCATGATCTGTTCATGGTCCCATTTGTTTGTCCTTTGGTTGTCCATGGTATCTTTAGCATTCTTCTCCAGCACCACATCTCAAATGAGTTGTTTTTCTTCTTATCCATTTTTTTCATTGGACAGCTCTCACATCTATATACATAGTGACTGGGAATATGATGTTTGGACAATTCTGACTTTAGTGTTCATTTGTATCTCTTTACTCTAGGATCTTGACTAGTTCTTTCATAGCTGCCCTTCCCACTCCTAGTCTTCTGATTTCTTGACTGCAGTCTCCATTTTGATTGATGCTTGGTCATAGGTATGGGAACTCTTTTATTGTTTCGATTTCCTCATTGTCTAGGTAAAATTTATGTATTTCTTCCTTGGTCATTATTTTTGTTTTCTTTATGTTCGGCATTAAGACTGCCTTTGCACTTTCATCTTTGACCTTCCTTAATAATTGTTCCAAGTTGTGATGTTTTCTGCTAGTAGTATGGTGTTTTCAGCCTAACTTGGATTGTTGAAGTTCCTTCCACCTATCTTCGTTCTTCCTCCTTCTCAGTCTAAACCTGCCCTTCTTATAATATTTTATGCATACTAGTTGAACAAATAGAGTGATAGAATGCAGCCTTTCCCGACCCCTTTGCCAATTGTGAACTATTTTGTTTCTCCATATTCTGACAGTAACCTCTTGTCCTAAATACAGATTTTTCCTCAGGATTATCAGCTCCTGTGATCTTAAGTACCATCCATAACTTTTCGTGATCTATACAGTAAAATGCTTTGCTGTAGTCTGTGAAGCACATGGTGATTTTCCCCCCTTGGAATTCCTTTGTTTGCTTCATTAACCATTGTATAATTGCAATGTGGTCCCAAGTGCCTCTTCCTTTCCTGAACCCCACTTGCTCTTCTGGGGTTCCTCCTGCCCCATGTATGGTTGGAGTCGATGATGCAGAATTGTGAGCACAATTTTGCTTGCATGGGAGATTAATGGTGTGGTCTTACGGTCCTGCAGTCTTTTGTGTCTTCTTTTTTGTGGATTTGAATGTATATTGATTGTTTCCAGTCTGTTGGCAACCATTTTGTATTCCATATTTGTTGGTATATATTAGTTACCACTAGAGTTGCTTCTGTCAGTGTGCATTTTAGCAGTTCAATTGGAATATCATCTGTTTCTGGTGATTTAGTTTTCCAAATTTCTCATATTGCAACTTCCATCTCACTTTTTGGTATTGGTATGGGGTTTTTTGCCTTATGTGTCATTCATTTTTTAATGAGCAGTGGTGGCTTAGTGATTAAGATGCCAGTTCCGACAATCAGAAGATTGGCAGTTCGAGGCCTGAGTGCTGCATGATGGGGTGAGCTTTTGTCACAAATCTCAGCTTCTGCCAACCTAGCAGTTTGAAAGCATGTAAATACAAATAGATAAATAGGTATCACTTTTCCGTGGGAAGGTAACAGGGTTATGTGCAGTTGTGCTGACCACATGACCACCAGAGCAGTCCTTGGACAACTATTGTAAAACAGCTATTGTAAAACAAAAATTTATTGTAGAGAAGGTAGAAATACACTGGATCACTTTTTTGCTGAATCTGAAGAACTCCAAAGAGAAACCCCACTTTAAAACCGCAGCCCCCACCTTATTTTCCTGTTCAACCCAGATCGTTCCCCCCAATTCACCCCCCTTCGCCACAGAGGAGGGAATTCTACATCAAAGCAGTCCTAACGAAAGCACCAGTTGGTTCATAGTCTCTTTTGTCTTGAGAGATCTATGGATACTGGAATAGAGGGTATCTGTTAAACATCACCCCGTCATAAAACTGCCTGACTGGCACGAATTGATTGCTGCTCTCATCTGAAAGTTCCGGATACGTGATCCTCCTGAGCATAGCCCACGGTGGCAGCAACTCTTTCCCAGAATGCCTTTCCCTGAGAGTTGTAGATACCGGTGTTGTTGACATAAGATCCATCATGTCTATCTATCTATATATCTATCTATTTATCTGTCTACCCATGTATCTATATATATATGTGAGAGCTTAACCCACTGGACTTCCCTTCTGCAACCTCCCTCCAATCCTTGTCCACCCCAGCATACCACCCATTCATGACAGTCCATTAAAGCATATGAATAGTCAACTAATATCCCATTGCATAATCCCCAAAGCATACGATTATGTGTCTAGAAGCTATCCCTACTTATCTCACTAACTTATACAGTCCTCATGGCAGAATCCTCACTGAATGAAGGAGGATTCTGACACCTAGAAGAAGACAAGCCCTCCCTTCATCCACCATCTTGAGGGAGGGAGAGGCAGGCTAGCTCCAACAGGCCTGCCTGGAAGAAGAAGAGCCCTTCCTCCAGTCCATCTGCCTTGGTCCAGGCCTCAGAGGGAGAGAATAACTGCTAGACCTGATTCCCTCTCCCTCTCCCCCTCACCATTATTATTATTATTATTAACCTTTATTTATAAAGCGCTGTAAGTTTACACAGCGCTGTACATCAATTTTTTAGTCAGACGGTTCCCTGCCCTCAGGCTTACAATCTAAAAGACACGACACAAAAGGAGAAGGGAGTGGTGGTGGGGAATAGGATCAGGTCCAGCAGATCTTTTCCACCTCCGAGGCCTGGACCAAGGCAGATGGACTGGAGGAAGGGCTTGGCTTCTTGATGGATGGTTAGAAGGAGGCTTCCTGGGTCAGAGAGGGGCTCACCTCTGGGAATGCTTCTCTAAACAATATAGTCTTTAATTCAGTTTTGAAACTGGGCAGAGAAGTGATGAGGTGTGCATGTGGGGGAAGAAGGTTCCAGGAGTAAGGGGCAGCAAGCGAGAAGGGACGAATTCGGGAGGGGGCAGTGGTAGTCCTACATTGTGACAGGAGACCCTGACTACCAGAGCGGAGGGTGCGAGTAGGAATGTAAGGAGAAAGAAGGTCAGATAAGTAAGGAGGGGCCAAACCATGGAGGGCTTTGAAAGTCAGAAACAAAAGCTTGTACCGGATGCGAAAGGGGAAGGGGAGCCAATGAAGGGAGGATAAAAGAGGAGAAACATGGTCAAAGCGACGAGCGGATGTGACAATACGGGCAGCTGAATACTGGACAGATATTAAAGGATGGAGGTGTGAAAGAGGAAGCCCTGTTAGAAGGAGGTTACAATAATCTAGTCGCGAAACCACTAGGGCATGGACTAGAGTCTTGGCAGTAGAGATTGAGAGGAATGGACGGATCTTGGCAATGTTGTGGAGAAAGAATCTACAGGTCTTTGCGGTGGCCTGGATCTGGGGAATAAATGACAGAGAAGAGTCAAAAATGAAGCCAAGACTGCGGGCTTGATGAACCGGTTGAATAGAAGTGTCGTCGACAGAAACAGAAAAGGAATAATGAAGGGTGGGTTTAGGTGGAAAGACGAGAAGCTCAGTCTTAGACATGTTGAGCTTCAAGCGCCGAAGCCGCATCCACTGAGAGATGGCAGTCAGACAAGAAGAAACTTGCTGTTCAAGCCCCGTCGAAAGGTCAGGGGTGGAGAGATACAGCTGAGTGTCGTCGGCATACAAATGATAGGAGAAACCAAAAGAACTGATGAGTTTACCTAGAGACAGTGTGTATAGAGAGAACAGAAGGGGACCCAAGACAGAGCCCTGGGGAACTCCAACAGATAGCGGAACAGAGGATGAAGTCTGACCACCCGTGACCACTGCAAAAGATCTATCTGACAAGTAAGATTTAAACCAGTCGAGAGCAGAGTCGGCGAACCCAAGGTCAGAAAGTAAATCGACCAGGAGACAGTGATCAACAGTGTCAAAGGCTGCAGACAAATCGAGAAGAATGAGAATAGAATAGAGGCCGTTTGCCTTGGCCCGCGAGAGATCATTTGAGATCTTGGTGAGGGCTGTCTCTGTAGAGTGCCATTCCCTTCTCCTTTTGTGTCGTGTCTTTTAGACTGTAAGCCTGAGGGCAGGGAACCGTCTATTATCCCCTCTGTTGTAAACCGCTCGGATTCCCAGTGATTGGGCGGTATATAAATAAATCCTATTATTATTATTATTATTATTATTATTATTATTATATTTGATAAGTATGCCCCCAATTCTGTCATCCAAGTCATTAATAAAGATGTTGAATAGCACTGGGCCCAGGACAGAGCCCTGTGTTACCCCACTGGTCACTTCTCTCCAGGATGAAAAAGAGCCATTTCTGAGCACCCTTTGGGTTCGGCTGTTCAACCAATTACAAATCCATGTAACAGTTCCTTTGTCTAGCCCACATTTCACTAGCTTGTTTGCAAGAATGTCATGGGAAACCCTGTCAAAGGCCTTACTGAAATCAAGATATACTATATTCACAGCATTCCCTTCATCTACGAAGCTGGTTATTTTATCAAAAAAAGAGATTAGATTTGTCTGGCATGACTTCTTTCTCTGAAACCCGTGTTGACTTTTTGTGATTATGGCATTGCCTTCTAGATGTTCACAGACTCTCTGTTTAATGATCTGCTCGAGAATCCTTGTATAGATGTCAGACTAACTAGACGATAATTGTTGGGATCCTCTTTTTTCCCCTTTTTGAAGATGGGAACGTTTGCCCTCCTCCAGTCTGCGGGTATTTCTCCTGTTTTCCAGGAGTTTTCAAAGATTATTGCCAGTGGCTCCGATATTGCATTTGCCAGTTCTTTTAATACCCTTCGATCTGGTCCTGGAGACTTATAGTAGTCATTTAGATTAACCAGATATTTCTTACTATCTCTTTACTTATTCAGTGCTGAAATTTCCCTATTCTGTCCTCTGCTCCATTATCCTCAGGTTGAACACCCTTTTCCTTTTCTGAGAAGACTGAAGCGAAGAAGGTGTTGAGTAATTCTGCCTTTTTTCTGCCCCCTATTAGCATTTTGCCATCTTCTCCACGCAGTGGCCCTACCGTTTCCTTCTTCTTCCTTTTGCTGTGGACATACCCAAAAAGCCCTTTTTGTTGTTCTTAACCTCTCTAGCAAGCCTGAGTTCATTCTGCGCTTTAGCTTTTCCGACTTTACCCCAACACGTGCTTGCTATTTGTTTCATTTCCCCGTTTTTCCATTTCCATTAAATTTTCACCTCCCAAACATTAGTGAGGCATTGCCTCCTTTTCACATACCATCCTAATTCTATCATAGGAAGACTAGTTCTTCCATTGGTTTGTTAATTCTGTATTTAACTGCTCTAGTGAGTTGTAAGTAAAATTTTATCATGTGTTTTAATCATTCTGTATCTAGTATTACTTGAATGGGGTAAAAGCAAAATCTATTTTTTCATAAATTTGTCCAGGACTATTTCTTCTCTAGCTCATATATGATAACAAATATAAATTGATGTATTTTACATAATACTGTTTTCAGACAATTCATCAGTCTTTCTATTTCTGGTAGTCGTATATTCTTCCATATGCTAGATTTTTATCCTGTTACTTTTAATAATAATTATAGCTGGGGGGAAATGGAATGTGGCTAACAGTACAAAAAAGGAAGCATTTAATAACCAATCAAGACTACTTCAGAAGTTTGAAGTGAAACTGAAATTACTTCTGATAACTGAAATAAGAAATGGAAATGCAAATTTTTCATTCAGTGGAAAGTTATCTTTCTGCCTCTTGGTGAAAAGTAGACTTAGCTAGTCACTCCCCTTGATGATTCTGTCTGAAGCCTTATAAGGCTGTTTTTCTACCATTATTTCAGAAAGAAAAAACCATTTCAGCTTCATTTTTAAAGTTATGATAAACTATGTCAGTCACTTTTAGTTAATGAAGATATATTTTCAGAATTATTGGAAGACTAGATTTTAAAAGAATTTCATTTCATTGATTTCTTAAGATATAGTGCTTTGAATGCAACAATTAATCAGGGTTTTTTATTTATAAGGAAAAACCTCTCTGTTCCCTTTTTTTATAAATATCACTCTCTAATAAGCTCCTCTGAGACAATGTACAAAGAAAGATTTGGCACTGGGGAGGCTGGTAAAGTGTAAAAGAGTTTTGTCGTTTTGTTTTCAGTTTGAGACTTATATAGGGAATGTGTATAGTATGCTTAACAAAAAGAAAGGAAGAAATGGCATGCCTTCTCTTTATGTTGTATAAGCAAAAACAATGTCCACAAGTTCTAGTAGATAGCTGTAAGCTTTACAGCTGTCCACCAGACCTTGTGAATATTTTGGCTATATTCAATTGTTAGTCCCAGTCAGAGTAGGCCAGATGAATTGGTGGCGCATAGGTAAGCATTGACTTAACAGTGGGACTAACAACGGAGTTTAGTCCATTGTTGTTGTTTTTTTAACTAGTACATCTCAGCTAATCTTTTATAAAGCTAGCCCTGTCAACAGTTTCCTTGATTTGTTCTTTGTTACAAAGCCTACAGTAGAGGTGCATCGGTCAGAGGAACAGGTGCCCTTCTAGATGTTTTCAGACTGCAAGTCCCATCAGCCCTAGCCAGCATTTCCCATAATGAAGGATGATAGGAGTTGCAGACCGACATCTGGAGAGTCACACACTCCCCACCAGTGCTCAAGAGAGTCGAGCATAAGAGAACATCCCTTCCCCTTACTCTAGTGCCCTGAATAAGCAGAAACCAGTTCCTACTTAGAAATGATGTGAGAAAGCAGCTTGGAGTGTATGTGTAAATACAAGCAGGAAAAGGAATAAGCAGTATTCCCATCACCCTTTCAAGTCTCCTAATCTTGGTGTGCATACAAGGTTCTTGCCTGCAACAGCAGCCTCCTGCAACAGGCTCTTTCTTGAAGCTAATGAGTACCCTGAGTACCAGCAGCATGGTTTGTGCTTTGCTGTCATCTTGGTATCTCTTCTTCATTCTTCTCCAGTGTCCTTGCTTTTGTGTCTGTCAATTTATTTATTTTTTGTTTGTTTCTTTTGTTCTGTTGCCAGGTCAAGACTGAAATCAGTGTAGAAAGCAAACACCAGACCCTTCAGGGACTGGCTTTTCCTTTGCAACCAGAGGCACAGCAGGCCATTCACCTACTCAAGCAGAAAAAAATCAATTACATCCAGCTGGTAAGGAGTTGTGTTGAAGCTTTCCGTTTATTCTTCAGATGTCTCCTGTTTTCAGCAGAAGTCCTGTGTGTGCAAGGCTGTGTTCTTTATATCTCTGTAGTTTATCCCAATCCAGATATTGTTCTCAAGTATGTCCTCTTGTCTATGTCTAAACAGAAGCTGGACCTGGAGCGGGAGACCATAGACTTGGTCCACACGAATGCTACTGAGATAGCAGACCTACCTAAAAGAATTCCACAGGATTCTGCCCGTTATCACTTCTTTCTGTATAAGCATTCTCATGAAGGAGATTACCTGGAGTCAGTTGGTAAGCTCTGGGCAAGTCTACAGCCTTATCTACTTCTTCTTTTTTTATAGAGAGAGAGTGGAGGGGGGGAAGGAAGGAAGGAAGGAAGGAAGGAAGGAAGGAAGGAAGGAAGGAAGGAAGGAAGGAATTTCTTCGTGCTTTTCACTAACATTGTGAGAGTGTGGGTTTCCCTGTGGGATGTTCAGAGAAATTTATTCTCTGAGTATACCAGTGTGTTTCCACCTGTGTAGGTTTGCTTATCCAAGAATATGGAGATTATGACAATGTGATGTCTGATTACTTTCTGGTAATACATGTTTGCTTGTGGCAATCCTCATGTACCAGAAGCAGTTTCCTAAACCACTGCTGCCACAAAAGAATTCTGGGATTACCAAAGATGGTGTTTTTTGGAACCATGTACTATGTTTTATTGTGAAGTTTTTGTGTTCTGCCTTCTCTAAAATGCATCTAAAATGCATTTCCTTATTGTACAGATGGCAATCATTTCCTCCACCCACACCCTAAATTTGTGGATTTAAACTTACTGGGCCCCAAGAATGGCTGATCCACTATTCTTTTCCTTACAGTGTTTATCTACTCGATGCCTGGTTACAAATGTAGCATCAAGGAGCGAATGCTGTACTCCAGCTGCAAGAGCCGGCTGCTTGACACTGTGGAGCAAGATTTCTGCTTAGAGATTGCAAAGAAGGTAAACTATAGCATCTTACTCAAGAAGCCTTCCTTGAAGTAGGAAACCCTGCTCCTTCTTATTGGCCACTAAGGCCTGATTGCTGTTGGTTCATCCCAATTAAAGTAGATCTGTTGAATCAGATGTTGCTTGATAAGTCAACATGTAGGTAAGTCCCATTGCTTCAATAGGTCTACTCTAGTTGGGACTAAAAATAGATTTAGGCCTATATGTTCTGAATGCTGTGAAGGAGTAGTGGGATACATCTGAACATTCTTCAAGAGAGACCTACTCCAGGGGCTGATAGATGAGTCTGAGCAAAAACAGATGGTTTCAGTTTGCTGGAAACTGAAAAAAACAAGGCACACAAAAGTAAGGGTGGAATCTTGGGTCAAGAATAATTTCAAATGCACAGGCAACCTCAAAAATGAGAAAAGGTAAGCTGGCTTTAGTGAGCTCTTGTAGAATGCATAGATCTTGGAAATAAAATGGAATACATACTTGTTTAGAAATAGTATTAAGGGATGGGGAGGTATCAGAAGTATTTTGGGAAAATACATGAGTGGATTTGCCAGTGACTCCATGACAGAAGAAAAGATGCCTGTCTTCCTAAGATTTAGATATCCCTGTGATCAAAACTGCAGACTATATTTCCTTCCTTCCTTCATCCCAGATTGAAATTGATGATGGAGCTGAGCTGACAGCAGAGTTCTTATATGACGAGGTCCACCCCAAGCAACATGCTTTCAAGCAAGCCTTTGCCAAGCCCAAGGGGCCTGTGGGGAAAAGAGGACAGAAGCGGCTTATCAAAGGACCAGGCGAGAATGGAGAAGAGAGTTAAACCCCAGTGGACAGAAGGACAGGGGTCAGGAAAATGGGCTGTGAAGGTCTATCAGCCTCCAGAGTTGCAGCTCCAACCAAATCCACCCCTTGGCATCTGAGTCTGTCCATTGAACTCCAGAGCTCTTTCCCCTCCACCTCTTCTTTCAGAGTCATGTCCACCTGATTTCATGCTGTGGAAGCAAAGAGGGAGAACTGTCAGGCTTGTCTTCTCTTCCCTTTTGCTCTATTGTGTAAATTCTGGGGAGGGCATGTAGGGAGGGGACCCCAATTGTTCTAGTTTGAAATGACTCTTTAAAATTGAAGCTCCTGTTACTTCTTAGTCTGTGACCTGGTTTACTTGGGATCTGTGCTAGAAAACTCAATTTTGTCTGAGGAAGTTGTCTACGTGCAAAGAGCAAGATCTGCCTTCCTTCATGTAAACTACTCACATGTTCTTTTCTCTATTGGCTTATTGTTGCTCCTCTGTCACAAGGAAAATAGAAGAAAAAACACCACCACACTATCAATAATCTTTGGAATTCTGCTACCATTAATTCCATTCCCTTGCCAAGGCAGGTTTGTTTGCCTAGGAGCCAAGTCAATATTATTATATTTTTTGAGGATTAAGAGGGGAGTATATTCAAGGGGTGAATGTGGTCTCCCTGTGTCTCTCCCCCTGACACTTTTTATTATTTTCTTTTTTTAGTTTGAGCCTATGGATTTACTGGGGAAGGGATTACAGAGGCTAGTGGAGTTTTCTCAAAAAGGCAGAGGCATGTTGCTGGCCTGCATTAATGCTGCTCTCTCCCTTGCTAGCTAAAGAAGAGGCAGGGCTCCTAAGAACTACATTCATTTTATTACTGATTCATCCAAACATTCTATTCCAGTCCTTTCTGTCTAGCTTTGAGTGAATTTCCATCACAGATTCCCAGGTGGGGCCTAGATTTCTTGTTAAAGAGGTTGGCTTATTGTCTGCCTTATTCCTTTTTATAAAGCTATGTATTGGAGACCAGTTGATTTAATCCTGGTTTCTGCCCACCCCACCCCAACTCATTTGGATGGCTCAGGCTTTGTGTTACTGGCACACCTGAAGAGAAGACAAGAGGCACTTAGAAACAAGTGTAAACCTCTGTCCTGTTGACATATCTTTGTCTTTAGAAAGGTCAAGGCTCCATCCATTTTCACATCATCCTGATAAATTGTTCCTGATAAACTGCTTTTTTGTGACAGTGAGGCAACCATTTTATAGAGGTAGTCTGCTTTACCATACATGACCCTGCCAGCTTTCAGCCTGATGCGGCATTAACATACTGAGATTATTCTCTGACTTAGTGAGAAAATGTGGGCCTGAACAGCCTGTTCTCAAGCTAGACGCTTCCATATAGTGCCTCTAATGGGGATTGTATGTGAACAAGGTGAAGCCATCCAGTTTTTTGGCCCACTGAGATGTTTGCTCAGGTGTTGGTCAATACACACACACAGCCGAGTCTATGGTTGTTCCAATACTGGCTGACTCCAGTTCAGAACCTCACATGTATTGTAGCTCTACAATAGAGTTTTGCCCAGCCAAAGGGGATGCTGGCACTTTCACAGGTCGTTGAACACTGATTGGGTTGTATTCCATGTGGAGTGTACTTTGCCTGCAGGGTTGTTCATTTCCTGTGATAGATGTTGTTTACTGAAAACAATTGTTGTAAATCTGTTTCACCCAGGTGGAAGGAAGGGGATAGCTTACAGAATGAGAATCTTACTCATGTTCCAAAGTGATTGGAGCAGCAGATTGGAAGGAGAAAGGAATTGCAGGGGGTGGGGGAAGCCTTGTCAGTCTGCTCTGAAGGCATTTAAAGGAGTGGATACTGACCCAAACTCCCACAAGATTCTTGCCCCAAATTTGATCTTACTTAGGGACATCTGAAAATAAGCGAAATAAATGTGTTTTTAAATTGTTTTTGTGTGCCATCAAGTCATTTCTGACTTATGGCAACTCTAAGGTGGGCAGAATCTGTTCAGAAGGAGTTTGTCCTTGCCTTCTTCTGAAGTGGGTTTCCATGGCTGAGGGTAGATTCAAACCCTTGTCTCTCCATGTCCTAGTCCAATGTTCAAACTGCTGTATCACACTGGCTCTCTTTTAAAATATAAAGTCAGTGTATTTTGTATTGTAAAGGTTTCAGTAGAACCACATAATTGAAGCAGCAAAATATTGAGGAATTTTTCTTAATCCTGGGCTTGCTGTAGTACATTCATTTTGGGAGTGGAAGCAACAGGGACTTGAATTTTTAAAAAAGAAGCCTGGCTTTCTCCCATCTTTGAAACAGATCTTGGAGAAGTTGTAGAGGGTGGGGTATAACTACCAGAAGCCTAGGAGACTTGGGAGTTTTAGTTTTTAAAAAAACTTTTCCAAGCTCTGGTTCAAAGCATTATACACTACACCACGTTCAGAGTAAAAATTGTTTTTTAAAAAACAAAACAAAGCCACGAATTCAGAGAAGAAATCTAGATGTCAGCTCTCCCTCAGATTGTGTGCTCACCTGTTCTGCCATCTTGAATGATCTATCTTACATTTAGGACTTCCTTCACTATGCTTTAGAAATGGTCAGTTCTTGTTTTCAATATTTGGTGTCAAGAAGAAGACAAAGGAGTTGGATCAAAATTTGGTTCTAACCAGCATGGGTCTTTAGTAGGCATGCTTCAGGTTCAAATAGGCATAATGAAAGAATCTTTTGGTCATGGTAGTAGGGGAGGCTTTGTGTTTTTATTAATTTTATAACCAAAATATTCCAAGGTCACAGTCACCCTCAAAAACCTCCCTATAACACTTCACTGTGTTCTTTCCTCACTTGGTTTATCCCTGCCCTGCTTCTTTCATGAGATCGAGGCAACCTTTTTAAGGAGGAATTGTGTTCTAGGGCTTTCAGGCTGCAGTCTTATTGGGATGTTACAGCCATGTATTTCTACATCTCTATACTGGATTTTTGTTAGCTGCTTTCAAGTCGATCTCAACTCATGGCAACCCTGTGAATGAGCTGTCCCCAAGCCCCCATCCTCTACCTCCCTGCTCAGGACCTGCAGTCTCAGGCCTATGGTCTCTCTGATTGAGTCTATCCATCTGACATGTGGTCTTCTTCTCTTCCTACTTCCCTCCACCCTCTCCAGCATCATTCTTTTCTAATGAGTCATGCTTTCTCATTATGTGACTGAAGTATGACAGCCTCAATTTAGTCATCCTGGCTTTCAGGAAGAGTTCTGGCTGGATCTGCTCTAGGACCCATTTGTTTGTCTTTTTAGTTGTCCATGGTACCTTCAGCTCTCTTCTCCAGCACCCACATCTCAAGTGAATTAATTTTCTTATCTGCTTTCTTCACAGTCCAGCTCTCATAGTCATACATAGTAATAGGAGAAAATATCCTGTACTCCCCTTATGCAAGCAGTTTCCTTTTTTCTGCAGAACAACCAACCTGACTTAAAGACCGATCATTGTGTAGGTCAGCAGAAAGTTTTCGCTGCCTCGGTCATTCTGGTCACCAGTGGAAATGTATGCTTTGTGAGTATTCAATGGGATGTTGGTCTAGGTTGGATGTGTCACACGCTGTAAAGGATCTAGTCTATTTGTGTGTTGCCACTCTTTAGGGGTATCTCACTGCCACTGTGAAGATGCAGTAAATCAGGCAAAGACTTTTTGGTGGTGGAAATCTGTATTACTGGTCCTTCTTGCTGCTCCATTCCCATAAGTCTCCGAGTTTTTAAGAGGGCCCAAGAGAAGGAACACCTCTCGGAAGAATCCTTGCCATGCGGAAGCTCTCCATTGTGACCCAGAAGTCACAAATCATTAATAGCCTCATGGCTGCCAGAGATAATTAATATTGTTCCATTCAAAGCAGGGGTGGGCAACTTCCATCCCACCAGATGTTTGGATTACAATTCCTGTGTTCCCTTACTGTTGGCTATGCTGGTTCACTCTCATGGGAGTTGCAGTCCAACAACAAGTGGAATGCCACAGGTTGCCCACTCCTGGTTGCATGTGTGTCTAGAATAACCACTGTTGGCATGCCCTTTAATCTGACAATCTGTAAGATTTGCTCTATGTGAATTAAATCACAGGACACATCTGAAAGGAATTGAGTAGATACAGCATCTGAATTGTAGCTGTGTTTCACTTGAGGATTTGGATGCTGTCAAGCTGGTCTGAATCATTTCTTTTGCTGTATGAAAGTAGAACATCACGATGCAATGGTGATGGTTTCATCTTCCCATGAGTACCTCAAATTTATGATCACTGTCAAGAAAAGAGGAATCATCGTCAGCCTCTGCATCTCAGGACTGCCCTTCTTGTCTCATCCTTTTCTCTTCAGCGGCCTACCACTAAGGGCCAAATCTCATACTTTAAGATAGGGCTGCTGTTATCACCAGCCTCTGCTCTACCCATATCCATCCCCATAGCTGGTGTCTGTATTACACCTCGGAGATAATATTTGGGCAGTTGTTTTTTGTGGCAGATAAACCAGATTTTGCAGGGAGGCATTTAAAATCAGCCTTGCAGAATGAAGATTACAATAATCTGACAGCTCCATAAATATCCATTGTCCCCAAGCAGCTCTTTCCCAGTTTCCATCAAGACTGTAGAAAGGAAAATCCCCACCCCCAGCTCTTCTGTGGACCACTGAAATTATATTTGCAGAGCATTAGAAACAGGTCATAAAATCAATGAGGAATGTTTTTCAGAGTGTAGGAGATCTGAGTATTCATAGTCTGCCTGTGAAAAAGGCTCCCTATCCTAAAACACTGAATTTGATTGTATTGGAGTTGATGACTATCTAGCAGTCTAACATTACAATTTCTCTACATCAAAATTAAGTGGTTTTAAATTATTGTCTTAGATTGTCTAATGTCACATGAAGTTGAAAGGCCGGGGCAATTGCTTGAACATCCACCACGTTCATATTTAGAATTTACTTGATCTACATGATTTTGCTTTTATAGAAATGACAGGGGCCATTTTGTAGCAGCCCCAATGTGGTGTTGCAAGAGTCCTATATTTATAGCATTGAAACAGTGGAAATGTTAGAAATCTCTTGCACATGCTAAGAGGGAGCTGTGATGATGTTTAGCCCAGACAAAGCTCTAGCAGATTGTAGATAGATAGTAGTTATGTCAGAAAGACATGACTAATTTACAAGATTATGAAAACAATGGGTCCTTCATTCTACCATTTAACTTGCCACAGCGGTAAGCAAGCCACAGGCTGCATTTACCTTTTCCACATTAATGGTGTCCCAAATCTTTCATGAACAGCAGGTTTGCAGAAAATAGGAGATGCACATTCCTGACTGAGCTGGACAATGCTGTGGATTTGATGATTATGTGGGAGAAAGGGCACACTGTATTGAATGCTGTATTTTCTAAATAAATAAAATAAAATATTTTTAGAGCAATCAGTTTTGCATGTTTCATAGAAGCAGCTGTTGGTGCTATTTTTCAAAAATGTGCAGTATGCAGCCTTCAGTTTTTCTTCACATGTGCTCATTTGTCCAGCAATTGGTTTGAGAATTCTTGGTCCAGAGAATTTTTTGAAATAAGATTCTAAATAGTTATGGATTCTATGTAGCCCAGAAGAAAGCCTTAAAAGGATGCACAAGGCTGAAATATCTTGGGCTCCCCCATCCCCATAAAACAACCATCTTCTGAGCCTCTTGAGACATGTCTCCAGTTTCTTCTGGAGGTTTCATTGGGTGCTCCCCAGTTTTTTGCTTCCTTGGTGGAAATAGAGCCACTGTATGCTAATAAATCTTTCCTTAGGGATAGGAAGGCTAGGGATAGTCTAGGGATTTTGTTGGTGTATCGGCCACCCCGTGCGCTAACAGACTCCCTTAACGAGCTGACACAGTTGGTCGCGGAGCTGATGCTGGAAACACCCAGGCTACTTGTCCTGGGTGACTTCAACATCCCCTTCGCGGCCAACTATGTTCCATCCAGTGCGGCTCGGGAATTCATGGATACCATGACGGCCATGGGCCTGTCCCAGCTGATTTCGGGTCCTACGCATTTTGCGGGAAATACACTGGATATGGTTTTTTGTACGGATGCGGAAAATCCGTGGGCGGAAATAACCAATATTTCCCCCCTGTCATGGACGGATCATTTCCTCGTGGAGGCAAAAATCAAGGCTTCTACCCAGATCCCCCCCGGGGGTGGTGGACCTATTAGGATGGTCCACCCTCGAAGGCTGATGGAACCCAAAAGGTTCCAGGAAGCCTTAGAGGGACATATGGTTGGAAGTGACGGCGACTTTGTTGATGCGCTGACCGGTATTTGGAATACCGGCCTCTCTAGGGCTATACACAGCATCGCTCCCAAGCGCCCTCTCAGGCCCGCTTCCAAACGTAAGCCTTGGTATACGGAAGATCTCCGGGCAAAGAAGCGGACCCTGCGACGGCTAGAGCACCGCTGGTGGAAACACCTACGCTTAGCCGACAAGGCTCTCCTAGACCGTCTTTTGGAGAACTACGGAGAGGCGATACGAGCAGCTAAGAACTCGTTCTATGGTGCTCGTGTCGCGTCCGCGGAGTCGCGTCCAGCAGAGTTGTTCAGGGTGGTCAGGGAGCTAACTCAGCTCCCTCCCACCCTGAACCAGATCCTTGAACCTTCTAAGGCCTGCTGTGACCAATTTAACAACTTCTTCGCAGATAAAACCTCTCGGATAAGCGAAAGTCTTAATGCCAGCATTAGGGCAGAACCAAGGGTAGAGGCATCCAGAGCCTCCGTGGACTCTATTAAACTGGATCAGTTTGAGTTGGTCAGTACCGAGGATGTGGACAAGATCCTTGGAAGCGTTCGGAAGACAACCTGCTCTCTCGATCCCTGTCCCTCATGGCTAGCGGCTCAGGGGGGACCGGTGGTAACTTCGTTGTTACACCGGATTATTAACACATCTCTGAGGGATGGGCAATTTCCATCCAGCTTGAAATTGGCCACAATAAAACCGCTGCTAAAAAAGCCCTCCCTCGACCCCCTGATACATAGTAATTACCGGCCAGTCTCGCTTCTGCCATTTTTGGGGAAGGTGATCGAGAGGGCGGTTGCAATCCAGCTTCAATCGGTCTTGGATGAAACGGATTATCTGGACCCATTTCAAACTGGCATTCAGGCGGGTTACGGGGTTGAGACAGCCATGGTCGCCTTGGTCGATGATCTCCGTCTGGGCATCGACAGGGGAAGCGTGTCCCTGTTGGTGCTCTTGGACATCTCAGCGGCTTTCGATACCATAGACCATGGTATCCTTCTGGAGCACCTGGCGGAGGTGGGAATCGGGGGCACTGCGCTCCAGTGTTTCCGATCCTACCTCTCTGGGAGGTTCCAGATGGTGCAGCTGGGAGACGTGTGCTCCGATAAGAGGGCCCTTACATCTGGGGTCCCTCAAGGAGCCATTCTGTCTCCCATGCTTTTTAACATTTACATGAAACCGCTGGGAGAGATCATCCGGAGACATGGGGCGCGGGGTTATCAGTACGCTGATGACACCCAAATAGTCTTCTCTATGTCTCCGACTGATGCAGTGACTGAGGATGGCGTCTCTCCTCTCGTGGCCTTTCTGGAGTCGGTAATGGGCTGGATGAGGGAAAACCAACTCAGTCTGAAACCAGAGAAAACGGAGGTACTTGTGATAGGTTCCCCTGGTCCAGGAATGGCGGTGGTTCCACCTGTCCTGAACGGGATCACGCTTCCTGTGAAGGACTCCGTGCGCAGTCTGGGGGTGCTTCTTGATTCGTCGCTTCACCTTACAGCTCAGGTGAATGCGACGGTCAAGAGCACCTGTTATCAGCTTCGGCTTATTCGCCAGCTGCGCCCATACCTGGCCCAGGGGGACCTTGAAACGGTAGTACATGCTCTGGTAACTTCTCGATTGGATTTCTGCAATGCGCTCTACATAGGGCAACCCTTGTACCATACCCGGAAGCTACAGATGGTACAGAACATGGCAGCCAGACTGGTCACTGGTACTTCCAGAGCCAGTCATATTACACCTGTACTCAAAGATCTGCATTGGCTGCCCATCCGCTTCCGGGCGCAATACAAGGTGTTGGTTATAACCTATAAAGCCCTACATGGCTTGGGCACAGGTTACCTTGAGGACCGCCTCTCCCCATACATTCCGTCCCGCACCCTCAGAACATCTGGGCAGCAACTACTGAGGGTCCCTGGGGCTAGATTAGTCTCCACAACAAGGAGATCATATTCCATCATCGCCTCGACCCTCTGGAATATGCTGCCCATTGAGCTCCGCTCGGCCACCTCCCTGGCCCAGTTCAAGAGGGAGTTGAAAACCCTCCTGTTTCGATCAGCTTTCCCCAATACAAGCTCCAGCTAGTCTCCCCCCTCTGACAGCAAGGGTAGCTGGCTGATGGGGTTTTTAATATTGATTTTAATAGTTTTGTAGTTGTATTGTGGTTTTGATAATCTGATGGATTTATGTATTGTGTGTTTTGATTGATGTTCACTGCCCTGATCATGGGAAGGGCGGTATACAAATAAAATTTTTATTATTTTTATTTATTATTATTCAGATGTTGGTAAGTGGTCAAAATAGCAGTCAGACCATGCCAGTGGCTTTTTTGTTTGTTTTTCTGCTTAGATGAAGTCCATTGAGACTTGGTCCAGCTTGAGAAACATCCTCCAGCACAGCTACTTTACCAGCCTTTTCTGAGAAAATAGTGTTTATTGACTCAATTCTGCACCTTGGAATGTTTCTTTCACTTGTTTCCAGTACAATATGGGATAGTGATGCAAGCAGAGAATTCAGACTGGGTTTCTCTATTGTTCCATAACTACACAGAAAATCCCACAGATGACTTTCCAGTTTGCAGCAGGGAAGAGCGTATGCTCAAAGCTGAGAATTGATTTGGTGACTCAGGTCATAGATATTTGAGTATGTTTTTTTTTTAAATTGCCAAAGCATGAAAAGAAAGAATAATCCAGTGAAATGTACACACTCGATCCAATATTCAAAGATATAGCCGTAAAATGACCTAATATTCAAAGATACAACTGTATTGGTCCACATCAGTAGACAAAGGGATCTTGCAGCACCTTTGAGACTAACTGAAGAAGATTGTAGCATAAGCTTTTGCAGATGGAGTCACTGAGTTTGTAAATGGAATTTGTAGCTTATGCTATGAACTTTTTTCTCTCAGTTTCAAAGGTGCCACAGGATCTCTTTGTACATATTACCCATGGGTATTGTTCTTAATTATAGTTTAACATTTTGATCTTTTGCTGCTGCTGTTCGTGTGACAAATTCCCCATATTTCATAAAGTGCCAAGAAGGTTCTGTCCTGGGTTCAAACTGACTTGAGGTTGGAATATAGAGCAAATTAGAAAATGACACCAAACTTGGAGGCATAGCTAATGTCCCAGAAGACAGAATCAGGATTCAAGATGACCACAACAGCTTAGACAATGGGCCCAAAAAATTTGTGCATGTGCAGATACACATGCGATTCCTAAGTTACCTGTAATTGAATACAGATAAATATAAGTTCCTACACTTAGGAAATTAGGAAAAATGAGATGCACAAATATTGAATGAATGATGCCTAGCTTGACAGCTGTGTGTATGAGAAGTATCTTGAGGCCAGAGGCTCCAGGTCAATTCAGCCTTCTGTAGGCTGCTAAAATGAGTACCCAGCTTGTTGGAGACAATTAGCTTACGCTATGTAAACTGCTTAGTAGATCAGTAAGTGGTATAGAATTGTACAGCGCACTCACTCCATACGCGGACTTGAGGTTACACGCCTGATGAGTCCTAATATGGTGAATGAGACACGTACCCATGGTGCACTCCGCAGGGATGTGCCCCATTCGAACAAACAGGGTTTTATCTTGCGCGGAATTTGCCTTATATGGGGGGGAGAGCCTGGAACGGATCTTCCGCATGAGGCAAGAGCGTACTGTACTTGCTATTGCTAATAAACATGAGTCAACAATTTGACACAATAACAACAAAAACAAAAACTGGCACAATTCAAGACTACATGAACAGAAGTATAACGTCTAAATCAAGAGTCCTTATAGTTCTACTCTTATTTTGTTGTCAGACATTACCTGGAGTATTGTGTCCAGCTTAAGAGTTTTTGGAAATTGGAATGTATTCAGAAGAAAACAAATTAGTAAAGAAAACTAAGCCCTCTGAAAAATGTTTGAAGCAGATGGATAAGCCTAGCCTGGAGAAGAGAAGATCAAAAAGTAGCATGATGGTTATGCTACTTCTGGAAGTATGCAAGATGGAGCAAGCTTGTTTTTTTGGTGATTCAGAGATGAGGACCCAAATCAATGCATGCAGATTGCAGGAAAGGAGATTCCACATAAATATCAGGAGAAAATTATTGATGTTAAGAGATGTTTGACACTAGAATGGACTGCCTCAAACGATGGACTTTCTTTGAGGTTTTTCAACACAATTTGAATGGTCATCTGTCAGGCATGCTTTAGCTATGCATTCCTATATTGATGGGGTTGTATTAAATGGCCTTTCAGCTCTTTAATTTTATGATTTAATGTTAAATTGGGAAATAATAAGAGAAGATTCCTAAGCTAAAGCTTTGTAAATTCCTAAAATCTCAGTCCGTTTTAAGTCAGGATCTGATAACAAGCCAGAGCTGCCATGTTCATTACAGGAATAGATCTCAAGTCCATTCCAGTTCAAGTACAAGCCGTTCCATTCTCAATCTCTCTCTATTTTTGAAACAAAGAACTGCTTATGAAAGAATATATCCCACAGTCTGTATCATCAGAGGCATGGGGGCATCTGGGGAAACCTTTTTTTTCCTGAGCCAATGTGGCATTCTGCCATATTAAGGTGGACATGAGGACAACTGGTAGCTAGACACAGAGACACACAATTCAGTCCATGGCACGCTATCACAAAACTGTCAGATTACAGCATGGAAGACCAGCGCAATTCAAGGCATGATGTTTCATGGCAAAGCTACCCCAAGTGCCAGTTTAGTATTAATCAAAGGACAATTGCTAAAAACTCTTATTGGTGTCCTGTGCTATTTTTTCCTTGCCATTTAATGGCTGTTATGCATTACTTTAGTTCTTTAGGGTGTGTGTGTGTATTTTGTTTTGTTTCTATTTGCTATATTAATAGTTATTGGTTTCAATTTTTTATAATTTTCCTTGGGTCCCAGTTCTGAAAGAAAGACAAAATAGTAGTAATAATAATCCTAACTAGAAAGCAGGAAGAGGCAGAAGGAAAAAAGGAACATGGTAGCACCTAAAAGCCTAACTGACTTTTACTTTAGCATGAGCTTTCATGGATATAAAACCACTTCTTCAGATACAGTGCAGACTGGCATTAAGGCCTTATTATCACTTGGCACATTATCTGAATTAGTGGGTTTATATCCATGAAAATTCATGCTAGAATAAAAACCAGTTAGTCTTATAAGTGCTGTCACATTCCCTCTTTTTCTTCCCCTTCTCTTCCTCCTCTTTATGCTGTAAGAGACTAACACAGCCCCCCCTTTTAAAAAAATTCCCCAAACAGAATAGACTCACTGAGCCAGCTGTTAAATGATGAGTCGACATGTATGTAAATCCTACTATTTCAACAGATCTACTTTAGCTGAATCTTGCAATAAGGTTCAGGCCATGGTGTTCATGTATCAGGAAGCTGTTGGGCCTGTTGTGACTCCCAGCAAATGCCCATTGTGTGAGCACAGGGCATGTTTAAAGTATGAATCAACCACAGTTGCTGATAGTATTAAATACCTATATAAAGATCACTGTAGTCATATAGCTGAGGCCTAAGCCCCATGCAGACAATAGATCCCATCTGATTTTGGAAGCTAAGCAGAGTCAGGCTTCATTAATAGCTAGATGGGGGCTACCAAAGACTACCAGGTATCAGAGCATTCCTTGCCTAAGAAAATCCTATGGAATTCATGGGGTTACCATATATCAATAGACAATTTGAAGGATGCCCTTTAAATTTCACAGATGAAAACTAGGAGATGTGTGGCCAAGCAACATCAGAGTGTGATCAATATGGCAAAAGCTATCAACGAGAAAGAACACATAAGCTAAGAGAGCCTGCAGTAGATTGCTTTTGCCTGAGTCGACTGAGAAGGGCAAGATTTCACCCGCACCTCTTCTCTCCCCTCTGATGAGCTGAAGTCATGATCACCCAGGACATAGTATTTCTGATTTATGTGTATAATGATGAAAGCTGAACTATGAAGAAAACTGACAGGAAGAAAATAAACTCATTTGAGATGTGCTGATGGAGAGTTCTGTGGCTTTCATGGAGTGCCAAAATGACCAATAGACCTGAGCAGGACTGGGATCTTGGAAATCTCTCATTCACACAATTGCCAAAAATCGAAGTCAACTTGGCAACAACTAACAACAACAGCAAAGATCAAATACAGCTATAAACTGTCTGTCTGTCTACTATCTTATCTATCTAACCGTTCACCCATCCATCTGTCCATCTATATATGTCATTTGCACTACTTTTATCACACAACTGGCCCTCTGTATCCCGTGGATTTTTTATCCACAGATTCAAACATCCACAGCTTGAAAATATTTTTTAAAAAAATATAAATTCCAAAGAGTAAACCTAGATTTTGCAATTTTATATAAGGAGCTCCATTTGTCTATGCTGTTCCATTTAATGGGACATGAGCATCCAAGGATTTTGGTATTCACAGGGCTCCTGGAAGCAAACTCCATTGAATACCAAAGGCCCACTGTATATTAATATTTGGTTGCCCAGAAATTCAGTTGATTAGATGGAGGTACATCTTCAGTATTCAGTTCTTGAAAATACATTAAAAAGGGTACAAACTGGGTACAAATATGTCCTTCTTTATTTCTTTTCTGGCCATGTGAAAATAGCTTGTCAGTCTTCTGCAAGAGCAACTGTGTTTTGTATTTTTTGAAGATATCTGTGAAATGAGAATCTTTGGAGATTTTTTCCAAGTTCTAGCAATCTTCCCTCTTGCAGCTCCTATAATAAATGCCAAAAAGGTAAAATTAATAGAGTTTAATGTTAAAACACTCCTGCAAGGCAGAAGTTAACAACATTAGTTCTCCTCCTGGCTCCTTGGTGTTTAAAAGGTCTTGGCTAATCCGGTTTAGGAAGGAGTAGACAAAAAGTATTTCCTCTCTACTCTGTTGGAGTGCAGCTTCCATTAGCCATCGGCAGCTTAGCTAATGGTGAGGAATGCTGGGAGTTGCAGTTCAATAATACCTGGAGGGCTAACATTTTGCTTGCGCCATGTGAAGGAAATGAAAATAATTGACAACAAGATGATGAGGTTTTGTGAAGATGTAGATCTTCTCTGATGGCCTTTGAAAGTATGGCTGAATTGAGGATTTGTAAGTGAAGCAATGTATAGTTCAGTTTCAACTTTTGAGACCTGACTGTGTGCAACAGTAGATGGAAGTAAGAAGTTCTATTCTCAGTCTCTTTCGGATTTGTTTGTATGCCACCAGGCTGCTAATTACTAGGGCTAGCTCTGCCATTAGACATTGTGAAACAGATACCTTGAGAGACACATGCTGAAGTGCATGAAGGATCAAAGCTGACAGCCCCAAATCCCCTGTAGCACACACACCCCATTATCCCTTTAACAGTGTTGAAGCCACACATCAGTCTGCTCAGCCTTTTTATGTGAAATGGAGGGAAAGGGAGGTGGAGGCAGTAATCAGGTGGAAAATAAGGTGGATTGCAGAACAGGGAATGCTGTGTGTGACTCATGATCTGCTCTATTATATCCTCGTAGCTCTGTGACATCCTAAGCTATCCTGTTCCCTTTGGGTGTAGTATTGTCAATTGTCAGCTTCAGTTTATTCTCCTCATCTTACCCATTACAAAAGCAATAGCATGTCCATTTCTATACCACTCATCAGTGAACTCACCACTTTCTATGCAGTTTACAATCTGTAAGCCAGTTGCCTCCAACAAGCTGGATACTCATTTTACCAACCTACAAAAGGATGGAAGGATGAGTCAACCTTGGAGCCCTTGGGATCGAGCTCACAACCTTTTGGCTGCATTTAACGACTGTGCCACCAGGGCTCTCTACACTATCCAGGCATTTGTACTGTTCCAATGATATAATTCCAGAGATAAGGGGAAATAAAAAGGCCTAATGACCTCTCCCTGCAGTTAGCTATTAAACAGCATTGGCAACAGCATCCATAGGTGACAGCCTATTAACATCATGATTAACATCGTTTATGGAGTTTAATAGGAGCACCCCCCCCCCCGTGCCAGTCTCTTGAATGAGCCCTGTAGGTAAGAGTAGAACCACCCTAATAGAGTGCCTCCTACTCTTATCCTACAGAGCCAGTTGGATGCCATGATCAAAGGTATCAAAAGCTTGAGATCTTCTTCTGGGAGATCCAAGAGGATGAATACTCAGAAAAGGTTATATATTTGTGCAACTAAGCCATTCCAACACTGAATTTTAGCCTGAAAAAGGCTGAAATAGGTCCAGATAACGGGTTTTCTCCAAGAACATCTGAAGTCGCCCAGCCACCACATTCTCAAGTGCCCTGTCCAAAAAAATGCTGAGGCATATTGGTTGGTAGTTCCACTATATTTCTGAGTCTAGGGAGGTCACCTTCAGGAAGACTCCTTCAATCATCTCATACTGACCTGCTAAGGTAAATACTGCTGGCCGAAACCAACTGATCATTCCAGTTCTGCTTGACACAATAAGGACAAGGGTTAAGCTTATTTGCTGTAGGATGAAATGATTGAAGAATATTGTCTACATCCTCAGGCAATTGAAACTCACCTCCAAGAGACTGGACCAGGTGGAACGCTAGACACTGTCTCAAACTCTGCAATAACTGCGGCATAAAGTCCTGAGTAAATATGAATGACTTTCTTTTCAAAATGTTAGTAAAATTCTATTCTTCCTGCCCTGCCCACTGCTCCACATCGTGTTTTTTCCTTCATGATTTAAATGCTGTGGGATGAAAATACCTTTTCCCTGGGTTGGATTTCTGTTGTTAGATGACTGGTCAGTTCCCACTCAGTTTCTTCCTTTGTCCTGTGCTTTGAGGAACAGTTATGGCAGGGTATATAATCAATTTAAGTTCATTCTATTTCTCTCTGAAGTCAGATCTTCTCTACTAACAAATCCCAGGGTAGGCATCAAACCAGATGATCAGGACTCTGTAGTTATTAATACACTGTGATAGTGCTAATTAAATCTGCTGCATGGAGTGCATTTAGGTTGGGATTACTCCTAAATCAGAGAAGTCACACCCTATTAAGCTGATGTTGCTTTCTACAGCAGAAGCAACTCGCTATAATTCAGCTCTTTCTTTGGCAAACAGCAAGAGAATTGCTGCTTTTAATCCAGGAAATTCTCACTGCTGACTTGGGGACCCTTTCACAGTACTTAATTATAGTGCTATGATTACACTTTAACTTTCATGGCTGCATCCTATGGAATTCTGGGGTATGTAATTTGGTAAGGCACTAGAGCTCTCTGACTGGGCATTCTAAACACCCCTCTCTAAACTACAAATCCCAGAATTCCATAATGTGGAGCCATAGCAGTTAAAATAGAATCATAGTTTTGTAGTGTGAAGGAGCTCTTACTAGCTGCAAGAAGCATGGAACACAAGAGGTCTGGAGGTTTTCTATTTGTGCAGGAGAAATCACCATGATTTCAGTGCCAAGGATGGAGCCTCAAGGGTGCCAATTGTGCTTTTGTGTGGGTACTTGGATTTCCAAGACCAGCCTCGGGAGATGGCTGCAACTGGAGAGCATAAGTAGTTTCCTGCCTGTGCTCCTCTTTCTCTTTCTCCCTCACCACAATACAGAAACCAGACAGCATGTTTTTCTGTAATGGAACCATCTGCCTTCTGGATGGAGACGTTGCTTTAGCTGGGATTATTGGTTTCGATGTGTGGCTATTTGTCTTGTTTATCATATTACATCTTCAGCAAGGAAGGCAAGATACAAATTCTGAGTTCAAAAGAGTTTAGCTTTGTCATTTTCAAAAGCAACCCAAAGACTGATGTATGTGTCCAATTTTGGAAATCTTTCCCATTTCCTCAGGGCTGGGAATTAGTGGTGAGAGAAATACAAGATTGTGAATTTCCAGTTATATGCAAAGATTAACATCATCTCCATCTGAGTAACAAAACTATACAGCTAGTCCAGTGACATATTTCTCTCTCTTTTAGCGTTAAATACATGATGACCTTTGCATTTACAACTGTTTGTCCTTGTGGTTTACCCAGCACAGAACATTTCACTCACAGTTTGTAAAATACAACAAAATACAACATTCATAAAAGAGCAATATCTTTATTGGACAATCAAAATGCAGAAAATATATCATGCAAGCTTTCAAAGCTTCACTGTCTTCCTCATCAGGCAGAGATGCTAAAAACCATACAGGAGGAAAAAGGTGACAATGCTAGAGTCACAGGCCTACATTTTGTCTCATGTTATTTCTGTTGTCAGTTAAGATGCTCCAGAGAGGGATCTCAATGAACGCAGAGGCCACTCCTGTTAGCCATATGGTGACTGGGGGTAAATGACAATAAAAGACAGACAATACAATTGCAACTCCATTAACAACAGAATTTTTTTCCCTGTATGATTTTTAACATCTGCTTGAAGAAGAAGCCAGTGAAGGTTTGGAAGCTTGCATGATGTATTTTCTTCATTTTGGTTGGCCAATATGGGTGTCATTCTTTCATGGTTTTTGTATTTTGTTATATTTTGCTGCATGACCAACACTGCTACCCTTGAATATGTTTCAGAGTTTGTAGGAGCTGCTGCTGATCTCTGGATGAGGTGGAGGCAGAAGGCTGAAATAGCCACTATTGCTTCCATCACTTCTTAGGCCCCATTCCCACTGGGCTATAAATCGAATCAAGAATCGGATTATAGGAACATCTTTCCCATATCATTCCCATTTGAATCCACGTTTGATCCAACTTTGATTGATTTCTCTAGCTAAAACCAGAATCAGCGGTGGATAACCCGGGTTGTCCTGACACCACTTTTCCAGAGGTTTTTTTTTTTTTTTTTGCATCTGCCATGTCGGATCTGCGGAAAACTAATGGGAATGGCAAGGGTGTCTGAATCAGGGGAGGAGCAATGTTCAAGGTGCTATCCTGAGGGTGTAACCAACTTTGTTCTTTCCTGGCATTCCCGGTGCTATTTCCCCCCATTCATGCAGCCTTTCCCTGGTGGTGTGTAAAACTTTTTTTTTAAAGAAGAAAGTTTAAACTGGGTTTTTTGGAGAGGGAGGGAAAAATAAAGGAAAGAAGAGAAGGGATATGGAGAAAGGGAGGCTGGTGAAAACTTTTTGTGAGTGGAAAGGAAAAAGAGAGAGAGAGAAACCCAAAACCCTGAATCTGGCTCCTGCATCCAGCCTTGCTTCCTTTTTTGAGACAGAAAAGGGGTGGCTGACTGCTGCATATTGTGGTGGTTTGAAGAAGGGGGGATAAGAAGAAGGGGAGATTAGACCCCTAAGTGCTTGATTGACAGCTTTAAAAAAAAACAGTTCCAGAAAGGCAGTGGGAATGGGGAACAAAAAAAACCCACATGAAAATACAACGGAGAAATATCAATGGGAATGAGAACATGGGTCGAGAAAAACTGAGTCCGTTTGCTCCCTTTTGTAATGGAAACAATGGACCTGATTTGAATATGACTCGGAAACTTGATCCAATCCAGACTCGCAGCGATATACGTCGCTTTATATGCCCAGTGGGAATGGGGCCTTAGTCTGTTCTTTTGCTGCCCCAATTGGCAGGTTATGCTTGTTAGGCAAAACATTAACATGCCAGGGGAATGAATGAATGAATGAATGAGAGGGAACCTAAATATTTTTTATTCTCCCCCTGCATGGGGATACTTGGTGCTAGCAGCACATTCTCCAGGTCCATACCACAGCCAATCCCCCTTTGGTATGGAAAGATACTCAGCCTGTTAAAGTAGGAGAAGGAAGTGGGCATTGGTGGCATTTCTGTCAACACTCTTTTCTAGGGGGGAAAGTAGCCACAGGGACTGTAATCTGTGGCTGGGATTTAATGTGGAAGTTTAAGCATTTGCCCAACATGACACCACAACATAGCTCCCCATCAAAATACACAACAGATTTGGCAAAGGAGCAGAGACTGCTCTCTATCTCCCAGTTGTCAACCTCAGTGCACAACAACACTGAGGGTGGGCTGGGGCTTGGACAGACTACTTTAGCTCCCTGGCCATCACATCAGGGCAGAAGTGCACACAAATGGGATAAAGCTGATCCTCATCTTCAGTTATACAAGGGCAGCTGGAATAAGCTCAGGCACATCCACAGTCAATAGTCAGGGAGATGTAGCTGCATTTGCAAACTCTCCCAGCTATTGGTTTGTACCCAAGGTAGCATTGGTAGGGGCATTGGAGAAGGAGGTAGTGCATACCTCCTTCAGCATTGCAGCAGAGGTATTGAATACCTCCTTCAGCAACATTCTCCCCAATACGCTGGCATAACTGGGAGTTATAACTGGGAGACTGGTCTTCCTGACCCTCTTGTTTTGTCCTGGGAGCTTTCTACATAGTTTATATGAGACAGGGCAGTGCAACGCAACCCTACATGATTGTTCTAGAATAGGAGTGGGCAAAGTGAGCCCCCCTGGTCCAACATGTACCTCCCAGAGCCAAGTTTGTGGCTCCCAGGCTACTCTAGGGAATAATAATAATAAAAATCAACCCCCTCCCCCAAACACTTTTCTGTCCTGAAATGTCCTATGGATGGTATGGACATATTTGAATTCACTGAATCCTACAGGGGCCAAACCTTGTCCCCAGATTACCTCTCAGAGATGTGGAGGGCATTTCCAATGGGGGACAATTTAGGCCAAGGGGAGGCCTAATCTTTTGGAACAGGAAATGAATTGGAAGTGACTTCCACTCATTTCCTTTTTTAAAAAAAGAGCCTCTCTTGGGCCTAAAAATGGCCCAGAGTAGCTACAAACACATTGAAAATGCCCAGCGTCCCTTAGAGTGTGTTTGCAGGTGAAAAAGTTTAATTTTGTTTGGAGAGTTAATGCAATTCCTTTGGCTTCCAGAGTTGCTCACTCCTGCTCTAAAACAATGGTTGTTTGGGCTTTCCAATAGGCATCAATCTAGAGGAATGAAGAACGAGGTCTTTGTGTGTCACATGAAAAATATTTAATTTTAAAATTGTGTTTTTAAAAAAACTCTCCCCCTTGATGAGATAGGTCGCTTGTGTCGCACATATACAACCACACACACACCCACACACACACACACACACCAGTTAAACAGCACCAATCACATTCGGAGGACACCTTACTTCTTCAACTGGGAAATGTTTGCTCTGCATATGAATAATCTGCTTAAGTACAGTGTAGTGCTGTAAAAAGTGACTGCATTGCTTTGTTAACTGACATGAATACTTGGTCCTAGCTTAATAAGTTTTGCTTTTTAAAAAATTAGAAAATGACTGTTCTTGTCACCGTTTAGGAAAATGTGCACCGTTGAATAGTACAGCTGCTTCTATGCTGGTGAAGAGAGACGTACATAACTAAAAGGAGAAAAAAATCTTTTGTGTATTGGAAGAATAGAATCCTGCATAGATTTATGGATGTTGCTGAGGAAAATCCACATGTGCTAACTTTTCCAGTGAAACACCACAAGAAGAGAATACCCTGGAAGGCCAATGGAACTCACAGAACACTTCACAAGACTTCTGTCACCAAACGCCATACTTGTATCATCCTTCCCTTCTCTCCACCATGCAGAGGAATGTGGGATTCACGTCACGCCACTGGCTTCACAAAAATTCAGTTTTATAACAACTGGTCCAACTGGCTCATAAATGCCATGCCCACAGTGCAGCAAGAATTACCCCAAGAATGTACCAGCTGCACGTTTGTGGTCGCAATCCCTGGCTCCGGGAATGGCATCTTTCTCCGTTCCAGCCTAGATAACAGTGACACGTGAACTCCTGCCTCATCTTGTCCTTCTGCTGATGGGTCATGGTGCCTGTCACTGACATTTTGGTTTGATTGCCATCTGTACTTGTTTGGATCTGGAAGGAGTCGGGACTGAGGTGCAAATAGGTGTCAGAGTCCATCCTTCGGCGGACACAGCGGCCATGGTTATTGCAGATATTTTGGCTGCAAAGTTTGGCTGCTGTGGTCACGTTGACAATGTAAGGGCCCAAGGTGCTCATCAGGTACTCTTGAATCTTTAAGCAGTTGGTCTTTGAGAAGGAAAACATTGTATATAAACAGTTAATAGAGAGGAAAACCAGGAAAAAATTGTTTTGCTAGTCTATACATGTTCATAAATTTAGGAATTTAATACACTCAGGAGACTAGTATTTAAAATGTCTGAATTGAGACCAAGCTTCCATTGAATTTAAAGCACTAAAATTTATAGAAAGAGGCTTCAGGTACAGGAGTGCCAGACAGAACACAGTGTTTTAGTTAATTCCTTAGCACTAATACTATAATGCCCAGCAAGAGTGGTCTGAATTTAATCTTTCAAAAACTAGGTTTCTATGATCCTCTATGATCCATTTACAAAACAAGAGTGCATTATCAGGCTGCATTCATGATGGAATCATAAAGTTTAGCAATCTTGACCATACGCTCTTGTTTAATCACATACAAAGAATGCTGAATTCTTTGTTTCATCAAAAGGCACTTTGTGATTATTTCCTGTAGTATTATTCACTATTAAGAATCCAGCAGGAGTTACAAAAAAACTAAGAATTCCGATGAACAAGTTTGCATACAGCTCCTAACACTCTCTGGCCAGCACCTTGTGAGTGACATATACAGGCATATGTTGCATGAGGCATGCAGAATGATGTCAAGATTCATTGCACTCCTCTGGAGCAGTGGCACCCCCACAACTACCATGGGGGCAGTGACAGCCAAAACAGTGCACTGGGTCCTCTCCTTTACCATGGCAGAAGAGGTTTCCTTGTGAGGAAGCTTTTATCACTGTGGCAAAGCCAATAGAGGAACACTTGGCCTTCTCCTTCACCCTGTAGCAGTGGTCTCCTTGTGAGGAGTGCTCTGCTGCTGTAGCAATGCAGGGAGAGGCATACTCAAGCCTCTCCTTTGCCACCACAACAAAGCCAGGAAGGACACAGTGAGAAGAGAGGCCAACCGGGCGTCATCCCTATTCTGAGCTGTCATCTGGTGCAAGCCACACACCCTGCAGCCCCTAGTGAAAACCACTTTGGTCACTGTGGAGGGAGGAAGAGAATAACACCCACTACAATGGTGAAAAAGGATGCTAAGCAGGGTCAGCTCTAGTTAATACTTGGATTGGAGACAGCCAATTAATACCAGGTGCTGTAGGCATCTATTTCAGATGAAGGTCTTTCAGTAGCAAATATATTAAAGCAGGGGTGGGCACAGTGCATCTGTCCAGATGCTCTTGGACTGCAGATCCCATCAGACCTAGCCAGCAAAGCTAATGGTGAGGAATGATGGAAGGGGCAGTCTGACAAAGTCTGGAGCACCATCCCTTTATTAATGATATTACCTCAGTTTTCTCTCTTACCAATCTACATTACACTTTGGAATAATAAACAGAAGAGGAGAGAGTTGAAAAGAGTAAGAAAAGCAGCCTTAGTGGCTACTGTTCAATTACCCGGTTGCGTGAGTAGTCCGCATCTCCCCAGAGTACAATGCCGTGTGCTCCCATGGCAGCTGCTTGCCCAATGCTGTACACCAAATCTGTCTAAAACAGCAACAGAAACCAACACACATAAATTTGCAGGAACTGGACAGATGCCAAGCCATCTCTCAAGGAAATCTTGCCCTTTTTTCTGTGGACCAAATCTCCAACTATTGTTGCCTGTATGTGGCAAAAGTATGGAGTAAGTCTGATTGAACACACAAAGGCTGGAATACTCCCAACAAGAGTAGACCCATTGAATCAACTGTTGGAATTGTGATTCAGAACATAGGTCAATCTGATGGATTCAAGATTTATACTTTACTCAGGAGTAGCAAAAGGATTTAAGCCACATTCTTGCAGGAGTATATAAATCATAACATTCAAAGGAATTTAATAAAATGATATCTTGGGAGTTTTTCTTTGCTTTGTGGCTTAAATCCTTTTTTAAATCCTTCAGGACATTTCTTCAGAGCTTGACAAAATTATTTTGAGGGGCCGCATCTCACAGCACCCATCTTCCAGCCAGCATGACTGACCTTTTTTTTTTTTTTTTAAGTGCAACTCTTTTCAAAGAAATGCCTTGTTAATCTAATTCTACATAAAAAGGAAAAAAGAGAGGGTTGGATGAATCCAGCACCTTTGAGATTAATTTTCTTAATCCACTTCTTGAAATGCAGTACATTCTTCCATACTCTACATTTAACATGATCTTTTTCTACAGCAATGAAGGTTAGAAGCTTTCAGCCAAGTTGCTTGCCTTTTTATATCTAAACACAACCTTTTGGTGTATGATTTCCAGAGTACAGTACAGGTAGCAAATTATCAGGGTGCTTTTCTGCTTGAGGATAGTGGGAACAATCCCTAGCCATCACCCAAGCTCCAGGAAGGGAATTAGTCCTCCTTTCTTATTCTCTAGTCATTTTTTTATGTGAGCCACCTTGGGTCCTAGTCCAGGAGAAAGACAGCATACTGAATGAATGAATGAATGAATGGACTCCTGAACCAGTGATCAGGTGGCAATGTGGGGGAGGTATTCCTACAGCTAGTGAAGTGCTTCCTCATCCTCCCCCATGCAGAGGCCACCAGTGAAGGGTGACCAGACATTCTCTTTTTCCAGGACATGTTCCTCATTTTAGGCTTCTATCCAGGAAGAATATCAAAATGTGCTCCACTTTGAGCACGCCTAAGAAGCATGAATTTACATTTATATTAGATTTTAAGCTTTTAATTGGTCATGTCCTACATTTTTTTGAATGTCCTTCATTTTGTGGTGCCTTGTCCTCCTTTGTGGTTATGACATCTGGTCAGTGGTGTCACTAGGCGGGTGTAGTGATGTGGCCCTCAGGGGTGACACCCCAGAGGGAGGTGTCACCCAGTGGGGTAGTACACCTTGGGGAGGAGATGGGTGGCTATTTTCTGAGTCCCATGTGGGCATGGTGATGTAGGACTCGGAAGGCCCGGGGGGGGGGGGGATGCTGAGAATGCTGAACATGGCCCCTACCTCACTGCTGTGGTGCCATTCTAAACACTGTGGCAACAAGGTGGAGGGAGTGCCCTTTGGGTCCCACCCCCAGAAGCCCCACCTCCACACGGGTGACACCCTAGAAAAGGACGCCACTGCATCTGGTCATCCTGCACCAGTGAGAAAGGAACAAAGGTCTCATTATCCTGCTTCACACCTTCCCTATAGCATGTGTCTTCCCAAAGAACACTAACCCTGCTTTATTTCTCTGCTAGCCCCTGTGTGTGATGTGATGATAGTGTGGGACTGATTATTGCTCACTTTCAGCTTATGAATATTAATTGCTCTGCTTTTGAGATACACTATTATCTCTCACATTCTTGAACAGATTTACTCCAAATAAAATTGATCTCACACAATAGCTCTTTTGCCCCTCTATGGCACATATTTTTTGCTGCCAATGTGTTTGGGAGTTTCCCTGTTGGCAGCTCATCTCAGTCCCCAAGAAGTCTAACACCAGGTCTCAAACAACACTTTCTCTCTTTTCTCTTCCTTGGGGCCACAGGGTTTCTTTCACAGTATATCTTTCTACTTTAAGTTGATCACAGGTTTCTTGAGGACATCACCAACAACAGCCCCAGCTAAACACACGGGTTACATCATTGTAGGTGAACTTGTACCCTCCCTCCCAGATGTTACTGGACTCCAACTCCCATTGGCCCCAGGCAGAACAGCTAATTTATCAAAGATGACAAGAGCAGTGTCTAATGATATCTGGATGGCCACCAGTTCCCAGTGGAACCAATGTCTATCTCAAGTGCACATTGGGGCTAAAATGGAAGAAGACAAGCATCTCACCTGGGTCAGTTCTTTCAGTGTGTAGGTGTAGAAAGGCCTGGCATAGACAAAAACAGGCAAGGAATGCTCAGCAGATGGCAGTTCAGCCACTCTCAGGGCTTCACCCACTTTGGCCCACACAAACTTCTTTCCTTGGAGGGAAGTTCTCAGCACCTCCTCCATGTAGATGGAAGGATAGAGAGCTTTGCTGTTTTCCCAAAGCCAGATCAGATCATCATTACGCTGCACCTCCAGTGGCGGACAGTGCCCTGTGAAGTTTGCAAAGTCATCCAAGTAATGGTAGTTGTAGCACTCTGGGAAGAGGTAGTAGCCCCACCAGCCATTGGGACGCAGAGACTGGGCAAGCTGGAGGGTGTCTGACATGAATCTTTCTGCAGCTGTCTCGAATTCCCACTTGGCCTGCATTTCTGCCTGGGAATCGGACAAAGGGGGGTTCCTTTCCCTGACAAGATGGAGGGACATGTTCCGATAGACGTTTTTCTTATCCCAGTTCCTTATCCACTGAGGCCTCCAGTTCTCCCAGTCGATCACCGAAAGGCCTGCAAAGGCATCTGAGGGGATGACGGCCCCAATATCATTCTTCATTTTCTCCAAGTGTTTTGTCAGGCTGGAGTTCTGGGGGCAGCCCCCATTAACAGCAGTGGGGGGTACAGTTGTGTTCAAGTAGTAAGGATACAAGCCCAGCTGGTCATAGTAGAAAATGGTGATGTTCCCCCCAGCGAAGGCTTCTTGGGAGTTCACTAGAATGTCATAGGAGTCCAAGTTCAGGGGGACCTCATAGGCAGCTGAACAGCGAGCAGTTGGCGCATTCCAAGTCACTAGAAAAGGGTTGTTTTTTACAATTGGGGGCAGGGACGGCTTCAAGTTGTGGGCAGCTGCAGGTAGGTCTGGGAACAAGAGCAGCAGCAGCAAGAAGGCGTGGTGACTGAAGCACCTCTGCAGCCTCAAGTACACTGACAGCCACTGGGGCGGCCCACTCGAATACAAGGTTTCCACATTATGGGCAACACTGCAGGAAGGGCAGAATAGACAATCCACAGAATGAGACACTGAGCTATCATATATCACCCATTTTTAAATAAGTATCTCATTTATCCAGTCTTGAACATCTGTTTTTAAAATAATTATTTATGTTACATTTATATCCTGCCTTTCCTTCAACATCATATGCATGGTTCTTCTCTTTATAACAACTCTGTGTGGTAGGGCAGGCTTAGAAAAAATAACAGACCCCCAAGTTCAGCCAAAGATTTTTGTGTGCCTGGATCTCCCAAGTTTTAGGCTGCATCTATACGGCAGAATTAATGCAATTTGACACCACTTTAAATGTAATGGGCAAATGCTATGGAATTCTGGGATTTGTAGTTTTCTGAGATAGCCTGCCTTCTCTTGTCAGAGAGCTCTGGTGTCACAACAAACTACAAATCCCAGGATTCCATAGGGTGGAGTGAAGACAACCAAAGTGGTATCAAACTGCATTAATTCTGCAGTGTGGCAGCACCTTAGTCTATCTCCTGTCTCACACTTGTTCCTTCCCATATGAGAAATCAAGTTCCCCTGCAAAGTATGATTACTCCAGGGTTATCACAAGCACTAGATATATGCAGGTCTACATGCTGTAGATGGTTTCACCTGACAGTCACTTTGTTCATTTTAAGGATATCACAGAGCCCCTGAAATCTCTGAAAGCTAGCCTCCCCCTTCTGGGTCACTTGCTGCAGTCATGTTTGCCATTTGCTCTTCTGTTGGTCCACCAGATGTTTTGGACTGCAACTCCCAGCAGCCTCAGCCACCATGGAAAGTAGTGAGAGATTCTGAGAGTTGAAGTTCAAAACATTGGTGGGGGGAATTGATAAAAACTGGGGAACAACTCCTCAAAAAAATAATAAATCCTTTATTCCTCCCCTTGAGTATGTGGAGTACTGATGCCACAACTGAGGATGAATCAGAATGCTTTCGAAAGTCTCTTTTCTTTCTCTTCTAGAGGCAAGCTGTCTGTTTGCTAATTGCCCTTGCTGCAGGAGGTTTCCCCAAAGCTAATTTGCTGAGTAATTCAATTTGCAATATACACAAATGAGGTGGCAAGAGAAGCACATGGCTGCTAGAGATCGTTGGACTCTGGAGTCATGAATCTGCCTGCAGGACTATTTACTCAGGGGATGGGGAGCAAAGCTAACCTCCTCTTTCTGAATCTAGTCTCTGCATTGATGTTTGTTACTGGCTTTTCTGTTAAAAAAATTAATCCTCTGTAGAATTTAATCCCTTTTCAAAAGAAAAAAAAGGAATTCTATAGCCTTTGCACGGAGAGGTTTATGAAACATGGACGCAAATTCTGAACTGACGGCCCAGGGCTCCAATTGTTACTAGCACACAGACAGAGAGAGAGAGAGATTCAGGATGCTACTTTTCCTCCTCTTCTAAAGCTCTCCAATTTCATGGGGCCAGTTCCACTGGGAGCTGAGCAGTCACATTAACCTCATTCTGCATAGGCCACAGAGCAGACATCCAATGATTGCAGCCTTCAATCATTGCTGACCTGTATTAAACTTACTATTCCCCTGGAGGTGGAACACTTAGTCAAATGCATTATCCACTAATGTCTAGAGCTCTCTGAAAACCTCTTATAATAACCTGATGGAACAGGGGCAGCCTCCATGTCAGAGTGATCATATCTAGTGGCTTGGGTGACTCCAATGTAGCAGGTGGGACATGAATCTGCTCTGGGTTTCAGACCAAACTTTAAAGGAACCATTGAACCATCTTCCTTTGAACAATTCCTTTTAAGTTCAGATTAAAACCTGGAGCAAATCAACCATGGGAGCCACCAGTGCTGTCAGCTGTGATTCTATAACATGGTCTATGTTGTGTAAATTTACATTAAAGACGTATCTCTTCCTTCCAGCAGGTCTACACAGTCACTATTAAATTTTGACTTTTTAATTTGTATATGTTCTTTTATGATGTATTGTAATAGTTTTATAGTGCAGGTGTATGTGTTTTTAATTGTGTTTTGTACTTTAACTTGTATTTTAACATCCTCAGTCATTATTATTATTATTATTATTATTATTATTATTATTATTATTATACATAACAGAAGTGCTAAGGAACTCTTGCAAAGATATGCATATCAGGACATATCAGGCACTGCAGATGTACATAAGCACTCCCTAGCCTGTGTCCTGATGCACATTAGGCTGTACCAATGCACATGGGCAGTCCCGATCCATAGTCTGGATGGACATCAGGAGTGCTCAATTCACATTGGTTCTGAGGTGCATTTGTCCTAGTCCTGATGTGCAATGGTCACTTCACAGGCTCCCCTATATGGTAACATCATGGCAACCCCTTGCCGAAAACAGACATGGTGAAACTATTCAGTTCTACTTTTTGCTTACATAAGTCCATTTATATAGACCTAAGTCCGATATTTTCACAAACCCCCATGAAAGCTCATCCCATCCTTTTCCTTGTAAAAGAGGTACAAAGCCTCCCAATGTTCTTTATGCTAGTTCCCTCATTCAGAAAGAGAAGTACTCAGGCGTTAATCACACAGGAAGATTTTTCTAGTGGCTATATTCCCCCTGAGTTTCAGAACATTTCCAGGAAGCAGAGTCGGGTGGACTGTGGAGGTGGTTAACTGTGTTAATCTACTTCAGCAAATTTTTTGAAGAGTCTCATGGAAATTGAAGTCTCAGGAGTTTTACTGGGCATAAAAGGTCATGAACTGGAGGCAACTTCACAAGTTCTCATGACATAAGATGTAGTTCATGAAAGCGTATGCCACATAAACCTGGATAGTATTTTGCATTTGAGACCCTCCCCCCACCTGGTTGTGACTGGTGGCTTCCATGGCTTGTGTGTGTGTGTACAGGAGTGAATCCAATCTGGGTGTTCACCTCAACTTTAAAAAAGTTACTCAAGGTGCTGGATTTATTGATGGGCAATAGAGTTCAGCACCTTGGATAGCTCCTCAAACAGGAGCCATGGAAGCCATAATATCCCTCCTGTGCCACCTAGGAGGCACAAAATCCCATATGATTTTTAAAACTAAGCAGGGTCAGCCCTGGTTAGTACTTGAAACAGAGACCACCTTGTGCTATTGGCTAGATTTCAGAGGAAAGAACCAGCATAACCACCTCTGAGAATCCCTTGCCTAAGAAAACCCAATGACATTCACAGGGTCACTATAAAACATCAGGCAACCTGAAGACACACACTTCACATTACATTAATACCTGACCTCCTGGAAAGTCATCCGTTAATTTATACGAGGTTCCAGATGTGGGTAAACAAACCACTTTTCCAGCTTCTCTGTACTGTTTTGATTGGCTTCTGAGCAAAATCCTATAGTCACTCCACATTTCCAACCCCTGGTGTTCCCATAAACTCAAGGCTCACATACAACCTCCTTAGCTTGCTACACTGCCCTTGTGCAACAGCAAATGCACTACTTTAATTATTCCAGTGAAGAGTGAAATAGCCCCTCTCTAAATCCCCCTCCCCTTAAGCTGTATAGGAGGAGTTACTTTTATCTGAATCCAAGCTTCAGAAGCATTAACTATACTTACAGGGAAGATTAAATGGCAATAATGGATGAAAAACTAAGATTTCTTCCATGAGCACCACAGCCCTCAATACAAAGTATTGTATGGAAAGGGGTAGCCACAGGATGGATTAAAATCCAATTCCACCAAGAAAGGCTTTATCCTTTTCTTTGCTTCCAGCATTAAGAGCAATTCTAAGGAAGTAGACCCAGTACACAAAAGCTTATGTTACAACTCCTTTTGCACAGTTAATCTCAAAGGTTCTACTACAAGATCCCTTTGCATACTGATTTTCCAGCCTAGCACGGCTATGGCTATGAATTCCATGTGTGTGTTGTTTGCGTTCAAGTTGTTTCCAATTTACAGCAACCTTATCACATGATTTTCTCAACCCTGGAAGTTTCTTCAGAGGGGGTTTTCTATTGCCATCCTCTGAGGCAGAGAGAGTGTGACTTGCCCAAGGTCACCCAGTGAATTTTCATGACTGAGAGAGGATTCAAAACCTGCTCTCCAAAGTCATAGTCCAATGTTCAAACCACTACACCATGATGGCTCCTCTATGAATTCTACAGCAGATCAATATTACCTATCCTTTTGTCTTAGTCACAACAATTCACTCACCTGTCTTTTGACCCTCTAAGCTAAGGATGGGAATCATGTGGCACTCCAAAGGTTATTGAATTGCAACTACCAGCATCCTTCATTGTTGGCTGTGCTGGCTAGAGCTACTGGGATCTGCAGTCCAACAGCCGCCACAGGATTCCCACCGATCTAAACAGGAATGTGCCTAAAGCTCCTTTCAAGATTTGACAGGGATTTCCTTCTGCTCAATGAGATATTTGTGTGTAGCTCACATCCCATGTATGACTTTTCTTAATAATAATAGTGGCAGCATTTAATTATAGTGCTTTTTCTCTAAATGTTCAAAGCACTTCTCAGTAATCCTCAGAGTACCCCTACTGTAAGCGGCTGGCATGAATACCCCCATTTTGCAGATCAGAAGTTAAGACTGGGAGAAGGGCTAAGCAAAGGCCACCCAGTTTGCTCTCAGAGAGAATTCAAGAGATTTCCTGCTCCTTGTCCAGGCTCTTCTTTCTTGCATTTGCCTGTAAATGTAGCTTCTAGCAAATGCCAGAAGGATGCTTGGTGACTTTGGGGTAGAGTGATGCAATGACAAGAAAAAGACAATACCTAGTTAATAGCTCCTGGCTCACTCTTGGCCCTTGGCCCTCTCTTAAAAATACCACAGAGGAGGAGTTGTTGTTGTGTGCCTCCAAGTTGTTTTTTTTACTTATGGTGACCCTAAGGTGAAACTATCATGGTGTTTTCTTGGAAAATTTCTTCAGAAGGGGGTTGCCATTGCCATCCTCTGAGGCTGAGAGAGTGTGTCTTGCCCAAGGTCACACAGTGGGTTTTTATGCTCAAATGGGGAATCAAACCCTGATCTTCTGAGTCGTAGTCTAACACTTGCCATCATGCTATGCTGGCTCTCAACCACAGGCCACAGAGTATATACACACAAGGAAAAGGGTTGTTGTTTTTTTAAACACATGCACACCCACAAAACCCAGGCACCATGGTGTTTTACCTGTCTAGCCCATAATTTTTCTGGCCTAGTGAATGGGGCAGGGGAGGAAATGTGATTGCTTTGCTTTTCCTAAGAACAAAAAGAGAGAATCAGAAGGCATGATCCAGGCAGGGGAAAGATGTGCAGTGTTGTGTGTTTTCATATATTTGTTGGATATCTCTCTGTGGGAGAAAGAAAGAAGTGGTGAAATGTATGCAACACAAAAGCAGGGAGATATGTTTTGTGTGAGTGTGTTTCTGTGAGTTTGAGTGAGAGAAGTGGGGAAATGTGCATTCACTTGTGTGAGAGAGAAAGGGGAGAGTGCTTCTCTCTGTGTGTCATGTGTAAGATTAGAATCTACCTCTAAGAATAACAATATCCCATTTAAATTAAAATGCAATTACAGTTGTCCCTCCATATCCACAGGTTTTTTTATCGGTGGATTCAAGCATCAGACAGCTTGAAAATATTCAAAAATATATAAATTCCAGAAAGTAAGCCTTGATTTTGCCATTTTATATAAGGGACATCATTTTATTATGCCACTGTATATCATGGGACTTGAGCATCCATGGATTTTGATATCCACAAAGGGTCTTGGAACCAAATCTCAGCACAAAACAAGGCCCTACTGTATATACTCCTACCTACTCAGAAATAAGCCTCCATAAGTATGTGAATATGTTTGTGTTTGAACCATGCACTGATGTTGGCCAGTCAGTGTCCTAGTTTTCATCTGTGAGATGCTGGAGGACATGTCACTCTCTGTCTTCTCATCAATTGCCTCCTGCATCCAATGCCTCACTCTGGCTAATAGTAGGACTGGCCCTGGGTGCTCTAGCTGTAGCTCAACCTGCTGTGCTAATGTAGCTTCCTGAGCTCACAGCTCCTACGTAAACACACAGTTTGCCAAAGTTGATCATCCATTTAAATCCTGACCACTTCTGTGCCCAGTGACAACCCCCTCCCTGTTTTTAAGCGCTTATGCTATAAAATGGATCTCTGGTGTATAGGAAAGGGGTCAGGGTCCATTTCTTTTTAAAGAGCAGCCACATCATCTCTCTGGGCAGCTATTGATTCAGTAAGCTGTAAATCCAGGTGGAGTTTCTGATGTGACAATTATGAATATACAAGACTGTGTCCCCTATGCTCCCGTTTTCCATAAAGCTCTTAGCCTACTGGGTACTTCTCTGGGCGCATCCTTTTAAAAGAATTAATACTGCATTACGGCTGGAAAATCCAGCTGAAGCAGCATATCGGAAAGTAAAGCTGGGACATTCTTAGCACAGAACGATGTGGAATTAAAGACCAAGCTGTATGGGAACTTTGCAGACAGACACTAACAAAATCCAGCCTCTCAATGAATGCTTTGAGAATTCTTACAAGATAATAATTGGTACGTGAATCAAGCCAAGTCGATCAAATCATCCCAATGCATCCAACCCTCCTACATCCATCAGAGCAGCAGGATCCGGCTCTGTTCAGTAACTTGTGTCATGCAAGGGACAAAGACAAACCAAGATAAAATTGATACCACTTTCATTTCACTTTGGTTAACACCCTCCCATGCTATTTATTAATCCCTCATTTCCAGCTTTTTGTGCATTTGCTATTAACACAAGCAAGCATTAAAAAAATATTGTTTTATAATTAAAGAGAGGGAAAGAATGGCCAGAGAAATACAAAGCTGGTCTATGGCAGAGGAGAAAAAGAATCCTCAAGTTGGTACTTGGTTTTGAATTTTATCAAACTCATTTTCGCTGAAGGCAAAGAAATCAGTCTCATCCATATATCTATATAAAGGAATCCATTCATAATAATGTTTCTTTGAACTTTTAAGAGTACTTTAAAAATTGACAATTGTTTATTAGATCCTTGAAATGTGGCTGCTAGTGTTCAGAAAATGCAAAACAATAGGGTATTCAAGGATGTGTGTGTGCTAAACATAAGAATCATTCACCCTCTAACACTCCTTCCCATGCTGAACAAGACAGGCTATTTTAATGCAACAATTTAACTATTACATTCCAGAGGAAAAGAAGTCACATGAAAATCCAGAGGCTCTACAGACTATCATTATCTATTGGCAAGCACTATGGTAAGTTGCAGGATGGAAGCTATAGAAAAATTAGAAAACACATTCTGGGAGTTCACACATTCTAATTTAGAATCAGGAGTCAGGGTGGGAGAAAGAATGCAGATCCTTTTTTAAAAGGAAGGGGCTAGGAATTTCCCTTAGGTTTTAGATGTTCCAGCTGCTCACATCAGACAGTCTTCTTCTTTTTTCAATCCTGCACTGCCTGCTATTGCTTATTTCCATGAGCAGCCACTCTTACAAAATAAGCAAGGTAAGAAAAAGTGAGAGCTTGCCATGACTGTTAAAGAGAGGCTCTTTCAAAATTTTGACGAGGTGGTGGCACATTCCATTGCATTGCATTGTATTCAAATCCTAAGAAACTGGAGCATCTCCCTTTCTTTTGCCTGACCACCAACATTCTGGCTGAAGGATTAGATTGCTATTGCTGGCTCTGACAGGTGAATCCAAACTACCTGTCTGAGACTTTCCCTTCTTTTCCAAAGCAGAGTCCTACAAAGAACAATTGTTCTGAAAAACATATGTAAGAAACATACTCTGTGAGAAAGGGACACTTACCTGAAGAGTTTTGCAGCCATGGGACCCAGTCTTTGCCTCCAGCTCCCCCTGGCAGCACCCTGCCCACTCGGATGCTCTGTCTCCCTCCTTGGATTCTGGCTCAGCCCTGGCATAATAGCAGGGCACCTGCTAAACCATCTCCCTCTGTGGGTCCCTTTTAGCCCAAGCCAACTCCCTTTCCCTCAGGCTGCCCCAGGTTCCCCAGTGCCTCTCACCTGCCTCCCATCCAGATGCATCTGGCACATCAGTTTTACCCTGCAAGGCACCCAGGAGGTGTCCCTTAGAGCAAAAGAACTGGTGGAGAGGGAAACTACCTGTGGCTGCTCTCCCCTGCTTCCTCAGTGGTACGATCCATGTGTCTCTGTCCTCCGTGAGCAGCTGTGTTTATGAGCACCTCCTCCAGACAAACCTCCTCCTGCTTCACTGGGGCAATTGTGTCTGTTGTGTTCGTTCAGTCAAACAGAAACTACACTACGTTCCTGGCTCTTTCAATGGCCGGTTGGTGCTTGGCAATGGACAAGCAGAAACAGCCTGGGTGCCCTCCTTTCTCCTACCTTTGCTGATGCGCAAGCTGATTCTCCAGGACATCAGCTGAGACTCCTCTACTTACAATTGTTCAAAAAGACTTGTTTGAATAAACCGATGTTCTGGATGGCTTTTAGCCTCCAAGCATTAGAGCGAGCGGTGATAGAAGTCTCACTGCTGGACCTCAAAGTCACATCGGATAGGCAAATAAAGACAGGCAAATGAGACAGTAAGACCTTGATTCTGACACCATTACATTGAAATCTTATTTTCTGGATTCCTGAGAAGAAAGGCTTTTACCAAGGGAATGGGGGGGGGGGCTCTCTATCCAAGTGTTTTTTGTCCCCAAAATAAATAAAATTGTAAATTTGGGGAAACCCTACAAAAACAGGGTAAAATGAAATTCTCCTGGATCCGTAATAGATCCTAGCATGAAGATTAGTGATCTTCAATAAGGGATGTCATATTGAGGAGGGAGCAAGCTTGTTTTCTGCTGCTCCAGAGAACAGGACACGGAACAATGGATGCAAGCTCCAGGAAAAGAGATTCCACCTCAACATTAGGAGGAACTTCCTGACAGTAAGGGCTGTTCGACAGTGGAACAAACTCCCTCAATGGAGTGTAGTGGAGTCTCCTACCTTGGAGGTCTTTAAATAGAGGCTGGATGGCCATCTGTCGGGGATGCTTTGATTTGGATTTCCTGCATGGCAGGGGGTTGGACTGGATGGCCCTTGAGGTCTCTTCCAACTCTACGATTCTATGATTCTATTCTATGATTACTATACTGTTACTTGATTGCCATAAATATGTGAAATATATGGGAATTTTGGGAGTAGAAAGAGATATTATAATCATGATTCAGAACTAACATGGTGCAGCACAAAGAGATTCAACTCCAGACTTTTTCAAAGTTAACAATTCAAAGGTCCTGGGCCTGGGTGACAGAATGCCTTAATTTGGATTCTTTTACATTCAGCTTTAGAAAAACAGCAACACCCAGAATTCTTTTCCTGCTAAGTATGAAGAAATGTGTGGATTTGGGGAAATTCCAATTAAAAAATGACACAAAATGAAATTCTCACTGCTCTCTCCTTTCAGCGATGACTGGTGGCTTCCATGTGAGTGGGTCATTGAACCCACTCTGGGTTTTTGACTGAACTTTAAAGGAGTTCTCCAAGGTGATGAAGCTATTTTGGAGATAGAGATTCACCACCTCCTCTGATGTTTGCTGCTGCATAGTGATGTCACTTTGCAAACACTTCCTTGAAGCAGGTCCTCCTACCCAATATTCTCTAGGTAAGAAAACACATGGGACAACAGGAAGCAAATATTCACATATAGATCATGTCCATGTGGGTGGATGACAGGGGCAATGACCCCACCTTTAGGCAGAGTAAGGGGCTGTACAGATCAGCCATTAAGGTGGGAGGAGTCGGGTGTGGCTTCCATATGAAGCATGCCCCGACTCCGGCCCCAGGCCGGTGTGATACCACACACCGCACCACATGGCACGTGGCATCACAGTGCTCCTCTGGCACTGCGTACAGATGACACAGCATCAAAGGAATACTGAAAAGCTGTGGGGCTAGCTGCTATGGTGCCCTTTCCATGTCATAGAAAGGACCCACTTTTTGCAGTTCCTTTTTGTGCCACAGAAAGGCGAGATTGGGGCCACAGCTTGGGGTTGCTGCAGCTCTGATCTGAAAAGGGGCAGCCTCAGGCAGATGTTTTTCAGTGTAATAAAATGGCAGCTAATTGTCAGTTATTTTCCTTACTACTGAGTTTCCCTTAGCCAGAATCCCAAAATCCAAAATGCTCTGAAATCTAATCACTTTTTTCATGGAAAGCTGGGATAGTGAACCTTTGCTTTCTGTGTACACACACTTTGGTCCAAAACACACTGAAGAAATAATCGAGTTTGAGATAGCTTTAACTGCCCCTGGCTTAGTGCTAGGAAAGTCTAGGAAGTGCAGTTTATTGTGGCATTAGAGCTCTCTGGCAGAGAAGGCTAAATGTCTCACAAGACTACAGTTCCCAGAATTCCCTAGCATTGAGCCAGGGCACTTAAAGAGGTATCAAACTGGGTTATTTCTGCACTGCATCTTGGAGATTTGTTTCATGAACAAAATGATTTAAAATATTGTATAAAATAACCTTCAGGCTATGGTATACGGTGTATATGAAACATAAATGAATGTTGCCTTTAGACTTGTACTCCATCTCCAAGATATCTTATTATGTACATATATGCAAATACAGGTATACCAAAATTCAGAACACTTCTGGTCCCAAGCAGTTCAGATAATGGGAACTCAACCTGTACTGTATTTTTACTGGCATGAATGGAGAGAAGCAGGATTTTCTGCCTCACATGCCAAAACAATTTGGTTTACTGGGGGTATTATGCAGCTTGATTTAAATGTGCCAGTGGTGGCAGAGGATGGGAGAGATTTGCTCTTTGCCTGAGAAAGCAAAATGTTTCTTCTAGCAAACAATGGTGCTGGTAGAGCTCTGGGCTACCATTCAAGCAGAGTTGAATGAATGTGTGCCAGGCAGCATAGGGACAGTGGAGGTGGGAAGGAGAAATATGATGGGAGGAATGAGTGTCTGCATGGTATTCCTAGAGAGACAATGTGGTGTAGTGGTTTGGGTGCTGGACTCCAGGAGAGCAGGATTCAAATCTCCACTTGGTCATGGAAAGCCACTGGGTAACCTTGAGCAAGTCACATTCTCTCAGCCTCAGAGGAAGGCAAAGGCAAACCACCTCTGAACAAATCTTGTCAAGAAAACAGCATGATAGCTTTGCCTTAGGGTTGTCAGACATTAGAAATGACTTGAAGTCACTCAACAGCACAAGTGGCATAGCTGTTTTCCAAAAAAGGTGCTGGTCCTAATAGACATTTCCAGAGGCATGGGTGGGATGGTGGTTAGGTTGACTTCAGCTAAGACAGCAAACCAATTCATGGCAACCCTGTAAATTAACCATCTCCTGTTTCTCTGCAGATGAAAACACAGCTCCGTTTCCAAAAGGCAGTCAAGCTTTAGCATTTCTGCTATGAGAGAACCAGCAACCCTAGAGGAGTCTGAACCAAAGAATATTTCTAACTAATTTCACACAGGGTCCTGAAGCAAAGCTGGCCAGCAATGCTGGCCAGAGATTTTGCAACTGGTTGTCTGGCTCTCAGAAGCGGTTCTCAAGACTAAATGCTTTTTAGCCCATTGCCAATCTCCTGAGGCATCAGATGCCACCTGGTCATACGGAAAGAATGACCCAAAATAAAAGCACAGGGGTGGCCAAATTGCTCCCAGGAGAAGCCCTGCTTCTCTGTCAAAGCTTCCTGGAAATTTTCATGATACTACACTCCATTAGCGACACATCAAAATAAATTACCCCCAGTGGAAGAGGGGGAACGGTGTGTGCGAAAGCAATCCACCTCAATGCATAACATCATTAATTCTCATAAAGGAACTCCAATCTTTAATATATAGCATGATCCCATATTTCCCTCTGCCTTCTCATTTCACCTGGTTCAAATACACAAAACACTTGTCCAAAATCATCATCATCATCATCGAGCTGACTTGTAGAAAAATATTTGACAGGCAACTAAGAGCAATTCTGTCTCTTTTCCCAATTAGTCAATCTTCTATTATCCTAAGTGTGTATTATAACTATTTTCCAGAATGACAGAATTTATTTATTTATTTATTTATTGCAATATACTTGCAATGTTTGCACAAGGAAGGAAGGTGAGTCCGCACCTCACAGGCGGATCAGTTTCTGTACCACTTCCTTAATTATTTTTTTCAAAAAAGGAGAAAGGTGTGCTCATTAAGTTTAAACACGGAACCTATGACATTGAACATGAGCACATCTTTGCTAGCACCACAATCCTGTACTTGGAGAGTCCATACTGAGATGTTTAGATGTATCCTTTATGTAATACGAACAGTTTGCAACTCCAAAGAAGAGCTTACGTATGAAAAATAAGAAATAGTTTGGACTGAGATGGCAAAGGGCCAAATAAGTTAAACAAGACAAACTTGTGGGTACAAACCCAGTGTTAAGGACAACAAAAATGTGCAAACAAGAAGCCCTTCAGTTCTAATTCCAGCTCTGACTTTGAGTCCAGGGGAATCTGACAGGAGAGAGCACAGAATCCCAAATATCCAAAATCAATTTTGTGGCCATCCTGAGGGGATGTAAACCTTGGCTTATTTCTTTCTTACTGTAAGAACAAATCATTTCAAGATTTTCTCCCCACTGGGTGAGATTATAAGAGATTCACAATTTTGTTTTACACTTCAGGATTTGTTTGTGAAAAAAATCCTTGTTTCTCCATAAAAATCTTTCTTAGGCATAAAACAACAGAGAAAACAATGTTTTCTGTGCAATAAGGGTTGCTTCTTGTGCAAGAAGCCAGAAGATGGGTTAAAAAAACATTCCCAGCAAACATCCTTGGATTACAGTCAGCCCTCCATATCCATGGATTCTGCATCCACAGATTCAACCAACGATGGTTCAAAAATATTCACAAAAATTCCCCAAAGTCGTAATCCAACACTCAAACCACTACATCTACCTGGCTCTCAAAAGGACTATGAAGAAAAGGGTAGGGTTCAAGGTAGGGTTCAAGGAGAGAAAACTCTGGACTTTGAGACTATTCTTGTATAATCCACAAAGTTCAGCATTGGCATCAGAAGGTCAAAAGAAGATGCTTCATATCAAGTCACCCCCAAGACTGGTGAAGGTACTTTTTGGACTACAGCTCCCAACACCCAGCAGCTATGCTAGCTGGGAGTTGTGATAGTTCAGTCCCCAATGTTAACTTCTATGTTCTGGCCTATACTATCTAGCCTAGTATAGTCAATGGCCCAGTCTAGCCCAGTGATGTATATAGACTGGTTAGTAGCAAGAAAACCCAGAGGGTTGAATAGAAACCTTTGCATGCAAAGCATGTGCTCCACCACCACTGAGCACCTGTTGTGATCTGCAACCAGGAAACTTAAGACTCTTTTGCTTGATTTTAATTGGCTGACTAAATGCACTGGGATATTAGCTGGACAGATGTGTGAGTACATCATGCACGTGAGTACACATTAAGCTGCTTCCTCTATGTGACAGAGGGCTTCTCTATGATGGAGAACTCTGACAGATTCCACTTTTTCCCTCCATGATCAAGTGAAGTAGCGCTGCCTACTATAAAGCCCCCCCTTTGTGCAATTATTAGAATGGTACAGAAGTCCTGTCTCATATGGCATCTGGCAACCGCAGCACATACTTTATGTCCTCTATTATCATTGTGTCCATGTGCAGCTCTCCATGCAGATGGCTTGTCTGTCACAGAGTCTGGCGAGCGGCAGGCTGACATCTGGAGGCTAGTGAGTATCACTGCCAGCATCCAAGTCCTTCCTTTCACCAGACTTCACAGCCATTTAGAATGAAGTTATAGACCTGGAGATAATACAGTATAACTCTGCTAGGATTTTGCTTACTCCAAAGACCAGCATCCAGAAATGTCTCTCCCAAATAGGCAGAGTTATAGGAGGATCCCCAGGAACGATGGAGATGTGCAATTTCCTGAAACCTATACAACCCAGTCCCACCTGCTGCGCTTCATTTCACAATCCAGTAACATTAAGAAACAGGAGAGATTTAGTAGATATTTGTTTCTCCCTCTGGGTACCAGAAGGCTGCTCTCATTCCTGCCAAACAAAACAGGCTCCAAATATCTTCTGAGCTGGAAACTTGGGGTGGGGGAGAGGGGAGATGGCAAGGGAGGGAAGCTGAAATCAAGTCCCTGGAATCCAATATCCACCTCCAGGGCTGAAGCGACATTTCCTCAAACAAACTATAAAACAAACAAACTTAGCTCTTTTTTAAAGCTCAGTGTGAAATTGCAACTCCTGTATGAATGGTACATCTAAACTTTTAGTTATCAGGTGATAGCGACTTTAGAGCAGCTAGCAGGGGATGATGGAATTTGTGAGCCAACATAATTGGAGGTAGGTAGGCTCAGGAAGCCTGCTTTGGAGAACTCCAAGTGGTTCATAGAGTCATTGGATCAGAGATGGGTCATAAGGGCCAACTAGTTCAAACCCCTGCTATGCAGGAATATAAAACTAAAGTACAAGAGATGAACATACAACCTTTGTTTTTAAAAGGAGAGGTAGTTCACAGACATAATTTCATCAGCCACCTTTTTTTCCCATTTTGAGGGAAAGGTGGGGTATAAATTAAGTCATAGACATGTAAGAGAGCCAGCATGGTGTAGTAGTTTGAGTATTGGACTATGACTCTGGAGACCAGGATTCGAATCCTCACTTAGCCATGGAAACCCACTGGGTAACCTTGGCTGAGCCACGCTCTCTCTAAGCCAGAAAACTCCATGATGGTGGACTCCTCAGGGTCACCTTAACTCCTCAAGGTCACCATAACTTGGAAATGAAGGCACACAACAACAACAGCTGATCATCATCATCACCATCACCATTGTCATCATCTACCATTAGCAGTACCTCACCAAACTACAATAGAGTTATGGCAGTTAAAGTGGTGTCAAACTGCTTTAATTCTGCAGCATGGATAGACCTTTAGTCTTAATGCTGTAAACTGCCTTCACAGAAATCTTGGCCCTGAGCAGATGGGCAGAACAGCACGGGCCAAGCCCATGCTATCCTGCCCCTTGTTCTGACCTGGGTCAATCCCCAGGCTGACATAGGGACGGGCAGCCCTCATGCTGCTGTGCCATGGACCCACTACCACCACACACCCCTTATCTGCCTTTGAAACTCTACTGTGACAACTAGGAGACTGGATGGGTCCATGCACCCCTTTGCCATTGTGTCTTCACTGAAAACCCTATTGTGGCCTATTAGAGCAGAAACAGGGTCCCTGGCTACACCCATATGGCCAGGCACCCCCTTCTGATATCACAGGCTGCAACTGGGGTCTTCAGTGAAGATGTGTTGGAAAAGGGATGTAAAGTGCAGCAGAGAAAGTCCACTGCAAACAAATGGTCTTTCTAGACCAGATTAGTGGCCTTTTGGGCTGGGATCAGACTGGATCCACTGGACCTGCATCCAGTCTGCCTGATCCCAGCCCAGGGTCAATGACCTGTATCATCCAGACAGGATGACATGAGGCTGGGGGAAGCACAGGCCTTTTATCCAATGCGTACGGGCTCCTTGGCATCTGAAGGGGGTCCTGAAATAACAAAACAAATGAATTCAACTACATTTGATCCAAAAGTATCACTAATTTGAATTTGATCAGACATGCATTCATGGTTTATTTATAGTTTAATCAGGACAAAAGCAATTTCCTGTGATTAACTTAGCATAGCTATAATGTGTTGTTCAGTGGCACGAACACCCCCTGCAGCTTCTTCATTAACTTCATGTACTGAGTGAGAAGAGTTTCTATTCTAACATACCATTACTGTTTCAATGTTCGCTTCCTGTTTTCACTGTTAGCATTCAGCATGTATGCAGCATGGACATTTGAATTATGATTTTTCCCCCTTTAAACTTTTATTAAACTGTACAGGAAAGGCCATGACATCAATTATGGTATTTAAAAGCCCACAACATAAATTATTTTAAAGGACTGACAAATCTATGTAGCAGTATGAGCATTCTTGACTTGGTTCATCATCATCCCCAGAGAGAGAAATGCAACCCAGCTCCATCAGGGATTGCCTGAAAGAAGAAAGCCCTCCATCCATCCACCATCATCCACAGGAAGAGAAAGGCAACCCAGCTCCATCAGGGCTTGCCTGAAAAAAGAAAGCCCTCCCTCCATCCACCATCGAGAGGGAGAGAAGCACAGGACAGCTCCATGGGGCCTAATCAGAGTAAGAAGAAGGGCTCTCCCTCCAATCCATCTGCCATGGTCCAGGCCTCTGAGGGGGAGAAGATCTGCTGGACTTTTCCCCTTCCCCACTGCCATTCCCTTCTTCTTTTGTGCCTTGTCTCTTTAGATTGTAAGCCTGAAGGCAGGGAAATGTCTAATTAACAATTTGTAAGCCTCTCTGATAGCCTTGGCTGAAGGGCAGGGTAATTATTATTATTATTATTATTATTATTATTGTTGTTGTTGTTGTAAATTACACTGGAGAATCACAGGGAAGCTTAAAGATCTTTAATGATTTATATATTTGATAAGGAGAAACCAGATATTATAACACTTGTGTTATGCATGATCATTTATTGCCACCTTTAACTGTTCTGTAAACTTTCCCATCAAGGCTAATTCTATTGTGCAATTGGCTAATAATAATCTCTTCCTCCTTTTCCATAGTAAGACTATTTCTAGTTGAATCTCGTTGTCAAAATTTAAGGAATAATAAATCTGATTAAGGCTTCATCTCAATATTGTTATTTTTATCATTTTCACTTCTTGTCTCTCTCTCTCTCTCTCTCTCTCTCTCTCTCTCTCTCTCTCTCTCTCTGTGTGTGTGTGTGTATCTGTGATCTAAATACCCTAAAGGCACCAGCTCATATCTGGACTGTCATACTTTCAACACATCATGATAAGAGATGACTCACTAGAAAAGACAATAAGGTAGAAAACAGTCAGAAAAGAGGAAAACTGCATTACATAGGTTCAATCAAGGAAGTCTTTCTATGCCTGCAAAATCTGAGCAGGGCTGTTGATGAAAGGGTGACTCATTCACAGCCATAAATCAAGACAGGATGGCAGTTAACAGCAACAAGGAAGTCAGTACTTTTGATACTGCAGAATGTTAAGTGACACTTAAGAATTACCTGGGCAATACTTAAGCAATACCAAGTCCAAGAAAAGTGTGGAAACAATGCAAAAGAACTTCGGTTCCCTGGAACTGGGACACTCTTGTGAAGAGAATTCTTATATATATATGAGTAGTTATGAGAACCTAAATATTAATTTATGTTGTGTGCCAAGAAGCCATCATCTCTGTTAGTTCCCATTTCTGGACTGCTGATTTTAAACATTCTTCCACACAGCACATGCTATTGTTTCTCAAACTGAGGTTGTAGTGACTGGCAGCATTATGCCCCAGGGTCCAGAAAGTCTAGTCTTGAGCTGCCTTGGACCATGAATGTACCTGACCTTCCAGTTCCCTCCTTCTTTTCCCATATACAAGTAAACAGTTCTTTTTATAGATGAATTCATATAGGTCTTGGGGAAATGGTGTTAGAAACATATTAAAATAATCCCTATTGTATAGATAACACACAAACATGCACAATGCAAATTGGGAAATTTGGGAAGCAAACATGAGCATATTTCCCATAGACAACTGGCTGGTTGCTGTGAGAACAGAATGCTGGACTAGATACGACTGTGGTCTGATCCAACATGGATCTTCTTATTAGGTTTGAATATTCTTAAATAATAAAGGGCCTAAATACCCTGATGCTGTTGGAAGCTACCAAGCAAGGGTCAGCCCTGCATAGTTCTTGGAGAGGAAACTATAAATGAATACCAGGTGCTGGAGGCTATAGTTCAGATGAAGGAACTGGCAAAACCACGTCTGCGCATTCTTTGCCTAAGAAAACCCTATGAAATTAACAGGGTTACCATATATTGACAGTCAAGATCAAGGCACCTACATACATAAATCTTCCACTCCACCAAATGCAGCTGAGGAAGTAGATGGTAGTCTATGAAAGCTCATAGTTGCCAACTTCTTTCTTTCATTTAGTCTCAAAAATGCTACAAGATCTCTCTATATACTAATTCTACAGACGAAAATGGCTATATTTTTGAATTCTACATACATAAATAATTAAAGCTTTACAAGTAGGCCTTGCTGATGCAACTGTGGCTGTAGATATAAAGTCATACACAGATAACAATATTTAACTGAACAAAATAATGAGGGAAAAGCAGCTTTTAGTGTTTTGTGGGTCTCACTAAGGCAGGATGGGGGAGACCTGTCTTCTCTTGAGGAGGAAAGGAGTACATCTTGTGTAGACCTAGATTCAGACTGTCAGGGAAACACCACAGAGCTGGGATTACAAACAACACTGTGCACACTGGTGGCAACTCTATGTCTTAACCAGAACCCTGGGGGAACACAGTCATGCAGAGGAGTTTTAAAGGGAGAAGTAATTCACCCCCCAATGGTAGCAACTACCAAGAGCATCTCAAGTACCTTTGTGTACTTGACAGTTACCTTTGAGATACAGAACACTGGCTAGATGTCTGAAAAGGCAACAGAGTAGGAAATCAGTTCCCTAACAGTAGGGGGAGAATGTAAATAAAACTTGAATTTTGCCTGAGTTGATACACATTCCCACATTATTTTCAACTGCTGGCATTCTTAAGATACAGAAAGCATAACTATGATACTGTGTGTGTTAAGGTGTGTAAAATTCTAGCAAGCCTTGTTAGGTATATCCTAGATTTCCTGCTCTGGTCCTAAGTATCACGGTCTAGGATGGCCTAATAATTCTTTAACTAGATGCTCTGAAAACTGAATAGCCCAGTCCTCAGTAAAGTCATTGATTTTCTTGTGCGCTGACCCCACTCAACTCTGGGACAGGACCAGACTGTAAATTGACATGCAAATTGTTCACATTCTTTAGCGTCATTCTCACCACAGTTATGAGGAATGTTGCCAAGATGGCTCAGATACAGATGTGAAAAATAAGCACTGGATGTGGTGTAAATTTTGAAAGCAGCTCTAGCCATTCTTGAGAGGTGTGTACTAAAGGGAGTGTAGAAAAATGTACAAGTATGCACAGGTGTACTGGTCAGGCAAGCAACAGAACACGTACATCTGCTGAAGTTCCATCTTCTGTAATGGTGGTGAGATGGTGTATTAGAGGTTTCTGGGATTGTGGTTGTTGTTGTGTGCCTTGTGTATTGCAACCCTAAGGAGTCTATATCACAGGGTTTTCGTTGCAAGATTTTTTCGGGGGGGGGGGGGGGGTGCTTTTGCCTGTCTAAGACTGAGAGAATGTGACTTGCCCAAGGTCACCTAGTGGGTTTTCAAGTCTGAGTGGGGATTTGAACCCTAGGCTCCAGAGTCATAGTCCAAAGCTCAAACTACTACACCATGCTGGAATATATATTTTGGTTTTCCTCCACTGGAACCCCAGCATTCACCAAGAGGAATCAAGTGGAAAGTGGTGATTCATGAAGGCAGGTACAGTATAGCAATGACAAACAAGGTGCCTCTGAGCAGTGGTGCCATCTCCTAACTCCCATGGCAATGGGGTGGGGAACTATCCAAGGATTTGAACCTTGTTTGGGAACAGCACCTTGAATACCTAATTTAAACTTTTGCTAAAAGCTAGCACAGATTCCCCACCCCACTGCTGCTGAGTACACACTCATCTTCAGTATTTGCTTATATGACCAGAACAAGAGCTCATGAACTTGTCTGTAAATGCTTAAATCTTCTCAATTCCTCCTGCCCTCTGGACAGGTTTTCATGATTTCAGCAGCCTAATTTACAAGGATAAAAAGGCATTGTTATTGCTAATGTTATACTAGCCAGTGATCTACCGGTATTAACATCTCCTAGTCCCACCTTTTAGACCTATGGCTTAGGTCCAGACTATATGAAAAACTATACCTCCCGATAGGAACATGCCAGAGCCCTAGGATCTTCAGAGGGAGGCTTTCTTTCAGTTCTACCACCATCACAAACTTGCTTGGTGAAGGTACGAGAGCCTTTTCAATGGCTGCTCTCACCCTATGGACTGCCCTTCCATGGGAGACTAGGCTGGCCTCCTCCCTGATCTCCTCCCATCACTAGGCAAATACTTTTTTGTTTAACCAAACTATTAATGAGTGATTGCTTGCGGGGAGGCTTCTTATGGGAGAAGGGGAGCGTTTTGTTTAACTTTTGTTTGCTTTTTAATGATTTTATGCATTTTTGACATGTTATTTTAATGGACTGGTTTTAATAAGAGTTTTAAAATTGTATTGCCTGGGAGGCCGGCACTAAAAACCACAAGAAGCAAAAGATGGAAGAAAGGCCACAACGTTAATAGCAAATTTAACAAAACAGTAAGGTTGGCTCAATCTGAAGCATCGAATAAACCCTCGGTTATTTGATAAGCAGCTTGTCTGGTGACCGCCAGACATTGGGATGACCTAGGGGCTAAGGAACACCAACTAGCAGCCCAAATACCAGGCGCTCTCTAATTCTCTAAGCCCCTAGTCACTGGGAGGCATATCCATGTAGTGCCCCCCGCAATGGCCACAACTCATGCCCTGCTTGCCCCCGGGTCCCTATTGACTCCCAAACCAGTGCTCCATAGCCCTGGTATCCAACCAACCAGATCCTGGCCTATGCTGCTGCCCCAAGTTGTAACAAAGAAACCCACCAACATGAGCGGAGGGCAGGTGGGAGAGCTGAACATAAAATGGCTGCAGAGCTAGGCCGCATGGCCAATTTATAGGCCATGGCTCCGCCCCCTCACCTGATGGTGAGGCTCCTCCTCCAAGGCAGCTCCACCAATGAACTGCCTTGGAGGACCGGAGTCCCACCATCGAGACTTCCTCTGCCCGTACCAGAGCGGCGTGGGCGGAAGGGGAGGTCCCTTCCGCCCAGCACCACCAATCAGGGCGGAGGGCAGCCCCAACCCAGAAGTTGGGGCCCGGGAGCCACGCCGGCTCCCGTCAGCAAAGCGGCCGGCCCAGCGAGGCGGGCAGCCACGTTTTGTTTTTAACTTATTCTTTTGTAAGACACCTTGGATCTTAATCTAGGTGAAAGGAAGTGTATAAATAGATGAAATGATATGAATAACTAACTAAATAAATCTGCTTACTTCCTTTTCCTAAGATTTTTAAATGTTAAAAGCAGCTCTCATCACTCTCTGCCTTTTCTACCTCTTGCCCCATTAGGCTTCTGAAAATTCAAATCTAAAACAATCAAAAGAAAAATGGTGACTATTAAAGAACTGTAAGGGACTATAAGAGCCAACGTCCAACCCCCTCCCCCCATGCAGAAAAACTCAACTAAAGCAATTCCAAAAATACAGCCATCTGACCTCTGTTTAAGGACCTCCAAATACCACCACACTCGTATTCCACCATACAACAGCTCTTAAAATCAAAAAAGTCCTCCTAATGTTTAGGTGGAATCTCTTTTTTTGTAATTTGAATTCATTGGTTAATGGTCTCTTGAGCAGCAGAAAACAAGCTAGCTCCATCTTCTACATTACATCCCTTCAGACATTTAAAGATGGCTATCATGTCACCTCTTGATCATCTCTTCTCCAAGCTAAACAAACCCAGCTCCTTATGTTATTTCCAATAAGGCTTGTTTTCCAGGCCTTTGATAACTGTGGTCACACTGTTCTGAACATGCTTTACTTGTCAATATACTTCTTGAACTATGGTGTCCAGAACTGGACATAGTATTTCAAGTGAGGTCTGACCAAAGCTGAATAAGTGGTAATATTACTTCTCTTGATTTGGACACTATACTGTTGATGCAGCTTAGAAGTATATCGGCTTTTTTTGGCCGCCACATCACTTTGTTGACTCATGTTTAATTTGTGGTCTCTGAAAGTTAAACCTCAGTAAAGACCTAGATCATGGAGTGGGCAACCTGTGGCTGACTTTTTCCAGGCAAGCATTCTCTGAAGATGCCAGCCACAGATGCTGGCAAAACGTCAGGAAGAAACTCTTCTAGAACATGGCCACATAGCCCGGAAAACCCACAAAAAAGCTATGGATGCTGGCCATGAAAGCCTTTGAATTCAGGTATTGTAGAAAATGGAGCCCTGGTGGCGCAGTGGTTAAATGCCTGTACTGCAGCCATTCACTCAAGACCACAAGGCTGCAAGTTCAAGACCAGCAAAAGGGCCCAAGCTCGACTCAGGCTTGCATCCTTCCGAGGTCGCTAAAATGAGTACCCAGACTGTTGGGGGCAAATTAGCTTACTTGATAATTAGCTTACTTGCTGTTCACCGCTATGATCTTTGGAATAGCGGCATATAAATAAAACAAATTATTATTAAATTATTATTAAAACATTAAAATGAGAACAATAACAAAAGGTAAAAGAGCTGGCTGCTACATAGGATATAAGACAAACTGAACAGTATTCTTTCCATACCTGACAACATTATAAAGAATGCTCACTGACACTCTCTCATCACAATCTTCTTAATAGTGTGGTGGTGGTGGTGGTGGTGGTGATGATGATGATGATTTACTTGTATCCAACCTTTCTCCCAATATAGGCACTCAAGGTGGCTGCTCTGTTAACAGCTCTATTGCCATGTGTGGCTTAATATCTGACTTGGTTTGGCATTCAGGGACACTTTTCCCAGCATGGATCTTTGCCATTACCTCAGTGGTGTTACAGTGGGCATGTCCTGGGGATCCATACAGCCAGCGGGGGTCTTATAGCAGATATGCAGGCATCACTAAGCTTAGGCCAGGGGTGGACAACTGTAGCCCTGCATTGTTTTCAGAGTCACCAGAGCCATTGGTGAGATTGTCACCTGAGAAACTTCTGGAGGGTCACAACTGCCCATCCTACACTAGACAATCTTGATTGGCTATTGATTTCTAATTAACTGACTAGTGCTTAGGATCAGCTCACTGGGAAATGGCTACTGCTGTGGAAATGGCATGTTTACCTTCTGCTGTGTCCCATCCTGTTCTGTCGGTAGGTCCTTGAGCCCCTTCCCCCTGGGAGGCCTAAAAAGTGGACTTTGGCATCAACTGCAAGGGACCGTAAGAGAAAGCCCCCAGTGAGTGTTGATGGGTTCCATGTTAGTGAAATAGTGAATCCATTCTGGGGTCTAGCCAGAACGTTAAAGAACTTCTTAGGCAGAACTTCAAAGGAGCTATCCACAGTGCTGGACCATACTTTGGGGATAGGCTACAGTCCCTTGGATGGTGCTGTTAAAATTCAGACTTAAACTCAGAATGGTTTTACTGCTTCACTGATGTGGAAACCACCAGTTCACATTTATTGTCACATGCCTTTCTCTAAATCTCTAATATAGTCTACCCTGGCTGTAAAAGCAGAGATGAAAGAACACCAAATCAGAAGTCCAAAGTTCCCTGTGCCAGAGGTCCATTGCTTAGTGTGTGCATGACAGAAAGAATTATCTGCTTGCCAAGTCTCAGTCCTTTCCCTGCATCAAGGATGGTCCAAGAACCATCCTTGATGCAAGGATGGTCCAAGAACCTATGGCCCATCAGATCTTGTATTCTGAGTCCCATCAGCCCTATCCAGTATGCTTAAACCGTTTCACACTTTAAAAAAATGGCATTTTTAATAGGATAACTCATTCGATATTGCGTTTTAACTTTTTTATTATTAGGTTTTTAGCTTTATCCTGTTTTAGCCTTAGGCCCCAAGGCCAGGAGAAAGGCAGGGTAATAAATAATAAAACAAGCAATCTTAATGGTCAAAGGTGATATAAACTGGAGTCCAAACAGAGCTGGACGGTCATAGGTTTTCCTGCCCTGCCTGGTATTTTCCTCCTCCATGCTTACAAGCCATTTGCTCAGCATTTTGAAAGATGGCCAGCTACCTGTTGGTGATGCTTTAGCTAGAGATCCTGCTCTGAAGGGGGGGGGGGTAGACTTGATGGCACATGTGACCTTTTCCAAACCCTTCCATCTATGATTATATGTAGCAACAGAGAGTAGATGTGATTGGTATAATATCAGTAAACAACCATTCCAAGGCCATGAATTAAAAAAAAACAAACCATAAAATGTACATGTTGAATGTACACTATCACTGTATGGTAAAAACACACTGGGAGCAGCCTTCAGACATTCAAGATTGCTAGGGGCAGAGCTTTTTGAAGTCTTTCAGTTCTTTGTTTTTAAAAAGGCAAGATTAGTTGAAACAAGTAACTTTCACCTTCAACCATAAACAAGCTGAAGAAGCCAAGCAGTTTTTCTGGCTTTTTCTTACTCATTTGAGTCAAGTTGCAACCATAATGATATCCTCCCTTGGAATGTGATTCCATTGAACTTAGCACACTTTATTTCTGAATGAACAGGTTTAGGACGTACCATAGTCATCTGGCTGTGACAACCTGTTTGCCCCCCACCCCTCACAAAAGCAGCTCATAGCTTTGCCAAATGTCTGGTTTAATACAGTAACAACATTACCTGAAAATCTGGATTTTCTCCCTATCTTTGCTTTTCTCTGCCTCATTCCCTTTCTCACTCACCCCTTTCCAATTCACAATAATATTTTTCACCCTGAGTAAGTTATAATAAAATATTCCACACATAGAAGCATCACTGGAAGAGCGAGCTTTGCATCTTGCATCCATATTAATAAGAATGTTCAAATCCTAGTCACCTAGGGTACCACTGAGGAATTAAATAATAGGTCATGTTTGTAGTATACAACGGTAGTCCTTTCTCCTATCTTTTTTTTTTTAAAGATGCAGAGGCAGCCATCCAAGGGAGACCACAGTAATGAACTCCATTCTCTAAACTGTTTTGGCATCTCTAATTGCACAGTAAGGCACTTTTGACATGCGTGGAAATAAACAAACCATAAAAGGCAGCAGAGAATCCACTGAACATTAAAGAACCTGAGCAAAGGAAGTAGGGTGCTGTAGGAAGAAATGCAGTGACAGCAGACTGGAGCGGAGTTTCAGGTTAAATTAGTTGCAGTCAGGAATTATTTCATTGCATTCATTTACTGTACTTTTCCACCTATGAAGCAATGACGACATGCAATGCTGCTCCCTTCCAAGCGCAAGGTGCAGTGTTGCTTCGAATATCAGTCACTCTCAAATATGCCGACTCAAAAGAAAAATGCATTCATGCCGGATGTATATAAGTTAGGTACCAAACTGGCAAATGCAAAAGTGAGAAACGATCAAACAGACAAAACAATAGAATGAAGACTGCTTCCAGAGTTGCAAAGCTTGGAAAGTTTTTTGGGGGAGGGGGGATTGCTATTCCCAACACTCTCATCCAGTATAGCCATGCTGGATGGGGGAGTCTAGAAGTTCAAGAATGTTATTTTTTCCAACCTCTGCTAAGTATTAACAAACTGACATAGATTGCGTAAGATATAGAACCAAACAATTCCTGTAACGGCTTGTCCATTAATACTCATCATCACAACAATACACCCTCTAGCGAAAACTGCCTCTGGCCAAGCAACCTCAAAGTGTGTTCAAAGTGGCAAAAGTTATTAACAAGGAAGAACAGACAAGCTAGGAGAGTCTGTAGCAATTTGCTTTCCTCTAAGCCTACTAGAAAAGCAAGATTCTGCCCCCCCTCCTTGTCTTGCTAAGTGAAGACTGCTTTGCAAAGGGGGAAAGTATGAGGAAGAGAGAGGAACTGGGGCATTTTAAAATATAGAATGATAGTGGATTAATTGGGATTGTTCGGCCAAATTGGGACAGTTGATTATACAGAAATTTGTGTAGAGGAATTGAACAACCAACCGGGTTGCACATTCAGAATTTAAGTCACAATAAAATTGCTGCCATTAACTTGGCTTAGCAAAGTTGTTAAAAGTACAGACACTTTTTAAAAATCCTGTGAGTTCTCTCATTCTTGCACTAAGGTGACATGCTAAGGCTCCCAAACAGATCCTAAAAAGTTAGCTTTTGGAGCTAAGATGTCCCAGAATGCCACAGGCATTGACCATGCTTACTATAGATTACTGGGATTTGTAGTCTCCCAAAATACCTTTTCTAAGAACGATTCAAAATACAAATTACAGCTGCAGGTCCATGCTTTTGAAAGACAGTTTTGCTCAGCCATGTAGACCATATAGAAATATGCTGGGAGGAGCTTTGACTTAAAGAGAAATAGACACTTAAAAGTATGGCTCATTCTTGGAATTAGAGGATAGTTCTTGGATTAGAATGTTTGCCTTGAAGGGAAGGCAGGGGCACGTTAAATTGAAAGGCAGGGCAATCTCCATCAATTATCAGGGTGAGACTTGGCTGAATTGGGTCAAAATCACCCCCACAAAAATTCCCTCTGGTAGCTGCCAATTTTTCCTCCTAGAAAAATGCCACAAAGGGGTACAGTCTGACCCAGAAGTCTTCATGGGTGCAGTTCAAAAGCACTATTCAATTCCTCTACACAAATTTCTGTATAATCAACTGTCCCAATTTGGCCGAACAATCCCAATTAATCCACTATCATTCTATATTTTAAAATGCCCCAGTTCCTCTCTCTTCCTCATACTTTCCCCTTTGCAAAGCAGTCTTCACTCAGCAAGACAAGGAGGGGGGGGGGGCAGAATATTGCTTTTCTAGTAGGCTTAGAGGAAAGCAAATTTAGCTCAGGTCGAGGACCACTTATATGCAGAAGGAAGAGTGGAACTGGTGGCTCCAATGTCTCTAGGTGAGTAAATCTACTCTGAATTTTAGTCTGAACTTGAAAGGAGCTATCTCAAGTGCTGGAACTATTTTGAGGGTAGGGTTCAGCCCTTGGAGTCACCAGCTGCCACTGTGTACATTGCTGGATCCTTCCCTAGAACTGGATCCCCAGGCTACTCCATCCCCCACCCCACCCCCACCAACCTCTTCAGATTTGAGAGCAGCTGCTCCTTATTTATTGTTAAATTACTGAGAGTATTTATACCCAGCTCTTCAGCCACAAAGGCTCTCAAGGTGTGTATGTGCCTTCAAGTCATTACCAATGTATGGCGACCCTAAGGTGAACCCATCATGGGGTTTTCTTGCCACGTTTTCTTCAGAGGAAGTTTCCCATTGCCTTCCTCTGAGGCTGAGGGAGTGTGACTTGCCCAAGGTCAGCCAGTGGGCTTCATGGCTGAGCAAGGAATCAAACCCAGGGTCTCCAGAATCACAGTCCAACACTCAAACCCCTACAGCATGCTGGCACCAAAGCTCTCAGAGTGGCTTACAAATTGTTGATTTGACAGTTCCCTACCCTCAGACTTTCAGTCTAAGTAAGACAGGTCACACAAGGAAAATGGGATGGGGGGGGGGATTAGGTCCAGAAGGTACTGCCAGGCAATGGCAGTTGGGATGGAAGGATGGCCTTCCATTTGTTTCTGGGCCTAGGCATGGTGGAGCTGTGCTTGGCTCTTCTTCTCTCTCTCTGAGACCAGGGCAGTGGCAGTTAGGATGGAGAGAAGGTTTTCCATCTGCTTCTGAGCCTGGGCATGATGGGGCTGTACCTGCCTCTTTTTTCTTTCCTCCAAGGCCAGGGCAATGCCAGTTGGTATGGAGGGGGAACCTTTCATCTGCTTCTGGGGCTAGACATGGTGGAGCTGTGCCTGACTCATCTCTCCCTCCATAGCTGGGGCAGTTGGCAGAGTCTTTGGTAACGACTCCAAGAAATCTGGACACCTGAGTGCATGAAGGTCTTCTTAGAATCATAGAATCCTAGAATTGGAAGAGACCATAAGGGCCATCCAGTCCAACCCCCTGCCATGCAGAAACTCTCAATCAAAGCATACCCAACAGATGGCCATCCAGCTTCTGTTTAAAGACCTCCAAGGAAGGAGACTCTATCACCCTCCGAGGGAGTGTGTTCCACTGTCGGACAGCCCTTACTGTCAGGAAGTTCCTCCTAATGTTGAGGTGGAATCTCTTTTCCTGCAGTTTGCATCCATTGTTTCGTGTTCTGTTCTCTGGAGCAGCAGAAAACAAGCTTGCTCTCTTCTGATTATAACAGTTCTTGAGCATATGAGCCCTTATTGTTGAGCAGCCAAACCAGAGCTAGCCAGTGAGCTGGAAGTGAGGGAGCTCTCTCTTGTTCTGACTACAGAAACCGCACTAACCCCAGAAGTGACATTAGCTCCTTGAGCCAAACAGTATGTGCAAACTATCCACAACTGCAATGTATGTCTAACTCTTTACTGACCAGTAAAAGGGCTCATTTCCATAACAGAAGCTTGCATGAAGAAGACAAACAAAAATGAAGTTATGACAATCTGCCTGCTTCTGTCTCTCTCTGTGGGGTAAAGCAATAGTAGCTGTTGGTTCCTACGTCGCTGGGATGGTTTATTTGTTCTGGGTTTTAGTATGAACTTTAAAAAAAGCTAGTCATGATGCTAAACCTCTTCAGAGTTAAGCTTCTTAGCACCTTGGATAGTTCATTCAAAGTTCAGACTAAAACCCAGAGCAAATCACCATGCCACTGACGTGGAAACTGCCAATGGGGTGAGGGAGATTGTAGGCAAGAGGGAAGAAGCCCATGCTGACCACGGTTCTGTTCTCTTGTGGCACATCAGTCATATATATATTGATGGTATAAGTGGATCAACTTTTGTCACTTTGCTGAAAACGAGCCAAAACGTGGACACACAGCCCTTGGTGATGGTAAACCAAGAAGGTGGAGAGCACTTGCTTCCTTCTGCTCCAGAGAACAGGACCTAAACCAATGGTTTCACTTTACAAGGAAGGTGATTCTCACTAAAATTCAGGAAGACCTTCTTCTCACTGTAAAAGCTATTTGACAGCGGAATGGATTACCTCAGAAGGTGGTGGACTCTCCTTGGTTTTTAAACAGAGATTTTTAAACAAAGGCTGGATAGCCATCTGTCAGGGATGCTTTAGTGCTGTGTTTCTGCATTGGTACAGGGCTGGACTAGGTAGCCTTAGACTTAGGGGATACCTTCCATCTGTATATGTATGTGATCCCTAACGTACTGGAAGCAAAGTTCTCCACAATTCATCTCAAAATTCCTCATGAGCTAAAAAGCCACAGGGCAGATCAATGGTATTCTTGCAGGCTGTGCAAAGGATGGAGCGGGAGACAACTGCTGGACTTTCTTAGGCAAGGGGTGGCTCTCTCCCTGCATGTTTGCTCCATGTGTGGAAATCTCTATGAACATGAGCAATACTTTTAAGAAAAGGCCTCTTGACCAAGGACAGTGCCTAAGCACAGGAAGGAAAGAAGGAAATGCCAAAGGACCCAAAAGTTTGTGCTCAATTGTTTCCCTGCAACAGAGCATTATTAAGTAGATTTGGTTATTACAGGCCTGGCATTCCTTCAACAGTGTGTCACATGCCCTCACAGCCTTCCAAATTCATGGGGCTCTTTGGTGGATGGCACAGAAAGCCTACCTAATAACCTTTCCCCATTTGGTGTCTACCAGAAGCAAATCTGGCTAGGGATGATGGGAGTTGTAGTCCAGTATTACCTTAAGCAAGTGACACACTCGGGAGTCCCAGAAAACCCCATGACAGGTTCATCACCTTAGGGTCGCCATACGTCAGAAATGACTTGAAAGCACACAGCAAGAACAGTAATGCCTGGGGTAGGATAGCTAGCCATTTTTGCCCAGACATGCACAGGTAAATAGTTTAAATTTGTTTCTAATTTTTCAATTAAAAACAAAAAAGAAAGAAAACTGAAAATGATTCCTCCCTTGTTTGCAGTTTCTGAATGGTTATGGCTGGTTTTACATTGGTACTAAATCAAGAGCACTAGGGTGAGGAAGAGTGGGGGACTCCAGTTCCCATCAGCCCAGCCAAGGGCCTCGGATACTGGGAGATGTAGTGGTACAACTTGCACATGTCTACACCTTTCTCCTCTCCCAGCCTTTAGATGAGGGAAACATTACAGCTCCCAAGAGGCTTGGGGAAAGGTGGCTTGTGGGTGGTAAGGAGGGATCCAAAAACCAGAGGTGCCAGTCTAGGGGGGGCATGAAGGGCGAGGAACAAGTGGAGACAGGTTGCAATTCAACAGGCAGAGCTCACACTCCATGGACTCCTTGCTCAGGGGCTGGTGTGTGTGTGTGTGTGTTTGGGTGATGGCATCTCCCCTCCTGGTGTGGTTTGAGCCTTGGACTCTGGAGATCAGGGTTCAGATCCCCGTTGGAGCAGAACACCCCCCTGGCTGGCCAAGTCACACTCTCTCAGCCTCAGGGGAAGGCAATGGCAACCCTCCTCTGAACAAATCTTGCTAAAGAGATACCTCATGATAGGGTCCCCTTAGGGTCTCCAGAAGTCAGAAAGGACTTGAAGGCACACAACAACAACAACAACAACAACAACAACAACAACCCCGCCTGGCGACCCCTCTCTGGATCTGAGGACCCCAGTTCTGGAGTGTGGTCTAGGGAAACAAAGGAAACTCCCCAGAGAAAAGGGGGCAGAGAGGGGGAGGCAGTCCATCCACAGCTGGGAAGGAGCCCCACTCTTCTGGGCTCCCCAACAAAGGAGGAGGAGGGGAAAGAGGGCACGACTCACACAGACCCAATCACAGAGACACAATCACAGACAATCACACAGACACACTCAGACACAATCACAGAGACACAATCACAAACACACACAGACACAATTACAGAGAGACTCAGACACAGAGAGACACAATCACAGACGCACAGACACACAATCACAGACACAGTCACACATAGAAAGAGACACAATCACACAAAATTATACACTCAGAAACAACCACACAGACACCCAATCACCCCGCCCCGGGGTCTCTACCTTCCCCTCCTGCTCATCGCTCCCGCTTCCGTTGTGCTCCGCCTGGACCGCGAGGTGGGCTCAGGGGCTCCGGCGGCGCTCACCTGGGATGAGGATGGTGAAGCCACGCCCCTCACCTGCTGGCCCCGCCCTCCCGCGGAGGCCCCGCCCCCTGCCTGCTCTGGCAGGCGAAGGGAGTGCTCACCTGGTGGTGACTCACTTCCCTCTCATGCGGCCAAAGGCAAGGGAAGGGTCAGAGCAGGAAAGCCAGCCCTGGTGAACTCTGCCCTGGCACTCCCTCTGATAGCAAGAGCACTAGCAAGGACATTTCTATGCCACTTATCAATGCACTCAAGCACTCCCAAAGTGGTTTACAAAGTGTAAGCCAATTCCTCCCCCCCCCAACAAGCTGGGTCCTCATTTTAGAAACCTATGGAAGGATTCCAGGCTGGGTGGACCCTGAGCCCTGGCTGGGATTGAACCCACCATCTTGTGATGGCCCTGCACCTGGCACCAAGGAAAGGGCAAGGCTTTGAACTGCTTGCCTGACAGGTGACTCTGAATTAAGGCACTATGTCTTAGGTTGTTGATATTCCTCCCTCCTATCTTCCCTCCTTTTCCAGAGTCCAGACCTCCTCTTTGTATATTTTTCACACATAAGTTGAACAAGAAGGGTGATTATAACATGCAGCCTCGCCTGGCCCCTTTGCCAGCTGGGAGCCATTCTGTTCATCCATATTCCATCCAGCAGCTTGGGCAGCTCTTTGGAAGTTCAGACTATAACCCAAAGCAGGTTGACAACCACCTTGCCATCCTTCTCCTGCATCCCCAGCCCTCTCACTGATGGGGAAGTGAGAGAGGAAACAGGCTCCAGAAAGAAAATGGGACAGAGAACAGGGAGGGCAGGATGGTTGTCAACCTGCTTTGGGTTATAGTCTGAACTTTAACAGAGTTGTCCAAGCTGCTGGACAGAATATGAAGAAACAGAATGGCTGCCAGTTGGCAAAGGGACCAGCCAGGCAAGGCTGCATCCTGTCCCCCAATTTGTTCAACTTGGATGCAGAAAATACCATACAAAGAGCAGGTTTAGACTCAGAAAGAGGAGTGAAGACAGGAAAAAGGAACATCAACAATCTAAGACACTCAGAAGACACCATACTACTAGCAGAAAATGTCACAGACTTGGAACAATTACTAAGGAAGGTCAAAGATGAAAATGAAAAGGCAGGCTTACTGCTGAACATAAAGAAAACAAAAATAATGACCATAGTGGACCTACATAAATTCAACCTAGGAAATAAGGAAATTGAAATACTGAAAGATTTCCCATACCTTGGATCAAACATTAACCAGAAAGGAGAGTGCAGTCAAGAAATCAGAAGAAGACTAGGAACGGGAAGGGCAGCCATGACAGAGCTAGACAAGATCCTAAAGAGTAATGATATCCAACTGAGTACTAAACTTAGAATCATATAAGCCATTGTATTCCTTATCACCATGTATGGATGCAAGGGCTGGACACTGAAGAAAGTGGATAAGAAGAAAACCAACTCCTTTGAGATGTGGTGCTGGAGAAGAGTGCTGAGGATCCCATGGACAGTCAAAAAGACAAACAAATGGGTCCTTGAACAGATCAAGCCTGAGCTCTCCCTGGAACCCAAGATGACCAAGCGTAGGCTGGCATAAGGAAACATTAAACACTAGAAAAGACAAGAATGGTATGAAAGGTAGAGGGCTGTAGAAAGAGACACAAGCCGTATGCCAAATGGATAGATTTAATCAAAGAGGGCATGGGGCTGAATTTCCAGGACCTGAGCAGAGCAGTGGAGAATAGGATCGCCATGAATCAGGGTTGACTCCAGGGTCAGTTAACAGCAATAAAACCAAGCTGCTGAAGCTATGCGGTGGGGATAGAGTTCAACACTTTGGATATCCCCTTTGAATCCCAAGCAGATTCAAGATCCCACAGGCACAGAAGAAACCAAGGACAGGGCCTTTTTAAAAATGTATTTATGTATAGATTTATTACATTTATATCATGCCTTTGCCCCAAAATGGGATTCAAGGTAGGTTACAATAATTTTTAAAAAGGCAGAACTAAAACATTCATGACAAAAGTTTAAAAATAAGTTAACACACTAATATTAAAACTACATAATATTAAAAATATTAATATTAAAACAAGAGCCAGTGTGGTGCAGTGGTTTGAGAGTTGGACTACAACACTGGAGACCAGGGTCTGTATGCTGGCTCAGCCATGCAGCTCACTGAGGTGACCTTGGGCAAGTCACACTTTCTCAGCCTCTGGGGAAGGCCATGGTGAACCTCTCCTGCCAAAAAAACCCCAAACAAACAAAACAAAAAACAAACAAACAAACAAACAAAACAAAAAAACTTGCCAAGAAAACCCCATGATAGCCTTCAGGATCTTGTCTAGTTCCTTCATAGCTGCCCTTCCAAATTCTAGTCTTCTGATTACTTGACTGTAGTCTCCTGGTTTCCTTGCCAAGATCGAGAGTGGGGATAGCCAGTACAAATTATCAATCCAGAAGGAAGCCCGTTGCATGTGTCTTTGTTTTGGTAGTATCATTATAGTGGGTGTTCACTGAGGTTTGGTTCCAGGTCCCGGTCCCGGTCCCACTCACCCACTCACCCTCATGAATACCAAACCCCATGGGTCCTCAGGTCTCATTATATACAATGGCGTAGTAAAATGGTGTCCCTTATATAAAATGGCAAAATCAAGGTTTTCCAAGCTCTGGAAACAACAATGTTTGCCAGGTCAGGTCCAGGCCAGGAGCAATATTGGGCCACTAGAAATTTTGATCTACAGCTCCTTGACCATTGGCCATGCAAGATGGAGCTGTAGGCCAAAATGTCTGGGAGGCCAGCGTTGCTCAAAGTCTGCTGTTCTTTGGAGGTCCTTAAGCAGAGGCTGGATGGACATCTGTCAGGGATGCTTTGATTGTGAGTTCCTGCATGGCAGAATGGGGTTGGACTGGATGGCCCTTGTGGTCTCTTCCAACTCTGTGATTCTATAATTCTATGAACATCCATTTCATTGGATCTGCCCAGCCACATTGGGAACTCAGTTCCTGCCTGAGATATGTGAGGATCCTCCATTCTGTGTTTTGTTTCCATACTAGGAACTACACATTATTTGTGTACCCTCCAGCTGTCCTGATTTGGAAGGAACAGATTCATTTAAGTTGTTCCACTTAAAAAATGTTATCCCACTTTTTCAGCTTCTTTTAAAATGTTTCTATTTTTCACTCCTCTCACTTTCTTCCTTTGTCTTTGTCTTTGTCTTACTTCAGCTGCTGCAAACGTATTTCAAGTCTAAGTAGTTTGCAATCAGTTAACTCAACAGGGAGGAGAGCTGAGGCAGAGTGGAATCTTGCCCTCCCCTGTCCAATCAGACAGTAGCAATGCTGTAGCTTTTCCTACCTTGCCTGTTCTTCCTCATTAATAACTTTTGCCACCTTCACCACACTCTTATGTTGTTTAGCTGCATGTATTCTGGTTTTCTTCTCTGAAAAGCTTGATGGTATGGCATGACTGTTCAGGAACCTAGGTTTTTACAGAACCTCAAGTCAGTGCCTCCAAAGCTTAGCCCACTTTCCTCTCCCTGGCCACTGTTCTCTTGTTTCACTGTGCATGTCCTTTTCCCTCTTCCATCTGGTTGAAAACGTTGTGCTGCTTCATTGCTCTCCACGTCCAGTTCTAGTTTTGCAACTGCCTTCTGGACCAACTGCCTTCTGCACCTCATTAACCTTCCCTGGGTCTCCCCATTCATTGCTTTTGTCTGCAGGAGACAGACAGCTTCTGTGCACACTGTGGGCTTTGTTCTCAGGCAGAGGGATTACCATACCATGCATAAGTGGTCAGAAGCCTGTAGGGCTCAGTGTAGCAATTGTCCCTTGTGCTTTTCCAAGTGATTATGAACAACCAGGAAGTCAAGCCTTTGGTTGTGTTGTTTTCTTCCTTCTGAAACAAATAAATGATATTCCCTCTCCTTCTCTTCTTTACTCCCGCTCAGACTTATGTCTCACAGTCTATCCATTTTGTTCCTCAGGTGCCCAACCCAGTGCGATGGAAATTCGACTTTTCTCCATTATTGGTAGGCCTCCCAAAGATTGCCATTTCACACTGCCCCTTACTAAATCCACAACCCTTTCTTGCCTTATCTCTGCTGTTAGGAATGATAAATCAGTTATCTGCCACCCATTGCTAAGGGATGGTATACTGAATAATAATTCTTTTTAGAAATATGTGTGGCAAAATAAAACCTCTCTGCTATTATCTAAAGTTTTGCCAGTGCTCTCAAGCGCCATTGGCACTCACCAGATGGATGGAATAGGAGTATAGTGTCTAGATCAGGGGTCGGCAACCTCTGGCCTGTGGGCCGCATGCGGCCCGCGGAGGCCTTTCGGCCGGCCCCTGCTCACTCCTGCCGCCGCCGCTGCCAATTGCGGCATTTTGCCGCTCCGGGTGCCGCCATTTTATTTCTCAAAATGGCGGCGAAGTCTCATGCGACCTTTCACGTGATCACGCGATACTTCAATGCCATTTTGCGAAACAAAATGTTGGTGGCCAAGAGGCGAAGTCTCGCGCGACCACAGCGGCGGCCTCTAGGAGGCCCGCTGCGGCTGCCAGGGCCCTCCAAGAGGACTCCGGCGATGGCAAAGGGGCCGGCAAAGAGGGGGAGGTCTCCAGGGCTGGCGGCCCCCGCCGGCTCTTTCCCAGCCTCTGACAGGGCCTGGGGCCCCGTCAAGGGCTGGCAAAAAGGAGGAGGCCTGGCCCCCGGAGGGTGGAAGCTCCGCCCCTGGCATGTGGCTCCACCCCCGGAGGGTGGAAGCTCCACCCCGGCACGTGGCCCTGCCCCCGGAGGGAGGAAGCTCCACCCCCCGGCTTCGGCCCCCCAGTTGTCTGAGGGACAGCTCAAAAAGGTTGCCTACCCCTGGTCTAGATGAAGGGAAGTAATAGTGCCACTCTATTCTACTTTGGTGAGGCCTCACCTAGAACACTGTGTCCATTTCTGACCACCACAATTCAAAAGGGATGTTGACAAGCTGGGGGGTGTCCAGAGGAGGATGACTAAATTAGTGAAGGGTCTGGAAACTATGCCTTATGAAGAAAGACTTAGGGAGCTGGGTATGTTTAGCCTGGAGAAGAGAAAGTTAAGCGATGATATGATAGCCCCATTTAAGTATTTGATGGGGTGTCATATTGAAGATGGAACAAGCTTGTTTGCTGCTGCATCAGAGAATAGGACCTGGAGCAATGGATTGAAACTACAGGAAAAGAGATTCCACCACAACATTAGAAGGAACTTCCAGAGAGAAAACTGTTCAACAGTGGAACACACTCCCTTGGAGAGTAGTGGAGTCTTCTCTTTTGGAGGTGGCGGGAGCTTTGATTTTGAGTTCCTGCATAGCAGAAGGTTGGACTGGATAGCCCTTGGGGTCTCTTCCAACTCTATTTCTCAATGCTGCCCAAGAACCAAGTACAATCTGACATATGTGCACCACAGGGTTGGCTGATTTAAACCCAATGACTTAAAAAAACTCTCCTTTTTTAAAAAAACAACCCTGATTATTCTTTTTTTAAAAGTCTGGCTATTAGTATTTCCCAGCCCTCCTATTGGAACAACAATGCCTGTCTGAATGCCAACATTTTAACTGTAATAGTTTATTGTCAGGTGTTCATTATTAGACCAATATCCAGTGTCAGTTGCTTCTTTTTAATCACTTTATTTTATAGTGCAAGGAATGCCATTCAGAAGCAAAACTGTCAATTAACATAAGTTCAAGGAAAACAACTTGCTTTAAAAGAGCAATTTTTGAAAGAACAGTTATTTAAGCTACTGTTCATAACATCTGAATTGCATTCTGCTACTTAATTTTCTGATTTAGTCAATATTGATGTAGTCCTACATATTAATACATGAAAGGAAAGAAAGAAAGAAAGAAAGAAAGAGGTCTCTCTCTCTCTCTCTCTCTCTCTCTCTCTCTCTCTCACACACACACACACACACACACACACACACACACACACAGAGTCTTTTTAAACAACCTGTTTTTCTCAATCCAAATGTATGACTTTTGCCCAAGTTCCTTGCATTTTTTCTTTGTTGTGTACACATATATGGATTAGTATTTATGTGCCCATGTGATTGGGAACTTCTTGTGAAAGCACTGTTACAAGGGCAGAACTTCAGACTTCTCCCAGCTTTTCATTACATACTTAGAATATGGTTGATGTATTCCATCTGAGCTGCCCAGGAGAGGCAACATTTCAGTGGTTGCTTTTTATAGGCATTTTGTTTAGACTCTGGAAGTTATTACTGGAGCTTTTCCTGCCTGCTGTCCCAGCCTGGTACAGTGGTTTGAGGACTGGACTATGACTCTGGAGACCAGGGTTCAAATCCTGGCTCCACCATGAAACTCCACTGCGTAACCCTTGGGGAAATCACACTCTCAGCCTCAGAGGATGGCAATGGCAACCCCCCCTCTGAAGAAATGTGCCAAGAAAACCGTGTGATAGGTTCATCTTAGAGTCACCATAAGCTGGAAACGACTTGAAGGCACGCAACAACAACTTCTATATTAGTGTTCTGTGCAGGTACACATCCCATGCAAACTCATGTGTCTCTGTGTTGTGTGCCTTCATTTTGATTCCAACTTGGAGTAACCCTAAAGAACAAACATATTACAAGATTTTCTTCCCAATATTTGTTCAGAAAGGGTTTGCTGTTGCCTTCCTCTGAGGATGAGAGAGAGTGATTTGCTCAAGATCACAGAGTTGGTTTCCATGATCATATTGTGATTTGAACCCTGGTACTTAGTCCAGTATTCAAACCAGTACACTATGCTGCTTTCTTGGCCTAAACCCACTGGGTTAGATTCAAATTTAGTCATAATTAGATTAAAGATTCTGAAATCAAAGGTGTTTAAATTATTCCATTATGTGTGCTCTAAGTATGAATCAGTCTGGTCACAACCCACTAAAACGAATGGGCTTGGAACTTGCTAGATTCAGAATGGAGCCAGGCTTGTACAGACACCAGGAAAGCAATGAAGAATCAGAGGAAGAAAATGCCCTGCATTTTTGGAAAGGGTATTTTAAAAATCAAGTTTTATCATTAGACATGCAGTTCAGGAAAGAATAGAATCACAGCATTGGAAGAGACCACAAGGGTCATCCAGTCCAATCCCCTGCCATGCAGGAACTCACAATCATAGCATCCCTGACAGATGGTCATCCAGCCTCTGTTGAAAAGCCTTCAAAGGAGCCTGCACCACTCTCTGAGGGAGTGTGTTCCACTTTCAAACAGCTCTTACTACCAGGAAGCTCCTCTTAACGTTGAGGTGGAATCTCTTTTCCTTGTACCTTGCATCCATTGTTCCGGGTCCTATTTTCTGGAGCAGCAGAAAACATTCTCAATATGACATCCCTTCAAATATGTAAACAGGGCTATATCACCTCTTAAGCTTCTCTCCTCCAGGCTAAACAGACCCAGTTCCCTAAGTTGCTCCTCATAGGACATGGTTTCCAGACCCTTTACCATTTTAGTTGCCCTCCTTTGGACACGCTCCAGCTTGTGAACATCCTTTTTCAATTGTGGTGCCCTGAACTGGACACAGGATTAAATTGTCTTCATTTATTTGTTGACATTAAAAAAATCCTTTTAATGATATTTGGTAGTGAAAATAAAAACGTATTCTAATTTTTATGGCATAGACTTTGTTATTAGTTTTTGCAAAAATAGGCAATTACATTCCAAGTCTGTTAACAAAAAGTTTCTAAACAGAGTCCATGTGCGTTAAGAATAGGCATCATTTTCCTGTAAATCTGGCAGAGATTTTTGTGATTTGTCAAGAATACCTTCATTGTATAAAAGCGCAGGTGATATATCAGGAGATTTGCAGGTACTTTAGTGATTTCAAACACATGAATATTAAAAAAGAAAGCCAAACAAACTTTATTTGCTACACTTACATGTCCCACATTTCACCCAGGAAGCTCTAAATGGCGTGCATTGCTCTTGCTTATTTTATCCTCAAAACAATAAATCTGTGCTGCAGGTCAGAGAATGTAACAGGCACAAGGTGAGCTTCATGGCCCAGTGAGGAATCAAAACTGGATCTCTCCAGTCCCAATCCAACACTAACCACATCATCATGGTGGTAACCTTCACTTGTTCTCTCATCTCAGAGGGATGCAATTCCTGATCATCACAGGAGATGCTTTGTATAGAATACCTGTGGTGTAATACCTGTGGTGTAATCCTTTGAGCATTGAGCTGTGACTCTGGAGACGTTAAATTCCAGCTCAGCCATGTAAACCCATTGGGAAGTCACACTCAGAGCAATGGCAACCCCCTCTGAAGAAATCTGCCAAGAAAATCCCTTAGGGTCACCATAAGTTGTTGAGAGAAGCAGCGCTGGGACTTTACTATTTGAGGTTTCTACCTCCAACAAAGGCAAAACAAAATTTCTCCTAATACAGTATTGGGACTGGATTGGCATGTTTTACCACCACACCTAAAGTTTTCCTAATGCAAAGCAAGGCTTCTTGAGAAATTCAGTGTCCTCTGCCTACAAAGTGGCCTGTGGCCTCACAAAGGATGGAGACATATAGAATTCCAAAGGAAGTGCCTTTTTTGTGTTGCAAATGGATGTTAAATTGCCTGGGCTTTGAGAATCTCCCAGGAATAGCCAGAAGGAAGAGATTCCAGCCTGCAAGAAATACCCCTCCATACCATCTCAGAACAAAGACAGCGAAAGGCAGGCCAATGACTAACACCTTCATCCCCCCCCCCTTTTATGGTTTTTAACACCTTGCCTGATGAAGAAGCCAATGGAGCTTGGAAAGCTTGCAGTGTGTATATTGTGCATTTTGGTTGGCCCAGTATCATTGGTGGAATGAGTGATGATTTTCATTTTTGTTACAGTTTGATCTTTAAAGAATATATTACCTTATGTTCACTGCTTAAAAACTATAATGAACAGTTAACACAGGGGTCTGTATAGGTAAGTTACTATAACTGGTACATAAAGAGATGTAGTGTTGAAGTCTCGGTGACTGTGTGAAAGCAAGCTTTCCATTCAGAGGATGCTATGCTCAGTCCATAGTTTATCTCTGGTTAAGGACAGCAATGTTGGAAAGACTGCTTTTGGAGACCTCACCCTGACAGCTTGTATTGCAAAGGCTTTTTCAGGGATAGGAAAGGAAATAATGCTCTGTGTTTGCTGTTGCAGATAGTAGTGGCTAGCGCCACCTACTGGCAGAAAAGCTTATAGCAAGCAAACAAATAATGGAACATTTATCACACTTTTGAACCAGGGTTGAATGAAGTGCCCCTATTTTCAAAAACACTTAAAAAAATTGAAATAATTGCATAGCTCATGAAAAATCATGTCATGGTTCAAATCATTCCATGCTCCCAACCATTCCATGGTTCATGAGAAATAAATAGTCACCATTTTCTTTGAATGTGTGTGTGTTTGTTACTACAGTATTTATTTAATATTTATCCTGCTCTTTCTTAGAGGCAACTTTGAATTGATTTATCCCCACAAAAACCTCGTGGGGTGATTTATTCCAAGGGGTAGCAACTGACCCAAAGCTACTTACTGAATTTCAATGCTGAAAAGAAATTTAATTTTTGTTTTTGCACATTCCCCGGCACTCTAGCCATTTTGTGGTATTGTTTTATGGAGTCTTCATGCATCTAGCAGAGTGTATGAGGGCTTCCTATTCCCAGGCAATGGCAATAGGGCACCTGGATAAGTATAAACCAATGCTTAGGAACGAACTCTGCCATTGATACTCTGCAGAAAACACAGGTGTAGCCATAGCAACACAATGGCTGTGCAAATTGTTTGTTAAGATTTCCTCGGTTATGAATAAAAAGACAAGGATACCCCTTCATAGCTTATTAAAATGATGATTGCACTGGATACATAATTATATAGGGTCAGTCTAAAACATTTTGCTGTCGTTGTTGTGTTTCCGATTAATGGTGACCATAAGGTTTTTCTTGGCAAAGTGGGGTTTTCTTGGCAAGTTTCTTCAGAGGAGTTTTTGCCATTGCCATCCTCTGAGGCTGAGAGAGTGTGACTTGCCCAATGGGTTTACATGGCTGAGCTGGGATGTGAACCCTGGTCTCCAGAGTCTTGGGTCCCAAATCCAGTTTGAGGCCACCTTAACTGCTCTGGCTCTGTGCTAGGCAATTCTGGGAACCGTAGTTTTGTGAGACATTTAGCCTTCTCTGTCAGAGGGTTGGTACAATACACTACAGTTCCCAGGATTCCCTAGCACTCAGCCAGGGCAGTTAAAGTGGTCTCAAACTGGATTATTTTTGCAGTGAATTTTGGGCTATAGTCCAACATTCAAACTACTATGGCACACTGGCTCCCTGAAAGAAAACAGCAAAGTCAGGGTGCATACTATTCAGTCAAGCAGGATATTCAGGCTCCTGGAGTTGAAAAATCAATGAACTACAACCCATTCTGGACAATGTGCCACTCTTTCAAGGGCTCTTGGTGGTAGACCTTTACTCATCTACAGACAGCCTCCAATAGAGTGGCACTATTACTTCCTTTGATCTAGACATTATACTTTTATTGATGCAGCCTAAAATTGCATTGGCCTTTTTAGCTGCCACATTGCACTGTTGACTCATCTTCTACTTGTGGTCTACTTGGACTCCTAGATCCCTTACAAACGTAGTTTCATTCAGCCAGGTGTCCCCCATCCTATATCTGTGCATTTCATTTTTCTGCCCTAAGTGCAGTACCTTACATTTCTCCGTGTTGAAGTTCATTTTGTTAGATTTGGCCCAGCTTTCTAGTCTATTCCGGTCATTTTGAATTTTGATCCTGTCCTCTGGGGTGTTAGCTATTCCTCTCAATTTGGTGTCATCTGCAAATTTGATAAGTATGCCCCCAATTCTGTCATCCAAGTCATTGATCAAGATGTTGTACTGGGCTCAGGACAGACCCCTGTGGGACCCCACTGGTCACTTCTCTCCAGGATGAAAAGGAGCCATTGTTGAGCACCCTCTGGGTTCGGCTAGACAACCAATTACAAATCCATCTGTCTATAAGATGGGAAAATAATGACAAAAGCATCCTCCTGGTCTTTACAGGGGTTCTCTGGAATTGTTGGATGATGATTTTCTGGAAGATCATTGTACATCCAACCATAGGCCCATAGCAGGGTGTTTCTTATTGCCCCTCACTCTCCACCAACCACTATATAGCCATAGAAGGCCCCCCTCCCCAAGCCAAGTCATTCTTGCAGAAGAGGATGGGAGAGAGTAAAAAGGTCAATGTGATTCTATACTGTGAAGTATACTTTCTAGATCAAGGGAAGTAATGGTGCCACTCTATTCTGTCTTGATCAGGCTCCACCTGGAATACTGTGTCCAGTTCTGAGAACCACAATTTAAAAAGGACATTGAGAAACTGGAGTGTGTCCAAAGGAAGGCAAACCATGCCTTATGAGAAGAGACTTAGGGAATTGGGTATGTTTAGCCTTGAGAAGAGACGGTTAAGAGGTGATATGACAGCCTTGTTTAAATATATGAAGGGATGTCATAGTGAGGATGGTGCAAGCTTGTTTTCCTCTGCTCCAGAGAATAGGATCCAGAGCAATGGATGCAAGTTACAGGAAAAGAGATTCCACCTTAACATTAGGAGGAACTTCCTGACAGTAAGGGCTGTTAAACAGTGGAACACACTCCCTTGGAGAGTTGTGGAGTCTCCTTCCTTGGAAGTCTTTAAGCAGAAGCTGGATGGTCATCTGTCGGGTATGCTTTGACTGAGAGTTCTTGCATGGCAGGAGGTTGAACTGGATGGCCCTTGTGGTCTCTTCCAATTCTATGATTCTGTGAAACTACACCATCTCTCCACTAAGAATCTTGGCCTCTGCTTGCAAAATTGAAACCCGGGTACTAAATGTATAAAAAAATGTATTATCTATTTTCTCCTTTGCCTGTTTTTAGTTTATAGCTTATATTTATAGCAGTGCTCTTGTGCACAGACAGTTTAGCCATCCCCTCCCACAGAGTTCATCCAGATTTCATTTAAAACGTGCTGCAGGAAGCAATAAGGAAATATGGTCCTTGTGGAGTAAATTCTCATTTTGTTCAGTAAACACAGACCACAACTGCAACACTCCACACTATCTGCCAATTTGCTATCTGATTTTAAAAGGTCCAGTATTTGTTCCCAAAATTGTGAGATCTGGGGATAACATATGGAACCCTGTTCTCCACAGCCTCTCTAGTACTTGGGCAACATGTGACATACACCAAGGATTAATTATCCTGAAAACATTTTGATATGAATATGCAGAAAGGGATTTGTGTGTCTGTGGGGTGGAGGGGGAGAGACTCACAGCCAACTCCATTGAGAGTTAGGGGCTGTGCAGACTGCCCCTAAGTGGTGGCTTGCAGCCACCCCTTTTATAGCCAGATTGGGGTCATGGCAATCACATGCCATATCCCCAATCTGGCCTTTCCAGGGCGCAAAAAGGAGCCACAAAAAGCAACTTCTTTTTGCACCCTGCAAAGAGCATGATAGCCATGGTGGCACAGCTTTATGGCACTCCTTCGGTGCTGCAGTGACAGAGAAGTACCGTGATGCAGTGACACCGCATGCCATGTGGTGCAGCACGCACCATCACACCGGCCTAGGGCAGAGCCTGAGTATATGTCATGTAGATACTACATCCCGACTCTGCCCCCAACCCGGCCAAAGATGCCGGTGTGCACAGGCTCTGAGTTAGAAACCTATCCAAACCAATCCCTCCAGTTACTGTCACACCCAGGGGCATCACTAGGGGGAGGTAGGGAGTACAGACCACACTGGGCGACATCTCATAAGGGGTGGATACCCACTGGGGTGGTCACTCATTGTCCTTCTCAAGACTCCCCCTGCAGCCTTCTCTGCCACCCAGGGCACCTCTGCCTGTTGTGACTGCTGTTGCTGCTGGAGTGCTACTGCCACCTGGCAGCCCCTTCTGGGCCTGTGAGACTGCTGCCAGGCAACACTGATTCCTTTCCTTCTCTTCCCTCTCCCACCCAACCAGTAGCCATGCCAGACCAGGAAGAGTCTGCTGGGTGGCAGCAACACTCCATCTCTGACAGTGGCTGAAGCAGGTGGGCAGACAACAGAAGCTGGCAGAGGGAAGCAGGGTGTGTGTATCAGGCAGCTTGGCCAAAATAGGGAGGGTGGCAAGACAGTCAGGAGGTGGGAGGAGGGAAGGCGGACAGAGAGTGAGTCCCCTTCCCTGCCTGGTGCCACTTCTCCTTCTGTCACCCATCCCCTGCTTTTCCACTCTCTCCCAATTTTGTCTCCCCTGGAGTGGCTACCTGCTTGCCTGGGAATAGCAATAGCATTTAGTATTTATAGTTCTATACCACTTATCAGTGAACTCAGTAATAATAATAATAATAATAATAATAATAATAAATTTTATTTGTATACCGTTTTTCCAAAGATCAAAACAGTTTACAGACTACTAAAACTGTTACAGACCATCTTTATAAAAGATAGATAAAATCCAGTAATACAATTATACAAAACACAATCATTCACAGGGTAAGGCAGAGAATTGATGACATCAAGAACACTCAACTTCATTCCGGGAGGAGGGGGGGGGAGGCTTGACAAAAAATAAAGGTTTTAAGCCTTTTTTAAAATGTTTCTAGGGGGGTCATGAGACGGAGCTCCTCGGGGAGACTATTCCAAATCCGCGGGGCCCCCACTGAAAAGGCTGTCTGGGATGTGGAAACATATTTGGAGAATGGAGTTTCCAACAGATTCTTCCCGGATGTTCTGAGCGTGCGGGGCGGATTATATGGGGAGATGTGGTCCCTCAAGTAACTCGGGCCCAAGCCATGTAGCCTCTGAGCAGTTTACAATCTGTAAGCCAATTGCCCCCAAGAAGCTGGGTACTCATTTTACAAAAGGATGGAAGGCTGAGTCAACCTTGGAGCCCTGGGATCAAACTCACAACCTTGTGGTTGCAGTACCAGCATTTTACCACTGTGCCACCAGGGCTTCCTATGACAGCATGAATTACTGCACTGGGGTGACACCAACTCTAGTGATGCCACTGTTCACACCCACCATTCTTCCATGGCTCACACCAATCAACCAGTTACATATTTGGGAAACTTGGCTTGTTGTAACATTTAAAGGGGTAATGCATAGGTTTTCAATATTTGTCAGTCTCCTCAGAGGGCCCCTTCTGGGTTTTAACATCTTGGCAAATTCCCAGACTTGGAGTTTTTCCATCCAGCAGGTTGCTCTGAGATTTTATAATTTGGATCCAGTTCTTTTTGGCATTCCTCTATGAAAGCGAGCCCTTGTTCTTTGAGTGTCCTTCTTCCTCCACCCTGCATATTGAGCTATTTTGTCTGCACAGCAATCTTCTAGAAGGAGGCTTTTGCCAACACCTGAACATCAGAAGGTGGGATGATAAGTAGCATGTAGTCAAAAGTGAGATCAGTTGAAATATACATGTATCTAATTTATACAGCTGGCCCTTGGTATCTGCTGGAGTTTGGTCCCAGGACCACCACCCCCCCATGGATATCAAAATCTGTGGATGATCAAAGCATTGGGATGGGATACTCATCGCACTAAATACAAAACCATAGTGAAATGGTGGTCCTTATATAAAAGAGCAATATCAAGGCTTGCTTTTGGGAATTGATATGTTTTTCTAGAATATTTTGAACCCATGGATAGTTGAACCGATGCAAAGGAATCTGTGGATATGAAGGGCCAACTGTACTGTCATTGTTAAACTGTGATTCATAGAGGCTTTATGCATTTCAGCTGCGTTGCTGTTGAAGTTTGCATATTGTGCAGCATAATGGTAATAGACCTGGGTTCAAATCCTAGCTTAGCCAGAACGCTCTCTGGGTAATCTTGGGCCAGTCACTATCTTTTAGCTTAACCTACAAGGGTCAAAGTTTACTTGACAGCAATTAAAAACAACAACAACAACTCAAGGTGCAAGAAATAACCAGTTAGTGAGTCTTGTATTTTAATCATATTCTGCAGAAATTCTATGTATATTGTCCTACTTATGCTTTTAGTATTGTAAACTTTCAATTTTTAAATATATAATTGGCCAGACAAACAAACAAAGCTGAAAAGAAAGGGGAGGGGGGAACCAAGAGCTTTCTTTTTAATTAATTAAGCCATTCCTACACCACTAGGGGGCACTTTCATGCATGAAATCAAGCAACAAATAAACCATGCAGTCTTGAGATCCTTGCCCTAAATGTCATTGCCTTGCTACATTTCTTCTCCTCTTTTTCGTGGGGGGGGGGGGGGGGGAGGGAATGTAGCATCACCTTTAAGACTAACAGGTTTTTATTTTAGCATGAGCTTTTGTGAATATAAACCCACACCTTCAGATGCAGTACAAGGTGATATTAAAATCTCAGGTTAAAAAGCATACTTATACAGCTGTAGGAGTGGGACAGAATAATAGGATCCAGAAAGATGCAAATCTACAGATGAATTTACTCTGGAAGGATAACATTCCTGGCTGCCACTGGAAAGCACCAGGTGAATTTTGATGTTGTTGGCTCTGTGTTGGAGAGTTATGCTCTCATGAGGTAATGGTATCTTTTTGTTTTGACTGTAAAAATGTTCTATTTCCTGAATTTTCTAGTAATATTGTGGATTACATCCATGGTAAACTGCAGCTTTTTGGTTGATGTGGGCAATTTTATTATAATTTGGGAGTACATTTCATAGTCCCACTTCTTAGAAAAAAAGCTGAATACTCTCATTTAAGAACTTTTCAAATAGCTTCAGCTACTTTGGTGCATAGAACCACTGCAACTACAGTATAGTGGAACACAAATTGTGTTCATCATCTGAGACAGAGAGGCATGTACATGGCCCATTTCCAGATCTTCTTAGTAATCAGTATGTCTTGGAACTTGTATTTATGACAATTCAGCTATTTGGTAGTGTGGAAATATTTAACCATTTCTGGACAGGTCTCTCTTTCTGGGAGGTACCCATACTTTTATTACATGGGATGGAGAGGTACCCATTCTTCTGTTGTCACATTCCTATCAGAGTTTGGAACAGATATGTTTTGTTTTTCTGTTCCCATGCTGCCTGGGATTCCAGATCCTGCAGCCAAAAATAATAAATTTCCCCAGCTCCAGTCCACATTACCCCCCCCCCCCCCCCCCCGTCAATATGTTCAGGACCAGATCTGAACAGGGTGACCCATTCAGATTTAAATAAGGTGTCCATTTCCTTCTCTCCTTTTTTGAATTATTTTAATTGATTTAAAAAATCAACTAATAACAGAGAAATAACACAAGTAACACAAAGATCAACTTCCAAAATATACAAAACAAAGTACAAGCAGTAGAATTCACAAAACGTAGCCAAGGATAGATTGATCAAGCTCAGAATCTGCATAATTCTTTCACTGATAGGAGCGATGGTGGGTGATAGACCTTGTGTTTACAAGTGAACAAAAATCCAAGAATACTTCCCTCTGGGAGCGATACACCTTTGTTCAAAGACATTTGCATTGATTGTCTGGCCATTCCAACGTCCCTTCTCATTCTTCTCTTCTGGAAACTGCACTTGAATCCCAAACTCTGTCCAGGAAAAGGTTTTGCCCTATTAGTATGTGTGAATAGTGATTCCCTTTGATTCATAAATAAAACTGTTTTGGAATTTGCACTCTATAGTTCTGATTCTTGGAACGGCTATACACAGGCTTGATCCCTGCTTTCAGTTTCCTAAGCCCTCTTGCCTGTTTTAATTGGGCTAATAAAATTTCCCTATTGAATATTAATTGTGGGTGCCCTCCCGGGACCCTGGCATTTGGGTAACATTTAATTACAGTGGACCCTTGTTATACGCTGGGGTTTGGTTCCAAGATCCCCCGTGGATAACAAAATCCATGGATGCTCAAGTCCCATTAAATACAATGACATAGCAAAATGGTATCCCTTATAAAAAAATGGAAAATCAAGGTTTGATATTTGAAATTTATACCTTTTTTGAACATTTTCAAACTGTAGATGCTTGAATACATGTATAAAGAATCCGTGTAGAAGAAGGGCCAACTGTATCATTCATCTCTCTCTATATATAACTCATCTTAATTAATAAAATCAATAATCATCAAATTACTTTTATTTTTCAAAAAGTCAATTAACAATTTCCAATCTTTACAAAATGTTGTTAATGCATTTTCTTCAACCAAAATAGACAATTTATCCATCTATGCTATTTCCTTCAGTCTAGATAGCCACTCTTCTTTTGCAGGAATTTAATCCTTCTTCCATTTCTAAGCATATAATATCCTTGCAGCTGTGACCATATGTATTATTCTTCCATGTCTCCTCTCCAGTTGTGTGTCCATCATTCCCAGAATAGGGTGACCATTTCTGTGCAAATATCCCTCATTCTGCAGCCCATCATTTTAAACCGTGGCTGTGGATGTTAGGAGTTGCCAGGTCAGGACTATCTCAGGCCCTGAGATTTCAGGGCCCTAACCTGAGGTCTAGGGATGACCCCCCCCCTTTGTGATGTCACAGATGATAGACCCTAATGATGTCACAAGGGTAAAGTTACAAGGGGTGGCCCTTGGTGATGCCATTAAGCATCAATCATTGTTGCACAGAATGTGCTAGTAAGAATCAAATTATTTAGAATAGAAGACTCTTACACCTGCCTATACCAAAATAGAAATGAATTTGGGACCCTTTTCTCTCCCTCCTCCCCTCTTTTTTATAGCCACTGCAGTCGAATGGATACTGGACTGGGTCTCTGCTTTGGCTCCTGTTTTAAATCTCTGGTCAAATTCCATGTCTTCACAATGGCCTTGATCCGATGATTATCTGTCAGGTTCAGTCAGTGTTGTTGCCAGATGTGTGAATTCTTATATGTTGCAGAAAAACCAGCTGCAGGGACAGGAAGTGTTCAAGGCAATTAAAATGAGATGAATTTTGTCTATTTTGCAAGCATATTACATCTACATCTACTCATTAAATAGGTGAATAAGAGAGTTATATAAACTATTCAGTACTGCTGAAATGTACATGTCGGAATCATATGTAAAACTTGTTCAGAGCTAGATAAAAAGGAAATCTTAGTACTGGTAGCAGATGGTCATAGTAAAAAGAAGAAAAAAAAGTAGAATATGTAGGCCTAAAGACACCAGATCCTGTCTGATCTTGGAAGCTAAGCAAGGTCAGCCCTCCTTAGTACTTGGATAAGAGACTGTCAACAAATTCCAGGTATTGTAGGCTTTATTTCAGAGGAAGAAAATGGCAAAAACACCTCTGAGTACTCCTTGTACTTATAGGGAGCCTTGGAAATCTACACACACACACACATCCTTTACAAAACATCAATAAGCCCAAGAGCCTGGAAAAGTTTCTTTGGGGGGCTACATCTCCCAGCATCTCTCAGCCAGCATAAGGGATCTGATATAAGGGGGATTCTGGAAACAAATATTTTTCTCCCAAGCTAAGCCCCTGATTATACACACCAGTCAGAGCTGTTGTTGTTGTTGTTATTGTTGTGTGCCTTCAAGTCGTTACCGACTTATGTCAACCCTAAGGAAACCCGATTATGGAGCCTTCTTGGCAAGATTTATTTGGAGTACGTTTCCCATTGCCTTTCCCATACTCCCATTGAATCAATGTGACTTACCTACACATTGTCTCATAATTCAGTAATTGATGCAATGAGTGTCTGGACTAATCAAAAGTATTCCAGTCAGTCTTTTGTTGTCTGAACTGAACTGTGCACATCTAGTCCCTGCACAGTCTTCAGATGTGTGGTAGCTCTGCACTACCCCAGGCATGCTGACTACTCAATCTCAAGCAAAGGCATAAATAGGCAAATACTCGGGTTTAGAGAGTGCACTCTTTTCAGACTAACATGGCCACTTTCTAACAATTTCTATCAACATCTTCCCCCTGACTGGAGTAATGGAAAGTTCTGATCATGTTGACACACAAACCCATGCCATCCACATGCCTTCCCACATGTGTGGCAGCAGCAACACTTAAGATAAATGGACATGGGAGAACATGGACCTTTGTGCTACACATTTATAGCACTATGATTCCATTGTAATTGCCATGGCTGCATCTTGTGCAATCCTGAGGCCTGCAGATCGGTCAGAGGCTCTGAAGTAGTCTGGCTCAGAACTCAAAATGTATTTCCTTCAATTGTAAATCCCAGGATTCCATGTGATGTTACCATAGCAGTTAAAGTGGAATCATAGCACTATAAATGCGTACTGTGAAAGGGTTCCAAGTGCTTTTTTCTCATCTGTTGCATGAACAATGTCTGACCTTTGCCAAGTCCTGCAGGTGAAGCAGTACAGGGGGTGAATTCATGGAAGGCATCAGTTGGGTATATGTGTTGTTGCCAGAGCATGGAAAGTTACCTATGAAAAGTAATTTGTTATATAACTCATTCATGTAATAATTGGTTATCACTGACATTCCAAATTTTGAAAAACAATGTTACTTGCCTCATTGAGCTGCGTGATACTTGTTGTGGGGGGGGGGGGGCGTGATTGCCATTAGGACTGTGTTTTTTTAGGATTAATAAAATCCACTTTAGAACTGATAAAAAAGAAAATGGCATCAAACTAGAAAAGAATTACTGAACATGTTCTTAAATAACTTTTTAAAATAGCTGTAAAATGTCACTTATTATCACCCTACTCATTATTTTACTTGTGAAGGTCATTATGGCCTTACTGGGGTGGTGGTAGTGGGAAGATAACGTACAACTTTGAGATTCTGATCCTGCCCAAGGAGAAAAGAAGACATCACAGAGGAGAGTAAGAGCAACCATTTGATTCCAGGACCCTTCCTGAAATGAATGTGAGACTCAGTAGTGTATCTTAAAAACAGACTAATTAGTATTCACAAGAAGAAGGTATGCAACAACCATTCCCACAGTACCACTCTACAGACATAGGGACTAGAAAAGAATGAATTAAGTTTAGCCTTCTTTAGAAAAACTTAAGAGGTAGATTTGCTTACCAATACTAAAGGTTTCATAACATCTCATGGTGAGAGACTCTGTAACATGTAACACGTAACATGAAACACTGAGGAAACAGATGACGAAACACAGGATGCCAAAAAGGAAAAAAAAAAGAAGATGAACAAACTCAGACTGATGCAGGAGGAAAGAAGGTGCAGATAGGACCAAAAGGGAAAAAAAAAAAAAAAAAAACTTGAAAAGAAAAAAAAAAATGCTACTCATAGAGATACATGCAAACTAGCAACTACTGAGTTTTTGTCATTTGTTTTTGTCATTTTATATAAAGAACACCATTTTACTACTCCATTTTATATAATGGATCTTGGTATTCATAGGGTCTCCTGAAACCAAACCCCAGCAGATACCAAGGGTCCACTGTATAGGAATGCTAAGGCTGCTATCTCGAAGTTGGAGCTTCCACCTACCTCTTGCACAAGTAACCTTGTCTGAGAAGTCTGACCAAGAACAGAAGAAAACATGCAGATAATTTTTTAATGCTCTTGATTTGAGGATTCAGAATGAATAAACTGGCAATAACACTTGGTTCTGTGCCTTATCTATAAAGCAGGAATGACAGCAGTTCCTGATATATTCTGGAAACAAATGAAAAGAGGATGAAAAATTATGATTAAAGTGACAAGTGCAGTTCAAACAATAAAAATAACATGAGCAAGGAAGAAGCATTGTGCATGCAAGGAATGCAGGCAATGCAGAGTTGAGACATTACTATCTTCACTACCAGATTGTATGGTGGGGAGAAAGCCAAACTAGTTCAGCTGTTGATAAAAGATGTGAATGCCACCTTTACCTTACAGTCCCTTCATCAGAAGAGAGGTCAAAAGGATGCAAGGATTAAAAATCACTTGATGAAAGGATTTTGTAGATTTGCAAAACACATGACTTCCATTCTTCTCATCACAGAAAACTTGGAACTGTCAGGAACCATTTTATTTGATCGCTGAAGCTCTCCAGTTTGTTTTGCTATCAGGAGATTGTGGCTCATGATGACAGTATATATGTTGGTGTTGCAAAATGTGAGAGACAGTAGTGGATCCCTTTAGCAGAGTAATCATATTGTCAAGGCAGAAGCTGAACAACCCCAAACCCCACACATTCACAGTTTCTAGTAGAGAAAAGAAATACGTTTAGTCAGTGTAAAACATATAAAGTAGCTTTATTTACTCATATTTGTGCATAAACACACACAGATTCTAAAGGAGGAGAGGGGGGAATTGCAGGAAAAGAGTGGGTATAGAAAAGTAAATAGGAAGTCTCCAAGCAAACATGCAAAGATTGCTAACTCTTAGAGTTCTAGTTCAGGGCTATCCTGGAATAAAGTATGGGTAAGGGTTGTGATGAAGTATACTGTTAGGCCTCATGCATACATTTCTGTCCCTTGTGAGGAACTAATTCTTTGAGAAAGTATGCATGACATGGAAACAGTATGAAATCAGGTAAAAAAATTGTCAAGTCTGGGACATCTTCAATTAAATCCAATATTTTTGACAAACACATAGACAAACTAACTCTAAATTTGAAGAAGACAGTGCCAGACCTTCATGCTGCCTTTATGTGCAGCTAAATTAATTTTTTTTCCTGACCTGACTGAAAAGAGTTGTTTTAGGATTGCCAAGTCTCTGGGCACCAGCTGAAGTCTCAGGGAACTTGCATGCCTGACAGCAATGGCACAGATGGCCTGGGGGGAAAATTATCTGAGGGCTAGTGAGCCTTCTTCAACCTCCAATAACATTTTTCATCTCTCCCCCTCCTCCTTTCCCAAGGAAAACACAGAAAAACACTATATTTTCCTTGCTCTAAGAAAAATACAAAAGGTTAAAATAATATCTAGTTTACAAGATTAAGACCTTTCCAGCTCAGGTTTTGTTATACTATCTCATCCAACTTGAATTCAGATACGTGTGGGAAATATATGAATCTTCATAATAGCCAACCAGTAAATATTTTCTCTCACTCAGGAATGTGATTCAGGAATGCAGCTAATGATGAAGGGCTCTAGAGGGTAAGTATAATACACAGAATTTTATCAAACTCTTTGTGCAGACTCATGGAGCTGGGAAAGGAGCCAGTCAATGGATAGCTGGCTTTACAGAAGAGCTGAGAAAAAAAAAAGATTGGCCCTTCAGATGTTTTAACCTCTGAGAAGCTTTAACAAGATTGCCTGTGGTAAGAGACTATGGGAGCTTTAGTCCAAAACATCTGGAGGGTCAGAGGTTCTCCAGTCCTGGTGTACAGCTTGACCCTGTGCACGTTTCCTCAGAATGAAGCCTTAGTGAATCCAATGGGATGTAAGCCCATTGACCAAATGCAAGCAGACAGGCAACATCTCTAGCCTTGCCCACAGTGTAAATAATTAAGACTGATACCCTGTTTAAGCTTATGTGGAAATTGATTACATCTGGGAAGGTATGGATTGCCCTAGAATTCTATGTCTCTTTACATTTGGACTCTTGGTTGCTTTTGCCTAAAAAGACATTGTAATTCTGGGACTGTACTGTATTTAAAGATATAGTCAAGTTCGTCTGTAGAATCGGTGTGTAGAGAGATATTGTAGCACCTTTGAGACTAACTGAAAGAAATAAGTTGGTAGCATGAGCTTTTGTAAATTAAAGGAAGTAGAAGTAGTCAATGTAAACTCATGCTGCCAACTTCTTTCTTTCTCTATTGTTAATACAGTGGTGCCTCGGGATACGAAATGATCGCGTTACGAAATTTCCGGGATACGAAAAAGTCGGATTGGCAAAAACTGTTTCGGGTTACGAAATATTTTTCGGGTTACGAAATTCATTTCGGCGCGAAATTCAAATGCTGCTATAGGCTTTCCAGTGCTAACGGAGTATTTCGGGTTACGAAATTTTCGGGTTACGAAAGGAATGGCGGAACGAATTAATTTCGTAACCCGAGGCACCACTGTATATGAATTTCATGGTGTGACTTTGGATAACTCTCTCTCCTGATCAACTTTGCAGGGTTGTTGTAATGACGAATGACTTTATAGCTGAGATGTTTCTATGTTTACAATGTTTTGTCTCTTCCTGCCTTTCTGTATACCTTTTTAGTCAGATTTTAGGTAGTCCTTCAACAGAGCACAAGGGATTAAACTCCTATGGTCACAGTCTATATTGGGACTTCCTATTGGCTATTTATCAAGATCCTTTCATCTGCCCCACATACTCAGAAACTATGGCTTTTGTCATGTGTAGGTTAGCTATCTGATCTGGGGGACTAGCAGGGTTTTCCCCTTAATCTGCCAAGGATGGATGCCATCTTTGTGCCCACTGACTACTGGTTCTAGTTGCTTGGCATTATCAACATTATTCATTGTTGTTGTTGCATGCCTTCAAGTACTGTAATTTCCAACTTGTGGAGACCATAAGGCTGGGACTGAGATGTTGTGACTCACCCAGTGGGTTTCCTTGGCCCACTGTGTGTTGAATCAAACACCGATTTCCAGAGTCCTAGTCCTATGCTCAGACTACTACACCACCCTGGCTACCATCAACATTATACTTACTTGAATTTATAAACATAATAAATGAATGAATGAATGAATGAATGTTGAATTTAATATGACTTGTAGACATGTATTATTTAGTGCTATTAATATTTAATAATCAAAAACTTGCTGGTTTAAGATGAGGGTTAAGGCTTTCTCATGTCAATTCAAGGTCAATAAAACCAAGAAACTGGAAGCTAAGACTAATGTCTTAATAAATGTTTCTTGCTACTTGGATTGATGTGGTGCAATGTCACAAATTATGATTGCTTTCTTGATAACATCTGGGCTGTGGTTCAAAGGCTTTTAAGGTTTCATGCTGTTAAGAGCAGTGCACTGGTTTTACTGGTCTGGGGGGAAAGCTCCCCCAGGCACTAACCCTCTTCAGGACCTTACAGGCTTAAGATTTTTAAAATGGGCAATTAACTAAACTGACTACAAGTGAGAATGCGGTACAAGGTTAAACTGATTTTGCAGCAAAAATATTTATTTAAAAGAGAGAAAAAGATAGTAGTAAAAACCAACAGAATAGTCTGTATTCAATGCAAGCTGTTTCTCAAAGTAAAAGAGGGAGGAAATGGCATGGGAGCTACTCCTAACCAAGAGGGGCTAGTTGTGTGTAGCCAAGCTTAAGGGACTAGAGACTAAAACACCAATGGGGATTTTCTCCCCCTCCAACATGAACATGACAGGAGATTGGAGTAGCAGAAGCAGATCTCAGAGAGAGAAGCAGTGAAGCAGGTCTAAGAGAGAGGATCTCTTTCTGTCTCTATTTTTACCCCTTTCTAACCTGGGGGCTGTCTCTTAAAAATGAAAGATCACCTCTGGATGGGCAAAATATGATCTCAGTTTTGTTTTATGGAAGGTTCAAAAACCCAAAACACGTGCTTGCAAAGAGCAGAGGTAAAAGTGCCCTTCAGGTACTGATACTAACTCTTATGTGGTATGGACATTTTGAACAATGGAGTTGTGTACCCAAGATAAAAGTCAGCTAAGTAGAGATATTTACCTTCTTTCAAATCCATATGGGTTGCTCAGCATCTCTGGATGCTGCACAGTACCTCACAATGGCGGGGGGGGGGGGGGACCAGTCTGAACCATTTTGACAAATCTCCATTGAGTGGAAGAAGACAAAACAGTTAAGCACTGACTGGTTTCAATAATGGAACCATTTCCTTGTCAGCAAGGGGTGGGGGGTTTGAAGTGCAACTTCAGTTTGTACTTTTGAAATGACGCTTGAGTTTTCCCCCAAGGGTCCAGCCCAACAGCCCTAACAATTTGTGCAGACACTAGTAAGATACAGCTTTCCTATCTTATGCATCAAAGTCTAATATTCATATTTATTGAGCATAACACATAACAATGCACCCATTAAACTCTTTGAGCGGACATAAGCAACAAACATGCATGCATCAATTCACATTATACTGTTGTAGTGCTATATTCTACTTTAACTCCCATCCTATGAACTCCTGGGATTTGCAGTTTAGGGAGGGGCATTTAGAATTCTCATCCAGAAAGCTCTTGAGCTTCTCTACAAATTCCAGAGGATGTTGCCATGGCACCTAAAATGGTATACAGCATTATAATAGTATAATGTGATGAGAATCTAAGCCTATGTGCACCTCCATTTTTCCCTGGTCTTTCAGTCCCAAATCCAGATGGAGAGTGTGATTCCAGCAAAAAACATACCATCTTGCTCTAGCCTTAACTTATACTGCTTCATAAGCCATCCAAACTTCATCACATTGCTTGAGAAATCATCTTTTGAATTGACTCATGCCTGTTGCTTACACCCTCTCATAGAGTTTAATGGGGCATAAAACCTTAAAAGCCTTTGAACCGCTGCCCAGACATTTGCCAAGTAGCCCTTTCAATACAAGCCTGAATAAAGTACAGATGTATTTTCCACCAAAATTTGCCTGGGAAAAAACATTACTTTATGATAATTAGAGGAAATAAAGCTGCACTCGTTCAGTTTCAGGACTGTCCAACTTGCAATGCTTGTTGGATGTTTGAAATTCAGCAAATTTGTAAACCTTATCCAGTAGATAATGGATGAACAGCATTCTGGGTAGCAATTTGATTATCCCATTGAAGTAGAAATGCACAAAATACATAATGCAAGCTTTCAAAGCTCCACTGGTTTCTTCATCAGACAAAAGATGTTAAAAAATCATACAGGAGAAGATAACTGTGGTAGAGTCACAGGCCTACATTTTTGTATTGGATGTCATTTCTGTTGTAGCCCAGTTGTTCTGGACTGATGCCAGTGCCAGCAAAAGCCACTCCTCTTCTTGGCCATGTGGGGACCAGAGACAAAATGCAATAAAAGGTATTAATATCTCAGCTCCACTAGCAACAGTACCAATGGACTGCTCGCACAAAATGTATGCATGTTTTCATACATACATGTATATTATATATACATATGGAAATATATATAGTTGGGAAAACTTTTGATACCAGACAACTTGATGTGCCTGCTGAGTCCAACTGTTTAGGCACTCACTGCTAATGGGCAACTTCAAGGCCCCAATTCTACTTTATTGTTCATTATCTTTAAACTGGAGTTTGGATGGGACAGATCTTCTCACAAAGGGTATCTTTAGATTGAAGAAACAGCATCACATCAGTTTATCCTCCTATCCCTTTGGTATTACTGCTCCAGGTACAAAGCATCTTGTTAGCCTCATTCCTAAGAGACCGAGGAAGGCACTGAGCATTTTAGGAAATCCAGCTTTTGAGAAATCTCCATATCCTCCATAAAAAGCAAAGCCCCAAATAAATCGACTTTGAAGAAACCCCATAGGAAAATGAGCCACAAAACTGACCAGTTCAAGTGTCAGATATTTTCAGCATGGGGAAAATCATTCATGACAGTTTTTTCCATAGAAGCCTTATCAACATCTATGGAACTATCTGGGTAAGACTTGGGAGCTGGGGATGTATGCAATGTTTCTCAATCTTCATTTTCATTTTCTCTATTGAGTAGAAAATGGTTGTTAGTCAACAATGTTTACTTTTAGTACTTTTAGTACTTTTAACACAGGAATAATGAGAGGAAATTATTTCATCCTGCAGTGACATCTTAAATGAAGTACAGTGACCCCTTGATATCTGGTTCCAAAATCAGTGACCCCTTGGTATCTGGACATCAAAATCCATGGATACTCAAATCCTATTTAATACAGTGGCACAGTAAGATTGTGTCCCTTGTATAAAATGGCAAAGTCAAGGTTTGTTTTTTGAAATTTATATATATTTTAAATATTTTCAAACTCTGGATAATTGAATCTGTGGATAAAAAAAAATCCATGGATATGGCAGGTTGTCTGTACATATGACCCTAACCTTGTCCAAGAGAATTGTTACAACCACACTGCATCATAAACAACAATTTTAGGGAGAACTTGCTTGGGTGGTTCCAGTTATTTTGGAACTTGTGGGAATAGATCATGATTAGGAAATCCATGGCAAAAGATCTGTTAAACTAAATTTGTCGATAAATCTTGAACATTAAAGTATTCTGGCATAAAAATAAATCCTACCTAATATCCCATTCCAAACCAGTTACAAAACAAACTGAACAGCACAGATAAAGGCACTTGGGACTGAGTCTGTGATATTTAATTGTGTTTTCAGGGCTGATTGACATGTAACTTGTTTTTGTTCTCTTTTCAGATAGTACTTTGTAGAGGAAAAAATATATATGACATTCAGGCATCATTTTACAACATATCTTGGAATCTATAAGGAAGCTGAGATGGTTTACATCAAGTTCACATAGCTGAGGCTAAAATGCTTTTTTCTGTTCTCAAGATCAACACTTAAAGCAGCTCTAGTAACCTAACTTCGCCTTCCTCTTTCATCCAATTATGCAACAATTAGTTATTTAAACATATCAAACTCGCTAGTACACCATCCATTCCAAGACTCTCATGGATTTTGTGTACATAGTCGTTCAGTGCAGTAATTTGAGTAATACTTGCTTTCTTCAATACATTCCAAACCTTTGCTTCTTCTTAGACAGCAGGGTGTGAGCATCCATAATGAACACAAAACAGAAAAATTGCATATCCCCCCACCCTCAACATCTGAGTCCTATATTGAACTGTGGATGCTATGTGACTAGGAATAAAATAATTAAATAATTCACAACACAAAAAGCACTCAGGCCCAGGGGTATTGTGACTCAGCACTACGATGTAATGCATTATGCCATGTTCTGGAGAGCTGCATCAAACAAGTGTATATAAGGCTATATCTAATGTAAACTATTGTGGGTTATTGTCATGTGGGTTGAGAAGAGTTGGTTAGAGTTGAGAAGAGTTGTAAAGAGTGCAGTTGCAGTTTGCCTGTGAGTATACAGAGAGTTCTAGTTTAGCTCTGCATGGTTGTGAGCTATCCAGGAGGAAGAGTGTGTCCTTCCATCCAAGAAATCTGTTCTGTTCCTGCTTCTGTAAATAGCATCTCCTTGTTACTTGTAAATAAATATCTTGCTTTTTTATTTTTTCAAGGTATCTCGGAGTCTAGCTGAGATACTGAAAATCACATCCATGTCTGTTCCCAGTGTGGCATTTCCTCAATGAGTGAAAATCTTTTGATTAACCATTTTATTGTGTTGTTACTTTTTAAGTCAGAGCAGAAGTGCTAGATCAATCTGTTCTTGTTTTTTTTTAAAAAAGGATATATCTGCAGACAAAACAGTAAGTTTCAGCTCTTGCCTTGAATTCTTCTCCATATACACCCCTGCCACCCGTTTTTATTCAGTTTTAAAAATGAAGGGAATGGGGAGGCTGCTTTAACAGATGGTGATGTTCCTCTTCCCCACAGCATTACATGCATGCCATTTTTACTCCTTACCTTCCTTGAACATCACATTTTATATAGACACAAGTCTTGAAAGTCTGCAATGATCTCCCACACCATCACTCAACCTTTTTCAAAAGTTCATCAGCAACTATCAAGACTCTATAGATATTTCCTGTTCCATGTGTGACTTCTCAAGTACAGTGGACCCTTGTTATATGCTGGGGTTTGGTTCCAAGATCCCCTGTGGATAACAAAATCCATGGATGCTCAAGTCCCATTAAATATAATGACATAGCAAAATGGTGTCCCTTATAAAAAATGGAAAATCAAGGTTTGATATTTGAAATTTATACTTTTTTTTAACATTATCAAACCCCGGATGCTTGAATCCATGTATAAGAAGGGCCGACTGTATTAAGAGGTCAATAATGGTGGTGTCTGCATAGGACCCAAATACCTGAGAGCAGCCTGGAGTATTCTGGCACTAAAGTTGCTTCAATGTCCCCCCATTACCTGGCACTCTGGAGTGACCCAGCAGGTGGACGTTCACACACACATCCCGCTGTGCCACCCACCACTGTGGGTTGCCCCGTCTGAGGTCAAAAACCTTGGTCATATTGCTGGGTGCCTTGTTCTGACTTGCAGTGGTGGCGGCAAAAGACACAGCAGGATGTGTTGTAAATAGCCACCTGCCATTGCTCTGGAAAGCTGGGACAAAAGGTAACATTTTAAAAATTGTTTTAAGATGCGTGGGGGTGGTGGTGGTGGGGTATATGGCAGATTCAGCACTGAACAAGCCAGGCATTGTCCAGACAGTTCACACCAGAACCGAGGACTGGGCCCTGTTTTGTCCAGACTGATCACTGGCAGGATGTGTTTATTTGGCCCGTAAGGACACAGGCAGATAGATCTCTTTTAAGCTATAGCCACTTTTTAACAGGGACCCATGCTAAATGAATTAATTACTAATTAAACAGCAAGTCAATGTTGTTCAACCATAAGCTGAATAGGAAAATGAAAGGCATCCATGTAAAATACATAACTGATATAACACCAAAGTTTATTTGGAGGAATTGTGTAGAATAAAATGCAAGTAATATGCAGGTAACAGGTTACAATGAACAATCTGACTATAAGACGACAAGACATGTATGGGGCTATAGATTTCTTCAAGCGGTAGCTGATACAAGTTTGCTCATTCCGCTGAAGTAGGATCTTTCCCTTTCACTCATTACTTCAAAATGGAGGGGTCGCCTACAGAAATTGCATTCAGCTGAGGAGTGCGGCTTCAGCTCCAAACCCACTTCCTTCCAAGTTCCTAGCAAGTTCTCTGTAAGAAGAGGTGAAAGGAAATATTCGTATCAGCAAATGTACAGTCCTGATTTTTAATTCATCGGTTAATATTTATATTACTCAGTTATATTCCACATTTTATGGTGTTTCATAAGTTTCTGACAGTCACAACTCTTGATTTATCTACCAGACAAGGGGAGAGCTAACTGCAGACCACACCACATATGGTTATTGGACCCTTTAAGTGTTATTCCTAAAGCCCTCAGATCCCAGAATCTGTTAACCCGAATCGAGCCACAAATGCAATGGTTTGGTTTTCTCAATCTCCCAGAACCATCCCCATATGCTAGTCTATGATTGTAATAAAGTATTAATTTAATAGAGGTGAAAAACTTCTCATCTAACAGATGAAATACCTTATAAAACACTGTTATGCTTTCATATCCATTTACTCTTTGGAATGCTCTACCAGAAGACTTCCGCCTTAGTGGAACGGTGGAGGCCTTTAAAAAGGCATTAAAAACCTACCTCTTCCTACAAGCTTATCCTCCCAATTCCTTGTAATAAAAGTCTTCCCTGATTGATTACGATGTATATATACCTGGGATTTTAATATTTTGAATAGTATGTTTTTAGATAACTGATATTGGATTGTAACTTGTATTAATGTGTGTTAAATTGTCTTAATGTCCCATTTTATTTTATTGTACCTATATTATATGCTGTACACCGCTTTGATCGTAGGAAAAGCAGTCTATTAATAAACAATGTATTTATTATTATTATTACTCACCAATAAAATAGTTCATCATCTGTGGAGTATGATGAGGCGTAGGAGCAATACGCAGCAGCTCTTCGCCACGTGGCACAGTGGGATAGTTTATTGCTTGGACGTAGATACTATGCTGGCTCATCATTTTGTCACAGATCTCAGTGTTCTTAGCAGCATCTGCAACCTAAAATTGAGGTTTGATACCTACTATTATTCTAGAAAGGTCTGCAATGCTTATGAAATCCTAGGCTGAAAGCACAATTACTTATAATGTTTAAGACGAAAGCATTCTTATGGTAGAACTCTCCAAATGAAGGGACCAATGCTTACTTACTGTACTTCTCACAACTGGCAGCATCTGCTATGACCAATCAAATACTAGGCAGAACTAGGAGAAAATGCTGGGGAAGCAGAGAGGGCAAAATCTGGGGGTGGGGAGAGAGGGAGGCTGGCAGGCAGAAGAGAAGGCACATTCATATACTAGAAGACAAGTAGCATGGCCCTATGCTTCCTCGCTAACAATGGATATGAGTGCATCCTTTCTGATATTGTAGGTCCTCCAACAAACTAAGATAAAAAACACACTGCAGAAGCAATCCGGTTTGAAACCACTTTAACAGCCCTGGCTCAGTCCTAGGGAATCCTGGAAATTGTAGTTTATTGTGGCACCAGAGCACTCTGACAGAGAAGGTTAAATGTCTCACAAAACTATAGTTCCTAAGTGAACCTAAGTGGAGCTTCATCTCATCTCAATACTCAATTTCTATTCTCCAGTAAGCCCACAGTAAACACTAAGAAACAGAGGCTGGCACTTAAAAGTTTTAGTACTAGGAAGAAGCAATGCAGTAGAACTTCTGTAGGGTTTCTATGGACCAGGGCTTACAGAATTAAAGTTCAATATTTTAAAATGGAAAGACAAACAACATAGCACATATCTGTAACAATCATCACATTTAAAAAGCCTTTTTTTCATATTCTACAGCAAGTGTGAACAAGCATGGACCTCCAGATATTTCAATCTATGGGGCAAAACAAACCGCCCCGAAAGGGTGGGCTGGAGCCACCTGTTTTACCTGAGGAGGGAGGCCGCAGCTGCCAAACCGCATAGCCTCCATGCGCAGGTTCTTTTTCCAGTGCCTGGCAGAAGTCACATGTGCGCCATTGGCATACTGTGGCGTGTCACTGACATAAGCTGCCAGTGGCACCCGGAAAACATCACGAATGCCCATTGGCACACTGTGGCGCATCAGTGACTGTACGCTGTGCATCGCTTACATCATGATGGCGGCCCCTGTATGGATGGGAGGCAGCATTAGGCCGCTGCCGTGACATGCTAGGGTTAGGAAGTGTGCGGTTGGTGTGCGCTTCCTAACCCTAGTATCGCCACCAGTACGCCGCATCCTGGCGGTTTGTACCGGGCCTACAATTCTCATAAGCACGTCAGCATAGCCAATGGTGATGGTGCTGAGTTAAGTGGTACAGAAATGTAAATGTTATTGCTAAGGGCAATGGAAGTTGCAGTTTCTGGAGGCCATAGCTCCTCACACATTTTCAACAGGTTGGTTGGCTACCTCTATAGACTAAAAAAACCAAGTCTGTAGTACCTAAGACAGCAAGGAATTTGTTTTGCTTATGTTTAACAGATACCTCCTTCAAGTTGGGAAATCTTAAATACTCACCCTGATAGGAATGATGTGACTGGGACAATGCACAACAGGAAGCCCAGCATCCATCAGCATTTGTCGCATGAGTTTAACATTGCGCTGGTGTTGGCGACGAAGGGCTTGCCCCTCCGGACTTTTTAGAGTTCTCACAGATTCTAGTGCTCCAGCTAAAAGCATGGGTGGCAGAGAGGTTGTAAAAATGAAGCCAGCAGCATAGGAACGAACAGTGTCTATCAGAGAGCTGGTGCTGGCAATGTAGCCTCCTACACAACCAAAGGCTTTGCCTGAATGGGAAGAGGGAAAACAAAGAAGTTTATTTTATTCTGGTTCTTGGCTTACAATTATTTTCTGATAACACTGAGTTACATGCTTTGTATAAAAGTAGCTACTCAGCTACTAACTTGATACTTTTTCCTGCAGAAGAGAAAACAAAATGCAATTTCAACTCTTCAAGCAA